>NC_051271.1:5542500-5895000 GCF_015220745.1 Sebastes umbrosus
AGAGTGTTTTTTTTTTGTTCTTTGAACTTTCTACCATATAATAGTGATTCAATAGTTCCTGTTGCAGTGATCAACCAGAGCTGTGAACTAGCTGTGTGGAGTGTCATACCCTTTTGGTGGGTGTGAGCGTGCTGTAGACTTGGTCATTATCCATCGTCAATGGGTCGTCTGATTGGTAGACTTCATCAGGACTTGCACTCTGTGGGAACACACATGTTTGATTTATGTCATTAGACTGGTCCCACATTAAACGGAGCAAAAGAAAAGGCATTTTATTAGAATTTAATTGAAACTGAAAGTCTGCATTGGTGCAACATGTCTACAAAAGGCACACATTTGGAAAGTCACCTTAAATGGCATAAGATGAGTAGCTACAAGTCAAAGTGGAAAAGAGAAGTACTGGTAAGACCACAAGTATATGTGGAAATGATACCTTATACAGCAAATGAAACCACAAGCTCAAGTGTCATCAGGAACAGGTTATTTTGTCCTCTGCAGGACTCAAGCTATCATGAATACAGATACTACATAACTAAAAAGCCCATATACCTCTGTTAAGGCTGTGAAGTCTTTTAAAACTTAATTTAGTATTACAGACTGTGATTAGTAATTTTAATATTGTAGTCTGAGTCCATATTTATATGACGATATGTGAATCAATTAAGTCTCATTGCCTTATCTTATATTTATCTTATCTTAAGATACAGATAGTGACTATAGTTGTTTTTTTCTTCATTCTAGTAAGATCAGTAGTAAATGTTTTATCTGGGTACAAAGGGTCAGAGATTTCACCAAATCACCACATTGCACATCACATTTAGTAGCTAAACATGATTTACACAACATTTAAATTGAAGGAAAACCAAATTAACAAAACAGAAAGTGAAGACATTTAAAAAATTTAACTGCTGCAGGTTAAGGTTTTACATCTTGAGAGATGGTCAAAAACACACACACGCACTGTGTGAACTATGAATCTGAAATTCAGAGACATCTCCTCTCAAATATATGCATCTTAGTATATTAGGGCCCCTGACTGTCCCCAGAGTGAACAATAAGTCAGCAGGACAAAGGGCCTTTTCCTATCATCTCCATTCCTATGGAATAACCTCCCTATGGACATCAGTAAGTCTGATTGTGTCTATTTCCCCAGCCCCAGCCCCCTACCTCTTCAAAATAAAAGCCCATAGAGTAAATGTATCTCAATAGGAAGCTCAAGATGAAGGTTTTTTTTTCAAAATAAAAGCCCATAGAGTAACTGTCTTAACAGGAAGTTCAGGATGTGGCTTGTTTTTGAAAAATAAAAAGCCTCCAACTCTCACTGTATGTTAACAGGAAACTAGGGATGAACGTAGTTTTCAAAATAAAAGCCCTATAGAGTAGCTCTATCCTAACAGGAAGCTCAGGATGTGGGATGCACACCAAGCACCAGGCACACTGTCAAAACTTCTCGCAAAATGTTTAAGTTTGAGTTACTGTTGCCTTTTTATCAGCTCGAACCAGTTTGGTCATTTTGCTCCATTTACACCCAGAGAACTGCCGCTTGCTGAATATTTTCTCTTAATCGGACCATTCTCTGTAAACCCTAGAGATGGTTGTGTGTGAAAATTCAAGTAGATCAGCAGTTTCTGAAATACTCAAACCAGCCTGTAAGGCACCAACAAACATGCCATGTTCAAAGTCACTTAAATCACCTATCTTCTTCATTCTGATGCTTAGTATGAACTTCAGCAGGCTGTCTTGACCATGTCTACATGCCTAAATGCATTGAGTTGCTGCCACATGATTGGCTGATTAGATATTAGCGTTAACGAGATGTTGAACAGGTGTACCTAATAAAGCGACAGGTGAGTCTATGCAGTATTTTAGCATGTCTTTGCTCTACAGATGGCTTAAGATTGAAAACTCACCTCTCTTGTGTCTTCTTGTGGGGTGCTGACAACCACTGAAAAACATACATTTGTTTATCTGACTGACCACAATAAGTCATTGGATGATGTAACAGAGGATATACAGTACAGTGGCGGTCCTGGATGTTTTGGTGTCCTAGGTAAACTCTCACTCAGCTCCCTTCAAAAAGATTTCATTGTACGTATTCGAATGGGCAATGTTATCATCAACTGGAGTGAAATATAAAGTGAAATGTTTGACCATAAATTACAACAAAACCATGTTTTCCGTTATTCGAATCTCTATCCCTGGTTTCTTCAAACACTTATAGAAGAACTGACCTTTAAAAGTCTTATTATTGCACATCCTGTATTATCATCACAGATTTAGAACTGTGTTTTTTGGGGGGTATTTAATATTTATATCATGAACCGCCACTGTACACAGTTGGTTTGTGTGTCTTACTTTGTTGATTCTTCATTATCTTCCTGGTAAGAATCAATCCGACCATCACTACGGTTATTATAACAATCAAATAGGGCACATATCCTGGCAAAAGAGAGAAAAGGAGAAAGATTAACAGATTTATCACACTTTTAGCTGCAGCTCGCTCTTCACATCCTCTTACAGATAAAAGTCTAGGTAAGTGAATACTAATACAATGACATGAAATCAAAATCTAAGGTATCAATATTCAAGGGCAAGCACATGGTTAGTAAAGAGATGCTTTTGGCAATGGATGGGTTTTTAAATATGGGGTCATTTGATCATTATATAAAAAAAATTGAAGCATTTTGCTTTTCATTTAACATCAAAAAGTGATTTGATTACAGTCTGCCTTAACTTCTTTTAAATGTCAGTTAAGTATAACTAATATAGTTAGAATGTGTAACTCTTTTGAGGACTTCTTTATACTTTAGTTACATACATTTTTCATTCATCACATACCTGCATATTTTTCATTTAATGTCTCAACAGCTTGATGATCATACTGCAGTAGCAGTGGAGATATTATTTATATTATATCAAATTCAGATGCACTTCATACCGGCTCCTTGAGTTGCTGATGCAGAAGGTGTTGTTGTATTGAGGGTTGTGTATGACGTAGACATCTCAGTAATAATATCTGAGCTGCTTGAAGACATAGTGGAGCTGCTGATGACTGTTGTTGGAGTTGTCTCGGGACTGGAAGACACAGCTGAAAATAACAGACACAGTATTAATTCATCAACAATTTGAACAGTTATTACTTTTTGACAAAGGAGTGGTATTTTTTTAATTGAAAAGCATAAACTTACCATCTGTAACTTGAAGATACACCTTTATATATGAATCAGGACCAGTTCTCTCCACTCCACAATAATATGTCTTAGAGTCTGACTTTTGGAGATTAGTGAAGGTCACAGATAAACCTTCTGCTCTGTTCGTTAAATATATTCTGTTCTTATTTGTAGCCTTTCCAAATGCTGCTTTGATGATGATATGTTTGTCATATGTGCATGGACTGACACAAAAGTACTTAACATTCAATGTTACACCAGTCCAGACGTCCCAGTCTGAGCATTTGAATGTCACACTTCCACCAACACGGCCATATATGTTGAGAATCATCATCCCCACCACACTCAGAGCTACAAGTGGAAATAAAGGACATCGTTTTTGCTATTGTCATAGTGTCAATGTATAAATTAATTCAAATACACACATTTCTTTGAATATTGATGCATTTTATTATTTGTGATAGCGAAACTTCACCGTCTTTTAAAAGGAAACGACTAAATGACTCATTTAGCAAATCAAACAAAAAGCATATCATCTAACAGCTACAGCATTGATACACAATCTACAGTGCAAATACAGAGAATACAAAAAAACTTGAACTCACCAGAAAGTAGACAAATGTAAGCACAGATTTTTATCATGGTGAAAATGAGATTCAAGCTATCACCCACTGGCAAGTGTGGGCATCAGGTCAGTCCAACCAGTCTTAACAATTCCCCCCCACTTCCTCTTCCTCTTACCCTTTCAAAGATATCAGCTCCTCCCTTTTCTTTGAACACACACACCTACAAACACACACACACACACACACACACACACACGCACACACGCACACGCACACACACACACACACACACACACACACACACACACACACACACACACACACACACACACACACACACACGCACACACACACACACACACACACACACACAAACTCGCACACAGAGCATATGTGTACAATGTGTGAGACTATATTAGTGCATACAAAACAGCGAACCATACATATAAAACAGGAAAACATTTTTTATTCAGAATTTGAACAGAAAGCAAAGTGCAATATTTAAACTTAAAGAATGTGGATGGGTGTGAATTTGACACTGAAATCCACAGTGGTACAAAACTAAGTGTGCTATATTGTGCAAATTCAAAGGAAATATAAAAACATGAGACAAAGTATTCTGGCTTCACTCTATAGCATTATCACTGTGTTATGAAAGTAAAAAGAATCACTTTCATACAAGTAAGTAATGGATTTAAAATGAATCTAACCACTTTGTGAAAAACATTACACACCCCCAAGCCTAATTAAATTAGAATACCATTTCTTAATCATAAAATGTAGTCAATTACTTCGAAGGGACCAACTCTTTTTCCCCAAGTGTGAGATGAGCCCATAATGTGACCGTTTTAACAGATTTTGTCAACATAACTTGCAATGCAATTACAAAACATGCATGTATACTTGTGTGATAATTTGAATGAATCCAAATCTATGAGTCACTGCTTGTATCCACTGACATCGACTCCAGAGCAGCATTCTGGGAAAAAAGAGAAAAGTTTAAAGTTGGGAATAGAAAGAGGATAACACTTGGAAATGTGTGGATACACGTTCAGTGACATTCATCAGACCATCCATCTATCATCTGTAACCGCTTATCCTATTCAGGGTCGCGGGGGGGCTGGAGTCGACCCCAGCTGTCATTGGACGAAGGCGGGGTACACCCTGGACAGGTCACCAGACTATCACAGGACTGACACATAGAGACAGACAACCATTGACGCTCACATTCACACCTACGGGACATTTAGAGTCAACAATTAACCTAACCTGTATGTCTTTGACCTGTGGGAGGAAGTCAGAGAACCTGGAGAAAACCCACGCTAACACGGGGAGAACATGCAAACTCCTCACAGAAAGGCCCCAAGCCGGGTTTGAACCTGCGACCACTGCACCACCGTGCCGCCCCTTCATCAGATCTACATTTAATAAAATAATGTGAGAGAGTTTAGACCACTCAGCCAAATTAATAAATCAATCAAAATTGTGACATAGCTGTATGGATGGGTCAGCCTGGTGTCACCAAATGGTGTATGAGTGACACGGAAATTTATGAGTAATTTTGCGTGTAATAACAACAACTTCATTGCTTTTGGCATGTCATGTGTACGCCATGTAGTCTGTACTGACTGCAATGCAAACGCATCCATGTGAATATGCTACACTCAGAGCTAGTGATGTAGAATAAACAGTAAGATAATCTTCTTATGGTGGGTGGGAAAGGAGGTGGATGGGTCCAACAAACACAGGACTTTCAATCAGGAGACCAGTATTTTTGTCCCAAGTTTTGTTACGTTATTTTGAAGTAACGTTAGTGATGTTTGTGACATGTTTTCCGCACTTATTTTACTTTGTTTATGTACTTCTTTTAATCCCAACTATGATGTTTTTCTTAAACCTAACTAATTGGTTTTGTTGCCTAAACATAACCGCGGCCATTTCACGCTAACAACGTGGCGTGTAAATCACACGTGAAAAAGCCTAAAATGCATTGTCATGACACATGGAAATATTATGCTATTTATACGCCTTCATGAGATCGGGTTGGAGGGTGGAGTGTGTGATACACTCCATCAGGACTTGAACTGACATAACATTTGCTGTATGTATCACACTATCAAATTATATAAAATCCGAAATATATTTAACTGTCAGACAATGCATGTGTGCAACATACTGTGTTCATAAAGGGGCCACATCTCTTTGTAAAGACAATCTAAACAACATTAAGGTTAGTAGCCTACAGAGCAGATTGGAAAATTAGTTTTTAATCTTCCAACATTCTGCCATATAATAGTGATTCAATAGTTCCTGCTGCAGTGATCATTCAGAGCTGTGACATGGCTGTGGAGTGTCATACCCTTTGGGTGGGTGTGAGCGTGCTGTAGACTTGGTCATTATCCATCGTCAATGGGTGGAGTGATTGGTAGACTTCATCAGGACCTGCACTCTGTGGGAACACAACATGTTTGATTTATGTTATTAAAATAGTCCCAAATTAAACAGAGTGAAATAAAGTGCATTTTAATTGAATGAAATTGAAACTGAAAGACAATGCATCGGTGCAACATGTCTACAAAAGGCACACATTTGCAGTGACCTAAAATGGCAATAAGGTTAGTAGCTGCAGAAGAGTTTATTTTTATTTTCATTTTTTTTAATCTTCCAATATTCTTCCATATAATAGTGATTCAATAGTTCCTGCTGCAGTGATCATTCAGAGCTGTGATATAGCTGTGTCGAGTGCCATACCCTTTTGGTTGATTTGAGCGTGTTGTAGACTTGGTCATTATCCATCGTCAATGGGTGGAGTGATTGGTAGACTTCATCAGGACCTGCACTCTGTGGGAACACAACATGTTTGATTTATGTTATTAGACTGGTCCCACATTAAACAGAGTAAAAGTAGATGGATTTTATTAGAATTTAATTGAAACTGAAATTCTGCATTGGTGCAACGTCTACAAAAGGCACACATTTGGAAAGTCACCTTAAATGGCGTTAAGATGAAAAGCTATAAGTCAAAGTGGAAAGGAGAAGTACTGGTAAGACCACAGGCATATGTGGAAATGATACCTTATACAGCAAATGAAACCACAAGCTCAAGTGTCAACAGGAACAGGTCATTTTGTCTTGACCATGTCTACATACCTAAATGCATTGAGTTGTGTTAGGGTTAGATATTAGCCTTAACCAGATGCAGGTGTACCTAATAAAGTGGCAGGTGAGTCTATGCAGTGTTTTAGCATGTCTTTGCTCTACAGATGGTTTAAGATTGAAAACTTACCTCTCTTGTGTCTTCTTGTGGGATGCTGACAACCACTGAAAAACATACATTTGTTTATCTGACTGGCCACAATAAGTCATTGGATGATGTAACAGAGGATATACAGTACAGTGGCGGTCCTGGATGTTTTGGTGTCCTAGGTAAACTCTCACACAAAGATTTTATTGCACGTATTGGAATGGGCAATGTTATCATCAACTGGAGTGAAATATAAAGTGAAATGTTTCACCATAAATCACAACAAAACCATGTTTTCCGTTATTCTAATCTCTATCCCTGGTTTCTTCAAACACTTATAGAAGAACTGACCTTAAAAGTCCAATCATTGCACATCCTGTATATCATTACTTATTTAGATTTAGAACCGTGTTTTTTTTTTTTTGGGGGGGGATACTGTACACAGTTAGTTTGTGTGTCTTACTCTGTTGTTTCTTCATTATCTTCCAGGTAAGAATCAATCCGACCATCACTACGATTATTATAAAAATCAAACCTGCAATCAAAAAGGGCACATATCCTGGCAAAAGAGAGAAAAGGAGAAAGATTAACAGATTCATCACACTTTTAGCTGCAGCTCGCTCTTCACATCCTCTTACAGGTAAAAGTCTAGGTAAAGTGAATACTAATACAACAATATTAAATTCAAATGTTAACATATCAATATTTAAGGGCAAGCACATGGTTAGTAAAGAGATGCTTTTGGCAATGGACTGGTTTTTAAATATTGGTTAATTTGATCGTTATATAAAAAAAATTGAGACATTTTCCGTTTAATTGAAGTATAACTAAAATAATAAGAATGTGTAACCCTGTTGAGGACTTCTTTATACTTTAGTTAAATAAATTTTTCATTCATCACTTAACTGCATATTTTTCATTTAATGTCTCAACAGCTTGATGATCATACTGCAGTAGCAGTGGAGATATTATTTATACTCTGCATTTCAATTTCAGTTAAAAGTGAAACGTATGTATCAAATTCAGATACACTTCATACCAGCTCCTTGAGTTGCTGATGCAGAAGGTGTCGTTGTATTGAGGGTCGTGTATGACGTAGACGTCTCAGTAATAATATCGGAGCTGTGTGAAGACATACTGGAGCTGCTTGTAACTGCAAATGAGAGAGGGGAAACAACAAGAACTGTTTTCGGAGTTGTCTCGGGACTGGAAGACACAGCAGAAAATAACAGACGCAGTATTAATTCATCAACAATTTGAACAGTTATTACTTTTTGACAAAGGAGTGGTATTTTTTTAATTGAAGAGAATAAACTTACCATCTGTAACTTGAAGATTCACCTTTATATATGAATCAGGACCAGTTCTCTCCACTCCACAATAATATGTCTTAGAGTCTGACTTTTGGAGATTAGTGAAGGTCACAGATAAACCTTCTGCTATGTTAGTTAACTCTATTCTGTTCTTATGTGTAGTCTTTCCAAATGCTGCTTTGATTATAATATGTTTGTCTTCTGAGCATGAACTGTCACAAAAGTACTTATCATTCGATGTTACATCAAACCAGCTGTCCCAGTGTGAGCATTTGAATGTCACATTTCCACCAACACGGCTGTATATGTTGAGTATCTTCATCTCCACAACACTCAGAGCTACGAGTGGAAATAAAGGAAATAGTGTTTGCCATTGTCATAGTGTCAATTAATAAATTAATTAAAATATGTGCATTTATATACAAAAAAATTAACTCACCAGAAAGTAGGCAAGTATATGCATAGACTTTTTTCATGGTGAAAATGATGATCAAAGAACTAAAAAGCAAGAGGCACGAATTATCAGGTCAGTCCAACCTACAACAGTCTTTACAGTCTTTAAGTATTAAAAGTAGTTAACTTCCCCTTCTTCTCACCCTTTCAAGAGCATTCAGCTCCTCCCTTCAGTCTTTTGAACACACACACAAACACACACACACACACGCACACACACACGCACACACACACACACACACACAGAGCATACGTGTACAATGTGTGAGACTATATTAATGCATACAAAACAGCAAACCATACACATAAAACAGGAAAACATTTTTTATTTAGGATTTGAACAGAAAGCAAAGTCCAATATTTAAACTTGTGTAAAAACCACAGTGGAAAAAAAACTAAGTGTGCTATATTGTGTAAATTCAAAGAAAAACATAAAAGCATGAGACAAAGTATTTTGGCTGCAGACTTTAGCATTATCACTGTGTTATTAAAGAAAAAATAATCACTTTCATACGTAAGTAAGTAATGGATTTAAAATCAATCTAACCACTTTGTGAAAAACATTACACACTTCAAATCAAAATATCAGTAACCATGATGTTTTTCCTAAACCTAACTAATTTGTTTTGTTGCCTAACCATAACCGTGACCATTTCACGCTAACAACGCGGCATGTAAATCACCCAACTAAAAAGCCGAAAATGCGTAATCATGAAACATGGAAATGTTATGCTAATTATACGCCTTCACATGAGAACGGGTTGGAGGGTGGAGTGTGTGATACACTCCATCAGGACTTGCACTGACATAACATTTGCTGTATGTATCACACTATCAAATTAATCAAAAATATATTTAACAGACAATGCATGTGTGCAACATACTGTATTCATAAAGGGGCCACATCTCTTTGTAAAGACAATCTAAAAAACATTAAAGTTAGTAGCCTACAGAGCAGATTGGAAAATTAATTTTTAATCTTCCAACATTCTGCGATATGATAGTGATTCAATAGTTCCTGCTGCAGTGATCATCCAGAGCTGTGACATGGCTGTGGAGTGTCATACCCTTTGGGTGGGTGTGAGCGTGCTGTAGACTTGGTCATTATCCATCGTCAATGGGTGGAGTGATGGGTAGACTTCATCAGGACCTGCACTCTGTGGGAACACAAAATGTTTGATTTATGTTATTAAAATAGTACCAAATTAAACAGAGTAAAAAAAAGTGCATTTTAATAGAATGTAATTGAAACTGAAAGACAATGCATCGGTGCAACATGTCTACAAAAGAAACACATTTGCAAAGTGGCCTAAAATGGCACTAAGGTAAGTAGCTGCAGGAGAGTGTGTTTTCTTTTTATCTTTCAACTTTCTTCCATATAATAGTGATTCAATAGTTCCTGCTGCAGTGATCATCCAGAGCTGACACATGGCTGTGGAGTGTCATACCCTTTGGGTGGGTGTGAGCGTGCTGTAGACTTGGTCATTATCCATCGTCAATGGGTGGAGTGATGGGTAGACTTCATCAGGACCTGCACTCTGTGGGAACACAACATGTTTGATTTATGTTATTAAAATAGTCCCAAATTAAACAGAGTAAAATAAAGTGCATTTTAATAGAATGTAATTGAAACTGAAAGTCTGCATTGGTGCAACATGTCTACAAAAGGCACATATTTGTAAAGTCACCTTAAATGGCACTAAGATGAGTAGCTAAAAATCAAAGTGGAAAAGATAAGTACTGGTAAGACCACAAGTATATGTGGAAATGATACATTATACATCAGATGCAACCACAAGCTCAAGTGTCACCAGGAACAGGTTATTTTGTCCTCTGCAAGACTCAAGATATCATGAATACAGATACTACATGACTAAAAAGCCCAGACTGTCAAGTCTTTTAAAATTGTAATGTAGTATTACAAAATGTGTTTGGTAATTATAATATTGTAGTCTGAATGCATATCTACTGCAAAGTGGCCTAAAATGGCAATAAGGTCAGTAGCTGCAGGAGAGAGTTTTTCTTTTTTAATCAATCAACTTTCTTCCATATAATAGTGATTCAATAGTTCCTGCTGCAGTGATACACTCCATCAGGACTTGAACTGACATAACATTGGCTATATGTATCAGACTATCAAATTCTATAAAATCTGAAATATATTTAACTGACAGAAAATGCATGTGTGCAACATACTGTAGTGCAGTGATCATTCAGAGCTGTGACATGGCTGTGTGGAGTGTCATACCCTTTGGGTGGGTGTGAGATTGCTGTAGACTTGGTCATTATCCATCGCCAATGGGTGGAGTGATGGGTAGACTTCATCAGGACCTGCACTCTGTGGGAACACAACACGTTTGATTTATGTTATGAAAATAGTCCCAAATTAAACAGAGTAAAATAAAGTGCATTTTAATAGAATGTAATTGAAACTGAAAGACAATGCATCGGTGCAACATGTCTACAAAAGAAACACATTTGCAAAGTGGCCTAAAATGGCAATAAGGTTAGTAGCTGCAGGAGAGAGTGTTTTTTTTTTTATTCTTTCAACTTTCTTCCATATAATAGTGATTCAATAGTTCCTGCTGCAGTGATCATTCAGAGCTGTGACATGGCTGTGTGGAATGTCATACCCTTTGGGTGGGTGTGAGATTGCTATAGACTTGGTCATTCTCCGTCGTCAATGGGTGGAGTGATTGGTAGACTTCATCAGGACCTGCACTCTGTGGGAACACAACATGTTTGATTTATGTCATTAGACTGGTCCCACATTAAACAGAGTAAAAGAAAATGTATTTTATTAGAATTTAATTGAAACTGAAAGTCTGCATTGGTGCAACATGTCTACAAAAGGCACACATTTGGAAAGTCACCTCAAATGGCGTTAAGATGAGTAGCTAAAAGTCAAAGTGGAAAAGAGAAGTACTGGTAAGACCACAAGTATATGTGGAAATGATACCTTATACAGCAGATGCAACCACAAGCTCAAGTGTCATCAGGAACAGGTTATTTTGTCCTCTGCAGGACTCAAGCTATCATGAATACAGATACTACATGACTAAAAAGCCCATATACCTCTGTTCAGGCTGTAAAGTCTTTTAAAACTTAATTTAGTATTACAGAATGTGTTTAGTAATTTTAATAGTGTAGTCTGAATCCATATTTATATGGAGATATGTGAATCAATTAAGTCTCATTGCCTTATCTTATATTTATCTTATCTTAAGATACAGATAGTGACAATAGTTTTTTTTTCTTCATTCTAGTAAGATCAGTAGTAAATGTTTTATCTGGGTACAAAGGGTCAGAGATTTCACCAAATCACCACATTGCACATCACATTTATTAGCTGAACATGACTTACACAACATTTAAATTGAAGGAAAATCAAATTAACAAAACAGAAAGTGAAGACATTTAAAAAATGCAACCGCTGCAGGTTAAGGTTTTACATTTTGAGAGATGGTCAAAAACACACACATGCACTGTGTGAACTATGAATCTTAAATACAGAGACTTCTCCTCTCAAATATATGCATTTTCATGTATGTAAACATTATATATCAGTGTCTTCAGTGAAGCCTAATGCCATTCATAAAACAGGTTTCTCGATATGACTTTCACTTTTCGAGCTGAGAGAGTATTTTCGATGATAAGTGCCACAAATACAATAAAATAACTCTCTATATGTGAGCATATTAGGGCCCCTGACTGTCCCCAGAGTGAACAATAAGTCAGCAGGACAAAGGGCCTTTTCCTATCATCTCCATTCCTATGGAATAACCTCCCTATCCACATCAGAAAGTCTGATTCTGTCTATTTCCCCCTATCCCCACCCCCACCCTCCTTACCTCTTCAACATAAAAGCCCAGAGAGTAAATGTATCTCAACAGGAAGCTCATGATAAGGTTTTTTTTCAAAATAAAAGCCCCATAGAGTAATTGTCTTAACAGGAAGTTCAGGATGTTGCTTGTTTTTGAAAAATAAAAAGCTCCCAACTCTCTCCGTATGTGAGCAGGAAACTATGGATGGACCTAGTTTTTCAAAATAAAAGCACCATTGTGTAACTCTATCCTAACAGGAAGCTCAGGATGTAGGATGTGCACCAGCACCAGGCACACTGTCAAAGAGTCTTGCAAAATTTTAAAGTTTGAGTTACTGTTGCCTTTCTATCAGCTCAAACCAATCTGGTTATGTTCCTCTGACATCTGCTATCAACAAGGTATGTTCACTTAGAAAACTGCCGTTTACTGGATATTTTCTATTTTTCGGACCATTCTCTGTAAACCCTAGAGATGGTTGTGTGTGAAAATCCCAGTAGATCATCAGTGTGAACTTCAGCAGGCTGTCTTGACCATGTCAACATGCCTAAATGCATTGAGTTGCTGCCACATGATTGGCTGAATAGATATTAGCGTTAAAGAGATGTTGAACAGGTGTACCTAATAAAGTGTCAGTTGAGTTATACAGTATAGTATAGGCAGTATTTTAGCATGTCTTTGCTCTACAGATGGCTTAAGATTCAAAACTCACCTCTCTTGTGTCTTCTTGTGGGGTGCTAACAACAGCTGAAAAACATACATTTGTTTATCTGACTGGCCACCATAAGTCATTGGATGATGTAACAGAGGATATACAGTACAGTGGCGGTCCTGGATGTTTTGGTGTCCTAGGTAAACTCTCACTCAGCTCCCTTCACAAAGATTTCATTGCATGTATTCGAATGGGCAATGTTATCATCAACTCAAGTGAAATAAAAAGTGAAATGTTTGACCATAAACTACAACAAAACCATGTTTTCCACTATGATAACTCAATCCCTGTTTTTTCAAGCACTTAAAGAAGAACTGACCTTAAAAGTCCAATTATTGCACATCCTCTATATCATTACTTATTTAGATTTAGAATTGTGTTTTTTTTTTCGGGGGGGGATGGGGGGGGATATTAAATATCTATACCATCAACCACCACTGTACACAGTTGGTTTGTGTGTCTTACTTTGTTGTTTCTTCATCATCTTCCTGATAAGAATCATTCCGACCATCACTACGGTTATTATAACAATCAAAAAGGGCACATATCCTGGCAAAAGAGAGAAAAGGAGAAAGATGAACAGATTTGTCACACTTTTAGCTGCAGCTCGCTCTTCACATCCTCTTAAAGGTAAAAGTCTAGGTAAGTGAACACTAATACAACAACATTAAATTCAAATTTGAAGGTATTGTTCATTCATCACTTAACTGCATATTTTTAATTTAATGTCTCAACAGCTTGATGATCATACTGTCGTAGCACCGGAGATATTATTTATACCATATCAAATTTAGATGCACTTCATACCGGCTCCTTGAGTTGCTGATGCAGAAGGTGTCGTTGTATTGAGGGTCGTGTATGACGTAGACATCTCAGTAATAATATCTGAGCTGCTTGAAGACATAGTGGAGCTGCTGATGACTGTTGTTGGAGTTGTCTTAGAATTGGAAGACACAACTGAAAATAACAGACAGTGTATATATTAATCTATCAACACAGTTTTTACTTTTTGACAAAAGAGTGGTATTTTTTTAATTGAAGAGCATAAACTTACCATCTATAACTTGAAGATTCACTTTTATATATGAATGAAGTAAACCAGGTCTATCCACTCCACAATAATATGTCTTAGAGTCTGACTTTTGGAGATTAGTGAAGGTCACAAATAAATCTTCTCCTGTGTTAGTTAAATATATTCTGTTGTTATTTGTAGTCTTTTCAAATGCTGCTTTGATGATGATATGTTTGTCTTCTGAGCATGGACTGTCACAAAAGTACTTATCATTATATGTTACATCAGTCCAGACGTCCCAGTCTGAGCATTTGAATGTCACATTTTCCCCAACACGGCCATATATGTTGAGAATCTTCATCGCCACAACACTCAGAGCTACAAGTGGAAATAAAGGAAATAGTTTTTGTTATTGTCATAGTATCAATGTATAAATTAATTCAAATACACACATTTCTTTGAATATTGATGCATTTTATTATTTTTGATAGCAAAACTTCACCGTCTTTCAAACAGGAAATGTCTAAATGACTCATTTAGCAAATCAAACAAAAAGCAAATCATCTTACAGCTACAGAATTTATACACAAGTTACAGTGAAAATACAGAGAATACAGAAAAAACATGAACTCACCAGAAAGTAGACAAATGTAAGCATAGATTTTTATCATGGTGAAAATGACGATCAGAGAACTAAAGAGCAAGTTTGGACATCAGGTCAGTCCAACCACTGTCCCTCCACTTCCTTTTCCTGTCCCACTTTCAAAGATAGAAGCGCCTCCCTTTCCTTTGAACACACACACACCTACACTCACACACTTGCTCACAGAGCATATGTGTACAATGTGGTCACAATCAGGTCAGTCCAACCACAGTGTTTACATTTCCCCTCAACCTCCTCTTCTTCTTACCCTTTCAAAGTTAGCAGCTCCTCCCTTTCTTTTCAACACACACACACACACACACGCACACACACACACACACACACACACACACACACACACACACACACACGGCATAAAGTGTACAAAATGTGTATTCTCTGTGGCACCAACATGAAATATACTTGACCACATCCAAATAAAGTATACCAGCATGTAGAGAAGCAGCAACTTTAAAAAAACAATATATGCCTTACTGTCAGGTTTTATGAATACTTTCTTTTGTAATAAACAATTCAAAATAAAAACAGAGGCCCCATTTACACTTGTGAACTCCTGAACAGCACGCTGACAAAATAAAGCAACATTTAATACTGGAGAACAGAGAGAGGATACTATTTCAATATTGACGAGGTGGAGTATACACATTCAGTACTAAGTGATTAATTAAGTACAGTATTAATCGATTAGTCAGCTAAAGTTGTTACATAGGAGTACAATAGTCGGAGGAGTGCCGTAGATGTGTCAGTGTTTTAGACTTGGTCTTGATCCTTCGTGGATGGATGGAGTGTTTGATAGATTTCAACAGGACCTGGACTCTGAAGGAACATAACATATGATGTATGTATAGTTATTAGGGCTGTCAAGGTTAATGCGATAATAACGTGTTCACGCAAATTTGTTTTAACGGAACTAATTCTTTTAATGCATTAACGCAACTTGTGATTTTTAGGTTGTAGCGTGGTCAGTTTTAAAGCGAGGGTGAAGCTAGTATCACATGAAACTAGAAAACCTAAGGAATCCATTGATACCAACCATGTCATGCTAGCTTTTTGGGAAAGAGGTTAAATAATGCTCCAAACTTACGCAAAATTTTGGCGAGGATAAACTGTCATGGCCATTTTCAAAGAGGTCCCTTGACCTCTGACCTCCAGATATGTGAATGAAAATAGGTTCTATGGGTACCCACGAGTCTCCCCTTTACAGACATGCCCACTTTATGATAATCACATGCAGTTTGGGGCAAGTCATAGTCAAGTCAGCACACTGACACACTGACAGATGTTGTTGCCTGTTGGGCATTTTTTTCCTCTTGTGTAGCAAAAAAGGGATTACAACTCACACTTCATTGCGCGTCCCTGCATTGTAGAATGACAATAAATGAACCTTGACATTAAAAGACACATTCATTGTGCAAGATAAATACATGAAGGCTACATCTTTTTAGGAAGTTTAGCAGTAGTGCAGCAGTGAAGCAAGAGGTGATTTAAAAAAGAGAACAGTCAACAAGTACAATAAGTAACCTCGACATGAGTGACATGAGTTTCTTCTTGGTTGAAGAGAAAAAAAAGGAAGATGGTTTGTAGAAAACAATAAACAGTAATGCTGAAAGAGAGAATGAAGTACAACACACACTCAGTCAAGCCCATAGTGTTTCCTCCAATGCAGTTTACTCAAAGAAGAATAAAGCAGCTATATGTGCCATATAAAATAGCATGTCTGTATGTGCCCTGTTAGTGTAACAAGCTAACTGATAGGTAAGTGTCACTGTGTGCACCATGTCATTCTGTCTGCAGAGTTCAAGATGTCATATGGAAAAACAGGCATGACTACAAGGCACTAGATGATAATTAGAGACGGCACACTTCTGCCCAGGATGAACAATCCTCTATATATGTTATATTATTAATGGGAATTGTTTAGAAACTGTAGAGGTGCACCTGAATCAACATCTGGATCAACATATGCATTTAGGAGTTTTGCTTTTTTTCCTTTGAGTGTGATGACAAATGAAAATCTGGCAATATTAAGAAAACCTTTAAGGAAACTCCTGGATGGACACCACAGCATTTCCTGGCCCACTTTTTTCATAAACTATACCCTTTTAAAAGTAGACTCTCTTATCTCAACACTGTAACTGTGTTTGTCTTGCTGGCCAAGCCTGTAAAAATAAAAGGACTAATGTATAAAAGACTTGCTCTAAATAATTGACGGACTAATCAGTTATTGTAGAGGAGTGGTATTAGACTCACATGATGATGTAATTCTTTCTCTGTAAAGCACTAATGCAATGAGTCCCATCACCAAGACTGATGTTTTTTTTGGCAAACTGTAGTAGAGTTACATTACTTATACTCAGACATGCCATTTCACCGTGCATTTAAATATGTATGGAATTTAGATGAGTGCACTCCACACCAGCAAACGAGACGGTAAACCAGAGGATGACTGATGATTCAGGAGCTGTCGCAGATGCTGAAAACAACCAACACTACATTTTATTAACTTGTTAAGTATTTTGGTATTAATAACTTGAAAAAAAGAGTTTGACTTACTTCTGTAATTTTAAGATTCACTGAATCAGACAAATCTCTCCAATTCACAAGGGGATGTGTTGGAGTCTAATATTTGGAGATTAGTTAGTTAGTTTCTCCAAATCCTGCTTTGATGATGATGATGTGTATGTCTCACTACGTCTTTGGGCTTTCACAAAGGTACTTAATGTAAGGTGTGACATCAGTCAGCCAACATTTATGTACATACTAATCCAGTCACGTCAGTTTTATAACACAGCTTCCTCATTCCAGTTGAGATGACATTTCTCTTTCAATTTTATAACACAGCTTCCTCATTGCAGTTACGATGACAATTTTCTTTCTATTTCATAACACTTAAGATCTTTGCACAAGTCTGTGTTTTTTTATCAAAATTGTCGCACGTTTAAAAATAAATTTGACCTCACGTTGTGTCGTTCACGTTTACACACCAACGGAAAAGGTTTGATTTTCTGTTCATTCGCATCCATCAAAAGGCAAAAGAAGGTTGTTTGACAGCTCAGAGCCACCGTCCATCATCCAAAATGGCATGATAAACATTCACTCCATGTACCAGCGAAAGCACTTTACAATAAAGAAATAAAGGAATACAGCAGAATTTAAAGCTCGGAATCGGGGATGGTTGCAAAACAAAGGATGTACCTAAGATTAGACAGTAGTGATTGAGCTGTAGGCAGCTAAACGATAGCTTCTTGCTAATGTCATTCATTCATTATGCCCCGTTTCCATTGCACTCATGTAGTTAATTCAGTTTTGACTTGTATTGTGAATTTATGCAACGAATAGAATAATGAAATGCATCGGACTCAGTGTGCAAGGTTTCTGTGTGTAACGCTTTTATCGGATGACGGATTAAAAAACACATAGGATAAATACGGACCTTCAGATATGATGATGAAAATTAGACAAAAGAGAACAACCTGAGAACCATACATAATTTGTTTAATTGAGAAAAACTTGACATTTGATTATTAAAGATTTAGCTTTGAGTTGACTTATTTGGAAAATATTGCAAACGGTACATGCATGTTATTTACCCTGCTGATGATGCAGTGACACACCGGGGATCATGGAAGTAAGCCGGAAGAAACAAAGAGAGTGACTTCACTGACTTGTACTCTGCCCGTTGACTTCCTACTGTATGGCCAGAACAGCTGACTGCGTTTTCTTTATTGTCTTAAGGCAGTGGATATAAACAGATTATCACATCAGCACCAGTACAGGACACAGACTGTGACATCTTGTGGATGCAGCAGTGGTTCACACAGACATTGTAAACTTTCATTTCCTCTCCACATCACTGAACTCCCTCAGGACCACCATACTTCACTCTGTACTATCCTCATCTACAAGGCCAGGTTTCTGGAGCCACAACAAGATTATATTTTTTAAGAATTCAGATTTCCATAATTCTCTCTCTGTGTAATCAAACAAAATCAGTCATGTAAACAACATTATTTCTGGGAGACATCAGTTTACGCATTCATAAACAGATTATTCCTTTTTCCTATTAGTAGCATTATTGTAGTGTGGCATGCTTGCTAACATCAAACATCAAACTTAATCAAACATTAAAATACGCAGAACTGTAACTAAAACAGAGCTGTTGATGCATGACATTACACACGGAGAACACGGTGTGCAGGCTTCTGAAAACTCCTTATAGATGAAAATAAACAGCCCTTTGTGGCATGTTTGGGGAGCAATGCAATCACACGTTTCTCCTTCGCATTTCCGAGACCACGTTGGGACACTTTTCCTTTATCTCTTAGGTTAGCCAGTTTGTACTCTCCTCAGTATGCTATAGCAGGTTGGCATATTTATGAAGGATTAGAGAAGCTGATTGAAGCAGCCATGACTGACGCCAGCCCTCACAACACTTGCTGATAATTCAGTCCTCCCTCTTCAACCCATTTCACAACGGTGCCTCTGGTTATGAAATGACCAAAAAAATGCGTTGGCCATTCATGGAAACAGAGCACCTTATCTCGCCTCCACCTCTCCACCGTCATTCGTCCTCTTTCCATTTCCACCTGCTCTCCCCTCCTTTCTCCTCTCACACGGAGTGATTAACCAAACCTTTCTCCTCGCCTCGGTAATGTGTCTCAACAAGCAAGGAGGAAATGAGAGAATATTATCTCCGTCCTCTGCTGGCTTTGACGGCGCTCGTCGTTCAAATACACACTTTTCATCATCCACGGACAATGCTGGGCCTCTGCTTTGTGTGTGTGTGTGTGCAGTAGTGTCATAGATAAGGAAAGGTTTGTCAGGGCAGCTCATGTGAATGCTGCCATTTGACACTGCAACACAATGAGTCAACCACTGTAATACTGTCCTACAAGTAAAGGGAAAACGCGTCTATTTATCAATAATGTCTCATTTGTACTGTATATCCTCCTACACTCACACTAACTGCAGCAAGGCACCTGAAGGCCACTTCTTTTCTGATAAAGCTCAGCGACCAGGTAAACAAGTTTACAGACTCTGAAAAGGCGGCAACAGCTTGGCCGTTTGTGGTCGAGCACCAGCCAGTCACAGCTCTGTGCTCCCTTGTTTCATGAGCCGTAATTTTACCTGGCAAAAGGAAAATGGATGGGAACTTAATTTTAAGCCACTCAACATCCCCATGCTCTCTGAATATATATATCTGATGATGCTTGCACTTACACTCTCCCATCTTACCGTTATACTGTTTGATAGTTGTCAACATCATGGAGAGTGTCCGGTTTGGGGCCCTCAGAATTGCGTCTCCGCTCTTTGCAGATGATGTGGTTCTGTTGGCTTCATCAGACCGTGACCTTCAGAACGCACTGGGGCGGTTTGCAGCCGAGTGTGAAGCGGTCGGGATGAGAGTCAGTACCTCCAAGTCTGAGGCCATGGTTTTATGCCAGAAAACGGTAGACTGCGCCCTCCGGGTTAGGAGTGACTCACTGCCCCAAGCGAGGGAGTTTAAGTATCTCGGGGTCTTGTTCACAAGTGAGGGTAAAATGGAGCAGGAGATGGACAGGCGGTTCGGTGCACTGTCTGCAGTTATGCGGGCATCGTACCGGACCTTTGTGGTGAAGAAGGAGCTGAGCTGGAAGGCAAAGCTCTCGATTTACCAGTCTATCTACGTTCCAATCCTCACCTATGGTCATGAGCTTTGGGTAGTGACAAAGGATTTCATTGGTCAAACATACATTTCCGCAGGAGGAAATCCGCTGAAATCGAGATTTGTCCGAATATTTTTTCCCCAACACGAATGTTCCGGAGGGGTGTGCAAACATTCATAAAAACCCACAAAATCATTTTTTATAAATTTCCCTGCAAATTTTTCTGACGAAAATCCGTGCTTGGTGTGAAACGGCTTTTAGGCGTATATATATTTTACCAACAAAGTGTCGGGTTTTACAGTAAAACCTGTTACTTAAGCTATTGTATTGGGAACAGCTCTCTCTACGGGCCCCCACACCCCACAGGCCACAGTGCAAACGCACTGCCTGCACTGTCTATATTTAAATCCCTGCCCATCCCTTTCCAAGCATCTAAAGCCATTGTTTGCTTTGTCCATTCTGGGCTACTGTAGAACCATGGCGGACTCAGTGGAGAGGACTATGTAGACCCTATGTAGATATGAAAGGCTCATTCTAACTAAAGTAAACACAACGATTCTTAGTTTCAGGTGATTATACACTAATGAAAACATAGTTATGAATATTATAATCCATTTCTGCTGATAGATCCCCCGAAATGTTACACACTGTTCCTTTAACATAACCACCAAGAAAATAATAGTCAGGAGAAGGAAAGCTACTATAATGAGCCATCCCAATTTGTTTCTGTTATGCAGCTGAATTCTCACTAGTTACCTCCTCACTGCAAACCTTCCTGCCACTCAATTAGCTTTTAAAATAAGCTTTGCTCCAGAAGGTTTAGGAGTTTTATATGTTAATAAACCCTTATAGCTTCATTGTCCACCTACGTAGCTAACTAAGAAATTCAATTCAGTCTCATTTGTTTGAGCTGATGTGATGAATGAGCTCTCTGCGGGTTTTGCAACAAAAACCTTTAAGATATTACAAATTGATGCTGTGTTTCTTATCCAATTTGCCAATTCATTGGTTTTAAAATTTACAAGATTAAATGTGCAAATTAGAGTCCATGGATACAATTAGTGTGCCTGGTGTTCTCTGTAGTTGCAAGGAAAATTCAATGGGTTTTATGTCATGACAGTAGACAAGACCGACTAAAAGGGAATACAGGGGCAACACCATAAGCTGCAAAACCAGAACTACATATGGGTGTGAGTCCATGCCTCCAACCCCTGTTCTTTATGTGTGGATTTTGAATGATTCTTCTTCTCACAGTCCACAAATATGGATGTCAAGTTTGTTGAAGTATCTAATTTGCCCACAGGCGTGTCCACCAAGTGGGTGTTGTGATCGATTGGCTGTGTCTATCTCTGTGGTTCTGCCCAATAAGTCTTTTTCACAGCCAACATTTTAACTTGTCATAGTAGGGAACATTAACGATAGCTCTGTTTGATTAAAATGTTCCATGTTGTTTTATTTACACCTGTGCTTTTCACCTCTGTGACATGTCAAAATGTCTTTACTGAAAAAAGGCCTATGAATGTTCCCCATATGAATGTTCACCCCATGACGATGACACTGAGGTTGGTCAAGAAAGTAGATGAATTAGATTAAGTGTTAGAATGAGCATAATGCAGCCTATGATATAGTTCTACTACTGCTTTACTTTACTCATTTTTTTGTGTTCTGGATACGTGTGAAAAGCAATCCAAACTCAGACAGACGGTGAGATATTGTGCATTTTGTCACTCAGGATGTAATTACTGTCTTAACTCAGGATGTAACTGTGCATATTTTGTTTGATAATTTGATGAACACTGATGCTACTGTTGTCAGGCTATTAAATAGGCATTATCAGTCACTATAAGCCCCATAGATGTGGGCCAATAGGGACCTACTACACCCACTAGTAGGTTTTATCTGGTGTTTTTTCCTAAACTTAACCAAGTGTTTTGTTTTGTTTTCTAAAGAAGTTGTAGTATTGTTGCCTAAACCTAAAGAAGTTGTAGTTTTGTTGCCTAAACCTAAAAAAGTTGTAGTTTTGTTGCCTAAACCTAAAGAAGTTGTAGTTTTATTGCCTAAACCTAAATAAGTCATCATTTTTTTGTCTAAACCTAAAGAAGCCTTTTTGTTTGTGTTGAAAACGTGACTTTTCATTCAGTTTTACAACATGTTAGAACGTGTTACTTTTAAGTTTCAATTTCACTTTTACAACATAGTAAGCGTAGCGGGCCCCTAATGACCCACATCTGTGGTGCTTATAGTGACTGATAATGCATATTTAATGGCCTGATAACAGTCAAACAGCTTTTCATATGTGCACCTCAAAAGCCAACTATACTTTAAGATAACACGTTTTTCTTCCTCGTATTTATCTATATCTATATCTCAAAATAATTCAACATAGTGCAGCCGCAGAGTGATAAAAAAAACCTTTCAGTGGCTCCATCTGAAATGGATCAAGAGAAGTGTTGGAACTTATAATAGTTTGAACACTATAAAGTAAAATGATGTAAAAGTGCTGAGGACTTGAGAGGAGGTCTGCATGCTACAGTGAAGGGGGGAAAGTACTGCTAGCGCTCACTTTTATAAAGTTATCCCATTACTGTCAACAGGCTTATGGGTCAACGGGCACATTTGAAATGACAATAAAATAAAGTGCTGGCCACTGAGTGCTTTGCACAGCATCCTGATAGAAAATCATGCACTTATGTATTTTGCTTTATCCCTGTGTGTGTGTGTATTTCTAAAAGATGTTCCATTTCATGTTTGATTCCTGAGCATGCAATACTTCAACACATCGGTTCATAACTACCGCATAAAACCAGTGACAAGAGAGACAGAGGGAGAGAGAAAAACAGAGGGATTCATGTTCGAGAAGGATGGGTGGGGTGAAATATGTATCTTTTTTCCACCAAAATAAGTGTGCATATAAAGGTTTTTAAAATGCAGGAAAACCTGCTAAAAATAGGGAACAGACTCCTTACGTTCAACATCACGAATGGTGGTTAGTAAAAAGTAGAAATCAGCGTGGGGGCCGATGAGAATGTTACGGTGGTTACTTCTATTTGATATCTGTTACTTAGTCAGTCTCTCTTCAAACTCGGTGCTGACTAATTTACGATGTTCAAGAGCTGCTTGGATGAAGACGGAATTTGTGGCTGACATGACAAAGAAAGCGCCGGAAAAGGGGAGAAATCAATGCGTCCACTGGGTGTCATGTTTCCATCACTGCTGATCGGAGCTGTAAAGTCATTTGTTGCCGGAATGAATGCCGATTGTATCATTTCCCACTAAAACAAAAGCCAGATGTTAGAAGGAGATAGACAGAATGAAGGAGGAGAAAACATGTTAAATTAACATAAACAAAGTGATTAAGAGAGATGGATTAATATCAAAACCTCCTCCCCTAAAAGAAAATGTAATTACTGTAATAAATTAAATGATATTATCACTAGTGGATAATAATGGATATCAAACAATAGAGCAACAGTAAAAGGCAGAGAGGAAAGAAAAAGTCATGTGTGAGGAGTTTGGTTGAACATCCGTAGCTACGAGAAAAGAGACACAGCGAGAGAGAAGGTAGGAGGTTGTGCTGCGGTGAATCATCCATCAGGTCAAGACTGCTGCAGCCCAAAATAACAGCATAACCATTAGCTGAGCTGAAGCCTGTTATTAAGAATACCTTGATCGGAATAAACCGGCCTATTCACAGAGCGATATTACTGTACAAGGGAGTTGCATAACCCTTGTATAAACTCATCATGTTAACACTCCTTTGGACTACTTTTTTAAAAAATATTTATGTATACATATCTTTGCTCACTCACCCACTGAAGTCAAAGATGTTTGTTCTCTTCCATTTTTGGCCATGTGAGATCTGTTATGATGAACAATCAATGCTTGCATTCTGTTTTTTTTAGGGGCAGATTGTTATTTATAGTTAGTACAATAGTTGTTGGAGTTTTGTGTTCATGGAGCAGCTGATTCATGTGATATATTTGACTGTATAGGAAGCAATCAAAGAAGAGAAGCAAAGAAAAGGCAGCGGCTAATAAGGATTGGTAGAAATGAGTGTCGGGTGGTGACTGATAATGTTATCAAGTGGAACTTGAGGGACTGTCACAGTCTGTCATTGTATCAATCAACCCCGTCGCCCTGAAATGATGTCTCTATTTAGCTGCAGCAACATTTTCCATCAACATAATGAGGAAACATTTTGAATGAATTTGAATGCCAAGTTGCAAAATGTTGATACTGAACGTGTCAGTAAGATGTTCACTGACAATGTACGTCACGTTTTCCCTGCTATATTTTCTCTTGTAAAACAATATATGCTCAAAACAACTACAGCATGGTGGACAGTAATTGTGGTTTAAGCATTTAAACCATTTGATTAAAGTTAGGGAAATATTGTGGTCTTGGATAAATATTGTAAAAGTCATCATTGCCTTTCCCTAACTTTAACAAAACTGCTTTTATTGCCTAAACCTAACCATGTGCTGGATTCAGGATGCAAACTCTGGTCTCTGATGCCAAAGTCCTGTGTGTTATGTATCCACCAGCAGATTTGGTATGAACAGCTCCTCTGAGTAGCTTGGTAGGACAAGGTACATCCATCCATTTTCTTCCACTTATCTGGGGCCGGGTCGCGGAGGCAGCAGGCTTAGCAGGCTTAGAAGGGAATTCCAGACGTTCCTCTCCCCAGCAACATTTTCAAGCTTTTCCTGGAGGACCCCGAGGCATTCCCAGGCCGGCCGAGAAAATATAATCTCTCCAGCGTGTTCTTGGTCTACCCCGGGGCCTCTTACCAGTTGGCCGTGCCCGATAAACCTCCAAAGGGAGGCGTCCAGGAGGCATCCTGATCAGATGCCCGAACCACCTCAGCTGTCCTCTTTCTACGCAAAGGGAGCAGCGGCTCTACTCCGAGCTCCCTCCGGATGTCTGAGCTCCTCACCCTATCTCTAAGGCTGAGCCCAGCCACCCTACGGAGGAAACTCATTTCGGCCGCTTATATCCGCGATGTCATTCTTTAGGTCACTACCCAAAGCTCATGACCATAGGCTAGGGTCGGAACGTAGATGGACTGGTAAATCGAGAGCTTTGCCTTCAGGTTCAGCTCCCTCTTCACCACAATGGTCCGGTACAGCGCCCGCATAACTGCTGACACCACATCGCACCGAACCGCCTGTCCATCTCCCGCTCCATTTTACCCTCACTGGTGAACAAAACCCAGAGATACTTGAACTCCCTTGCTGGGGTTAATGACCCCAAACCTGGAGGGCGCAGTCCACCGTTTTCCGGGACAAGGTGATTGCTGAAAAGGCTAACAGTCTTTTGACAAACAAGAAAAAGACTGTAGCATGTTTCCAACACTAGTGTGTGCTTTAAGTAACATTTACTTTGTTTGTCAGTGGAGCAACTGCCTCCTCAAAAACTACACAAAGAACATTGGGAGAATGGTGCATATAAAATAATACAAGAAAAGAACAGCTTTGATTTGATTTTGTCAGTTCTTGTCAAGGCCGTGGCCGTGCTCCGGCTTGTTTGCCATCGTCTCCCCCTCCCCTGTGTTTCCGGCTCTCCCCTGACCGTTTCCCTCTCTCTCTCCGTCTGTTGTGGTGTGGTACATTGGACCCAAATGCAGGACACTGACAAGAGGTAGGTGAAGGTAAGAAGGTTTATTTAAGGAACAAAGAGGGACGGTGGTGGAGTGCAGACCAGGCTGGACGAGGGTGACGTTGCACAGGTGAAAACTTGATCTGGCGATGAGTGTATGGAGAACCGGTGTGGAGTTGAGGAGTCGATGGGAAGCAGCTGTGCAGACTGGACAGGTGAGGTGAATGAGCAGTAATCAGGAGGGAGCCGGGAAGGGAGCCACGCCCACGGCAACACACGGAGACGGAGAGAGACGGAGAGAGACGGACAGGGGAGAGGTGGAAACACAGGGGAGGGGGAGACAAAAGAGACACCGGAAAACAAGCCGGAGCACGGACACGGCCGTGACAGTTCTCCTCGTATTTTTTTTTGTATATTTTATGACTGTGTGGAGGAGGACAGTGAGCCACTATAACAGCGAAAAGGTTCACAGAAGTAGCATTGGTATCCAGATTTGTAAACACAATAATACTTGTTATAGTAAAGGCTTAATCTAGTGGATATTCAGAATGTTTTGTTTTATAAATTGTAAATCTCTAAAGCCATTAAATATTAAAAAAACAAATGAAATCATATGAAATATTGAGGAGTAACATATAAAGTTATTGTTGTAAGTAATCATCGGGGAACACAGAATCATAAAAGCGATAATTACAAATTACTTAAGACTCCAGAGATTCTCTTCAAAAACAATATTATTTTATTTTGTATTTTATTGGTATTGTTATATACATGGCATAATTTGTGCTTTTTTATTATCAAGAATAAAACCATAAGGGAACACATCTGAAAATTAAACTTTAAACCAGGATTGAATTGTTCTTTTTTTTCAGCTGGATATACTGAGAGTTCTACAAAACCAGGAGAGAAGGGGAGCGGAAAGACAGGAAACTAAATAGATAGATAGGTAGGTTGATAAATATATAGTTTTTCCAGAGACACTTGCAGATGGTCCACTGAGGGTAGTGTGAACGTTCAGACTGTGATGTGCTTTTACCAACAGCAGCAAAGGCACCTGTGTATCACTTTGTTTAAAAAAAAAAAAAGAAAGTACGCCTCAGGGCCTTAATCCAGTTGAGTTCATACACATACAACCAAATCCATCCACAATTTCTTCCAGGGGGATTTCTGACACACAAATCTGCTGATTTCCAGCCATCGCAGAGGTTGGGTGCTATGGTTAGCCAGCTCGAGGCCATTCACTCTGATCCCCCCATCTGAGACTGATTGAAAATATAAAAAAAATAACCCCCCAAATAATAGTTTGGACCTTTCCTTCTTGCTTAGGTTGCAGAACTTTTGAAGGGGGGCATAGTGTGAGAGTGAAGGGACATTTTTCCTGATATTTGAGTTTGGAGTGGCCAAAGGACTTTAAAGGTGCAACGTGTAATACCGAGCCACCTGCTCCAAAGAAATACGGGGCAGCATTTTACCTCCACATACAATCTAAATGTACACTACTACTAACCAACAGCAGGCAAGAATGTAAAAAATGAAACTGCTGAAACTCTGAGAGACGGTCAAAATAACACTGATATCTCATAATCTTCACGTGGCGTCAGTCTGTAGTTTACGTTAGCCATCTGTGTGTTTACTGTGACACTAACCTGTGTAACGATACGCTTTGGTCCGGAGTGTCAGAGGCAACGGAACGACTCGTGTTTTTGTTTTGTCCTCTTCGCCGACGGGCTCTGCTTCCACGGGAGTGTAGCGTGCGGCGACTCGAATTCGGCTGATGAAAACCCCAGCGCCGGGAGTCACAGCGGTCTGGTGGAGCGCTGGGTCTAAGCTGTGTAACGGCAGACACAGAAGTTTGCTATTCAGGCGAGGAGTCAAGGCAGTCCCCCCGGGATCGGAGCCCCCGTAGCTGGGGTTTGCACCGGCTGAATTTGAGCTACCTGCTAACAGAAGCTCCGTCCGTACTCCTGGCGAAGCAGCCTCCTGGCGGCGGTGAGGACGAGGCGAGGGTGCGAGTCGTTTTCTCATTTTTGCCACTTTGAAATTAATCAAATAAACAAACTATAAAACTGGACCGGACCACGGATGTATTATTGACAAGCCCTCAGGGCAACTCTGCCTCTTCGTTCTCTGGACTGAGGGCAGACTGGACGCTGCTCGAGGAACAAGTGGTATTACAAGAAAGTTCGGGCCGGGGCTAGTCAGTTAGCATTTCAGTATCGCTGCAACACAATACATAGACGTCTTTGACATAACGTCAACACTGTAACCTCTTCACAATCTGTTGATAATGTTAGTCAATTTTTGTAATGTTTACACTAAAATACTGGCCATATCTTACACGTTGCACCTTTAAAGAGTGAAGAAATAACAAATAAGATGTGGAGACAATGTTAAGTCATGTCATTTGGTGAGTGATGGGTAAGAGATGAAAGACGAGAGAAAAAGATAAATGAAATTTTCAGAAATGTAACTGCTGGAAAGAAAACAGAGAGTGGAAATAGAGGAGTAATGAGAGGTAAAAATACTGCAGTAAAGTGGAGCTCAAAAGGGAACAAAAAGAGAGAGCGTAAAGAGCAGAAAGGTTTCTCAGTGACACAGAGAACCGACATGACTGAGAAGAAGGAGGGCTTGACAAGAAGAGCAGAAAGGTCATGCAAAAAGAGTGAAGACAAGTCAAGGAACACAGGATGAAGATGTATAATGCTCCATAACAAGACCGAAATTGGTCTGGCTGTCGCCTGACTGCTGCCTGCCAGGTTTGGCGCCGTACCATATAATGGTGGGTCCGCTGTAGCACCTACCTGAGCCTTAATTTAAATGTAAGACTTAACTCACTTTCCTCTTCTTATTCCATTTGCTTTCTGTCTCTGATGAGAGAGCATCGCATGCCCAGAAAGACAGACTCCAGAGAGTCTGTGGGAACGGACTGCGAGGGGGAGAAACCCTGCGTCTGGGACTGACGGTTAGTAAAAATGATTTTTTTTTAACCAGTCCAGTGGAAGAAAGCAGATATAACAATGTGTTCTGTTTTTTAACCAGACGGGTGGAAGAGAGTGGATAGGCAGGATGATGTTTTCTTTACCAGTCCAATGCATGTAGGTGCATAGACAGAACAAAAATAACTAGAGCATGGAGGAAGGATAAAGGAGAGCAGCAGCAAAACATGGAAATAAAATGGATTACGAGGATGTTGAAGGGGAAAACAGGATTCAAAGAGATAACAAGTACAATATTTGATCAGAAGAAAAGAACTAAAATAAAAGTAAATGTGAAAAAACATATGGGGGAAAAAAGCTGGTAAATGCAAGATTGAAGCACAATTATTTGCATTAGTTATCCTATAAAAAGTGGGGTCGGAGAGCATATTCATTACCAGGTGCAGATTAATGCAGAAGGGTCACACGTCAACGTTTGGGGTGAAAGACTAGAGGGGGAGGAGGGGGAAGGCCTTTCTGGTATAGATTGGTCCGTTAGCTAGCCTTAGCTTCCCACTAGACTAAACCGTTGTCTGATTTATTCGTTAGCTACCCGCAGGGCTAAACCAAAGTCCACACTGATGGCCAACTGAGTCCTTGTCCATGTCCCTGCTGGCGCGTTAGCAGTCCCTCATCGTATTGGTTCATCCTGACAAAGGCAGGAGCGTGTTCTCTCCAGGACGTGTTGGTCATAGTGAACACACAACTCACTTTTATTGTAAGCGAGTTTGCTGACCTCAGGAAACCCCCGAATGTAATCCTTGTGACTTTCAGAAACCGTCATGGCAGCAATTCAACAATGGCAAAGACAGCCAACGAGAGCCCCGGAGTGAGACTGTCCGTCCACGTCCAGTAGTAGCATCATACCCACCAGCTAACCTTGGCTTTTTGCTTCCCACCAAGTCGTCCGTCCTCTTGACTGGCATTAGCAACTGACCAATCCATATTAATTTGGTCGGTGAGCTGGCAACAGCTTCTCACCAAGCTCTAGTCCGCGTTGATTCAGGCATTAGCTTCACTCCAAGCCACAGTCCGTGTTAATTTGGTCTGTTAGCTCGCGTTAGCTTCCTGCCAAGCTGTAATCCATATTATTTGATTAGTTAACAGACAGGAACTTCTCGCCATGCTACAATCCATGTTGATTCGGTCTGTTAGACGGCATTAGCTTCCCGCCAAGCCGTTATCCACGATGATTCAGTCAGTTGGCTAGCATTAGCTTCAAACTCTAATAGTCCACATGTCCCGGGTGTCTGTCGACCTCCCACTTTCAGCTCCAGAGACAAAAGTTACTGGTGGTTTGGCAGGTAGAGCCTTTCTCAGCCGGGGACAGGTAGAGCTTGCCGTTAGCGCAGGCACAAAGCTCGTACACAGTCTGTTTGGTGTAGGTGGTACCTGCCGGCGCCCCCTCCAGGGGATCCACAGCACTGCCGAGGGGAATGTTGCCCAGCTTGATGGTGTTGGCGTCTAGAAAGATCTGTGGACATAAAAGAGAAATGATTCAGCAAACTTTGATTTGAGAGCAATGGATCGAAAACAAAACAAAGAACAGACACAAAGAAAAGAGAAATAAAATAATAAAAAATATATATAAAACATGGAAACACAGAAGTTGATGTTACGGCTGTAGGACTGAGCTCACATGGATTTTCTTGGTGCCTAAAATAACACAGAGAGACAGAAGGGGAAAAAGTTCTGTTGTCAGAAAGAAAAAAAATGAAAGAAACTGGGGTTGTGGAAACAGAGGAAGTGAGAGCACATTGCCGTAGGGGATGACTATACTCTCTGTGGTCGACCGGGGTTGTCATCAAGAAAGATCTACGGAGACAGAGAGGGAATTTTCTATTTAGAACGGGTCTCTTTTGATGAAGAGGCAGAGTGGGAGTGAACGAGGCAGAGGGCAAGATAGGTGAAGAGAAAAGCTGGGGAATCAGCGGGAGAGGAGTGAGGGGAAGACAAAGAGACGGGGAAAGGCAGACACAAGGGAAAGCATGCAGCAAGAAAAAATACACACTGCAAAACAAAGCCAACTTCTACACCAGCTAATTTACTGCAATATCATATTTATTATTATTATGTTTTCCTCCAGACAAGTCAAAACATCTGCCAAACTGATGACATCACTCGACACTTTTGAAAAAGCTCTTTCAATTTTTTGGGGATATTTTCCAAGAAACTAGTGGCTACATTTAAGAAAAAGGCAAGAAGAAGAACATCATCTTCAAGGTAAAATCAAGCAGCTTATGCGTATTAGGAAAAAACACTTGATATAAGACACTTTATCTGCATAGACAAGTAAAGTCATTTCTTTGGTTATTTTTGCAGTGTTTGGACTTTATTGTAGGAGTAAAGCTTTCACACACTTGGTGCCAAAATATTGATAAAAAAAAAAAAACTTGCAAAGAGGTTTTCTTAAATGATTTCCAATGCAACTAGACCTTCACTTGGAGGCGTTTCAATCAGTTCGGGCTGCAGTTTGGGTCAAGGGCTTTGCTTGTTGATGGAGGCCAATGGATTTAACAGATCATGTGCCCAGTCAAGTTTATCTTAAGTTATTTCAGGAAAAACACCTGCAATGCACAAACAAAAGGTCACCCGCTGAAGAAAAAAGCTCCACTCACTCACTCTAACCTTGAAACAATAAGGACAGGTTGGAAAGTGGCGGTACCGATTCACCCAGACTTCAATTGATCAGGCAGAAGACTGAGAACCAGTTCCCATCCACATACAAATACAAAATAAAATGCCTCCTTAATAATAATAACACTGAACAAATGCCTCTACAATAACAAACAAATAAGGAAACTGAAATATTGTTTTTTATTTTTCCTTTTACCCTCCTTTAAAGTTTCCCCAAATGAATTAGACCAAAAGAAATGGTTATAAAGGGGTTTCAGTGAATATCAACAAATGAATAGAATAACAAAATAAAGCCTGCAGGCACTAGGCTATCGTGAAGCAAGCAAGAGCCTTGCACGAATAGCATCTAATCATCCTAACGCAGGTAACCTGACTGAAGGGTGTTTATTTTGTGTTTCCCCAACCAGGATGGTCAACACTCTCTCAATAAGCAATTAAACAAAAGAGCACAGGAATCTCAAAAGGGCCTAAAACAGAGCAGAGTTTCTGGCTTGGCTGATAATATATGTTGTAGTTAGTCAAGGAGGGATCAGAATGACACTGGGTGTGCAATTTCCCACCTCTCTTAAGCCCTACAGAAAGGGCGTCGTCACACCCTGATTGGCCAAGAGGGGAATGCACTAAGCTGCTCTCAACTATCATTTAAGAGCCAGTCCCCACACCCTGCGCATAATAACCCTCCAATCACTCAGCAATTCAACCAAGAAAAACACCCAACAGCAAGCACTAGAGAATGGGCGGCTGCCACAGGAAGATGCAAGCCTGGATTACCAACCGGAGTGGGCTAAGCAGGGAACTGTATGGGGTTTACTGGTTTACTGTGTGTCAGATGGTTTGTGGTGATCTGACTAAATGCAAATTAGTTTGGGAGCAGGTGCTATTAAATCACAATGGCGTCTGAAGGGCCTTAATGTGGTGATATTTACGTGATCTTGAGCCTTATATATAATGTCAACAAATCATTTTTAAGATCTTTAAATTCATTCAGCTTATATTCTTTTTAAAAGGTGCACATTCTTAAATAAATTTGAGTTTAATCACATTACAAAAGGAATTTGACACACTGCAAACCTGGGGTTGGATGGTATTCCAGCAGAGTAGCACTGGACGATACCTGAGTCTAGGTAAAATATAATAAAGCTGGCATGTGTAGTCTCCTGTGTGCACTGGACTTGATAGACACACAAAGGCAACTCTTCTTTTTAAATTTTAACATCATTTTTCCAGGAGTTCTCTTGAGATACATTATGTCTTTCAGACCAGGCCAAAATGGAAGAAAAGAGGGTCAGCGGGGAAAAACAGCTAATCAACCGTCTGTTGATTAATCAGTTTTAATCCAGTCATGGGAAGATGAGAAGCATTCAGAAGAGAAGGAATATGAGAGACGCAGAGGAAGATACAGTTCATCTGTTCCAGCACAGTTACTATTTAACATTGAGACAACTGTCAGAATAAGAGACAGTCCAATAACAAGATGGACAACTAAAAAAACAAAAAACAAAAACAAACAATAAGGAAGGAATATATGAAGTTAAACATGTCATAATTCCCTCCCTATTATCTGTTTAATATTGCTGTGAACACATCTCCTTCAAACAACTGGATTTATTCAAGTTTCTCACTAAACACTACATTTTACGAAGATTACATTGAATACATCATGATAACATTATAATGTACCTTCACCTAATACTCATTTTTATTGAATAGAGCCTGACCATATCATAATGAAATGCAACCTCTGTTAACGTTAGCTGTTAGCTCCGTGCAGGACTGTGCTGCCCATCGGCTGCTAACAGCTAACGTTAACTAGCTTTCCTCCTGCTGATTTCAACACAGATTTGTTGTTCACAATGTAGCATTATCAGATAGTATCATTGATAGTTAGTTTACTGCATCCTTTCAGATTTTAGACGCCATTCATCTCGAGCTGCCCTGGTACCTATGGAACCTGCGGTACTGTAGAAAAACAAGTACCGCCACGTTTTCAGAATTTTGTCCGGTTCTCATGACATCCCTAGACAGAATAGACGGTCTTGTTCTTCAAAGACCTGCACTTCTCTTTTCCTCTCACTCCTAATCATCTCTTCCCCCCATTTCTACCCCTCAACCCCCCTCGGGCCGCCATCCCTCCTGACCCTTACTTCTCCCTGCATTCCTTCAGTCCACTCCTCTCATCTTCAGATTGATACAAGCTGAGATTCAAACGAGAATCATTACACAATCTTGGTTTCTATTGACTGCCATGCCTGCTTATTTATTTACTCCGCAATCTCCAATGTTCAAGGAAGCGCTGCTCTCTTGCTTTCCATCTCTCTCACACTCACACACCCTAAGGCCGGGGCGATAATCTCAGCAGACATCTGTATCCCCATTATTCATGTTCTTCATTTTAGAAATGAGTAGAAGTAGTGAAGTGAAAAAGTGTGAGGGAAAATCGCTGAGTGCAAAAAGACAGAGGAAAAAAGAGGGGAATGAGAGGGAGTCAGATGAAAGGATGACAGAGGGAAAATGTCACATCAGAAGTTTTTGGTAGAGGATGGGGGACATAAAGAGAGAGAGGGAGATAAGATGAACGGAAGAAAAAAAAGGAGAGAAGAGGAATGAGGGATTCAGATACCCCAACAGCTAGGAACCAATTAGTATAACTAATGATTTCACATTGGCTGACGGGGCACATCTCGATCTGTATAAACAATATCCACACATACAGTACACACACACACACACACACACACATGCACACACACACATGCACACACACACACACACACACACACACACACACACACACACACACACACACACACACACACACACACACACACACACACACACACACACACACACACACACTACATCTATTAGCCATTAACCTGGAGATAGATGGGCAGGTAACAGAGCGAGGTAACCTTAAAGATGTAGTCATCCCTAATAGCCCGGAGGTCTTCCCTTGGTGAGTTACTCAAACTCTACAAGATCTCCTGTATTATTAATGACCATTCTACCACTTAAAAGGGTATTTGGTGTTTTAAATATACTAGAGGTGAGACATTTAGTCGATTAATTCATTGGCTGATTGATGGACATTAACTGATGTAGTTTTGATGATCAGGAAAAGGGCCAATCCACACTTATCTTGCCTGTGTATAAAAGGATGATTTGTACTGTACAATAATTGAAGCGGTTGACATCAGGGCTGATAGCAGGTGCTAATCCTGTTTTTTGAATTATGGTATCCACATATGCTCGCCAGATGTCACCAAAAAGAGCATGCAAGATGTTAAAAGCATCTTTTGCACATAACTACATTTTTGTTGGTCGTTGGGAAAAATCTTTTGTTTCAGGTCTTCAGTAAAAAAATAAATAAAAGAAAAGCAGAATAGGGAGCCTATTTGCAGCTACTGTGAACAGCTATCTGATGATGACCATTGATTTTAATAAGACATAGTAACAATGACAACAAGACTCTTTAAGTGAATAACGAATACGTGCACTAATCTCCCCATGGGCTGTGCAAAGGAAAATACCACACCGCATCTCTAAATGTCAAGGTATGCCTTTAACAGGTCCCCGGTACATACCTGTCATCTTCCCATTGGCGCCCCAATAAAAACTGCCAGGGTTCATAGCCTTACGGAGGAAAAGGACTCAGTCACGGTTGGCAACATAACCCAAATCTAATTCCAACAGCCTGCCTGCCATAGCAATGAAAACCTAAAATGAACTTGGGCATGGCAACGGGGACGGGAGAATGAGGAGAGATAGCTGCATGCTTATGTGAGGAAATGCCAATGAAATTACCGGTTTCTCTTCCATAACGTTGGAAACATCACGAAAACAAACTGAGGGGAGGGGAACAGAGGAAAGGGGGGGAGGGGAGAGTAAAGATGGAGGTGGAGAGTGGGGAAGGATGGAGAGACAAACAAGGAGGGAGGGAGAGGATGCATATTATGAGATTGGAAAGAGGGGTAGGTGATTAGTAGGTGGAGATGAGAGACTTACAAGGTGGGGTGGCGTGAGGAAGAGCTCGATAGGAAGGAGCCGAGAGGTGAGAGGTGAGAGGTGAGAGGTGAGAGGAAGGCGGCTGGAACGATAGATCAAAAAATTGATGGATGCTAGGTAGCAGGAAATAAGGAGAGTAGAGGAGAGGTGGCGGATGGACAGATGGATGGAAAGAGGGAAGGGAAGTAGAGTGGAAGTCATTTGTTGTAGCTTAAGGTCGGATTAGCGCTGACATTCATCCCTAATGAAAGTGTCAGTAAGTATGAGGTCGGCCTGTTGTTAGCAGGATGTGAGGGTATGTACATGTGAATGTGTCTGTGTGTAACGACGTGTGTGTGTGTGTGTGTGTGTGTGTGTGTGTGAATATAACAGTGTTGGTGAACAGGTATGGAGTAGTTCTTGTTATTGAGTGCATTGTTCTACACGTATTCAACAACATGCCTGCATTTTACCTGCATGTGTGCGTGCATGAGTTGGTAGGATAGCACTAATACACCTACAGTATGTTCTCCTATATCTCTCAACTGTGGGAGCAAATCAGAGGAAGGAGAGGGCACTATGTTGTCACCTTTATAATAAGTCTCTTCGAATCCTTTATGGTGCTACCAGCCAGGAGCAAAAGTCCACTGAATTCACATATGAGGTGAGCACTTACAAATGTTTTTATCAAATCATTAGCAGCAGTCCTCTACACACACACACACACACACACACGCACACACACGCACACACACACACACACACACACACACACACACAGAGAGATATTCTGGGCTTTGACTTCCTCAGCATGAGCGTGTTAACCAGGTGTCTGGTATCCGTGGTTATACTGACCTCAACTCCATGCCTCAGTCATCGTTCAAAGCCATAACAACGAATTATTTAATAAATGAAATCAATAAAACTGATTTTTTTTTAGGTCAATATAGTCACTGATATATTTACCAGAAACCTGGTAAACACACATGTGCTGAGGTGAGGTCGTAATATAAATAGAGAGCCGAAGCCCCTCCCCTTCCGGTGGACCCCATGGGACCTTATTTCGGAAAAAGTATGAACGGTAGTCAACGGAGAGATATAAATATCTTTTTATCCCGTTTCAATTGTGTGATTCGGCACAATTAGTTCCCATGGGGTTCACCGTAAGGGGCGTGACTTAAGCTCTCTATCCCAAATACTCACCTGTGAATATTATATGTCTAGGGCTTTTATTGTGAAAGGTATGGTGGATCTGGTCTGCGCTGCCTTTGTCAAGGTTGAAAGGAGTAGTAAAGTTTGCCGTCTTGGTTTGGACTACGGAGCCTCTGTGTTGTTGTTTCATAAATATACGTAACTAAACTCGTTCCGCACAACGTGATCGGTCGATGGCTGTATTCACGGTGCGAAAGTTCAGAAAATCAACCTTGTTCCAAAAAAAAAACAAAACACACTTTTTTGCTGCACAATATTCACATTCTGTGTGAAAGTACTAATGACAAAACAACAGTTTGAAAAAATATTTAAACGCTGCCGGTGTGTAGCGACATGAAGGCAGAGCCTGAAACATCCGTGCGTACAGTGGACTGTTGCTAATGATTTAATAAAAAGAAGAAACTTTGTGAGATCTATTTTAGAGAATCTAAGGAAAAAAGCATTTTCAGCCTGACATGATAATACATTTCAAAGGATGGGTTTTGAAAACCAAAGGGGTAAAAAACACACAGAGAAATGTAATCTTTCATCTAAAAATCATTCTTTTTGTTGAGGATTTTCATTTGCCATGTGTAAGCATATGTATCCCGTGCTTGATTCTGATCTATTGTATCTGTTAGTGAAAATGTGCCTAGCAATGTGTCCATGCACATTTACAGAGATACAGGCAGTGTTACAAATAATAGGAAAACCTGACCTCATCATGGAGTTGAATCTAAACCCTCACAGTGACACAGTCTCAACACACTCTACTGCAGGGATATGGAGGTGTTTCGTCTACTCCCTGCATACATACTGTATATAATGAGGAAGTGTGTGTGTGTCTGCCTGTGTCTCATATGTCTGTCTTTATGTGTCCCTTATGCGTACACTTGTCTGGGTGTGTGGCTGGGTGCGTGCATGCATACAGCATGCAGAGTGCATGTGTGCCTGAGCCCATCTCTCTCCGACATCAGTTTAGCAAGCACGCGGCTCCGGCGTCAAGGAGATGGGAAACATGCGGGAAGCGGCAATTACGGAGGGTCAAAACATTTTTCATGGATGACTTCCCCTGGCACAGCTGAGGAACAGGCGAAAGAGGGTGGGAGGCAAATGTGCTGCGAGGGAGGAGGGGAAGGACAAGCTTTTCCTGGGATGAAAAAGGGGAGGGAGAAAGACAGCAGAGGAGATACGAGGGTTAAAGTGTCTTTGGGGGGGAGATCAGGCGGAAGAGCAAGTGTTGGGAGTGTGCTGAGGAGGAGGAGAAAGGAGTGTATGGATGTGTTTAGGAGGAGACCGGGAGTAGGGAGTCTAGTCTGGGTGAGAGGAAGAATGAGAGGATGAATGAAGGATAAAGGGGGTGCAGAAAAATGCGAGTGAAAAACTGAGAAGAGGACACAAAGCTTTTCTTTTTATGCTGCAGTTTGTCTGCTGTAACATAAGCAAAGTCATGACACTCCAAACTTTTTAGTCATATTTCATTTTGTAACAAATACCCACAAACACTTTCACTTTACTGCATCTTTCCTCCTACACCATACATGTAGATGTCAGCAGCGCTGTACAAACAAGTCGTGGGTCAGTACGTGTTAAAACAGTTTCCCACCGAGGTATAAATAAACGTTTTGGTACCAATGTAACCAAAGCTTGCTCTTGCATGCCTGTGTAAGCGCCAGTGAAATTGTATTGTATGATGTCAAACTGCATGTTGAAATGTAGAATTGAAACATTCTCAGCTTGCATTAAAGGTGTCTCACCCAATTACTATTTCAAAGGAGAATATCAGGCGACAAGACAATCAAGCAACTGGATTCAAGCCTGACTGAACCTGATAAGAACACACATTGTTAGCTGATGCACTGCCTTGTAGATGTTTAAACCTGTGTTAGCTTATCTATCTTATCTGTTTGATCAAAAGCTGACTGGCTGTTAAAGGCAGGGTCAGTGATCTTGGGAAACTAGCAAGAGTACACTAGATTTAAAAAAAAAAATGATCCAACCGTAAAACCCAGCGCAGTGTTGCCAACTCTTTTCCACTGAAAGTAGCTAGCAGCATTCGCTCCAAAAGTCCCTAAATCTTGCAAGAAAGTTGCCAAGTCGGCAACACTGACCGGCCTCACAATTATCATTATGAACGTAAACAACATGGCTATTGTTAGTACTCACAGCTGTCAAGCTAACAGCTTGTGGAAGACTCTGAGTGCACGGGCAGAGTGGGCAGGTAGACCATTCAATCATTTCATTCCGGCTGAATGAAATGATTGGACAGGTTTATTACAGTCCTGCTACAGCCACAGGATTTATTTATTTAAATTTTTTTTTTGTAAGAGAATTAGATTTATTGATTGCTTTCGGGATGTAATCCCGAAAGCAATTCTGTCTAAAATCTTTACCAACCTTACCTTTAACTGGTTTGTTCAAAATGTCTACTGTGTTCAGATCTCTTTATTTCTTGTGGAACAGCTCTTTTGTTTGGAGGAAATAGCCAAGACTGCATAATTACAGTATGTATAAAGGGTGAAATCATCTAAATAAACTAAAGTATAATACTCTTAAAGGACATTCACGGTCTAAAATGTGATGAAACCACATTCAGGTTGCTTTGCTGTGATTGCCTGACGAAGAATGCAGCCTTCCATGTTATCAGACTCTTCTTAGGGTCCGATCAAAACTTTGCGCAGACTCGCAGCAGTTTAACTTAGGCTGACCTGGAACCGAGGCGGACTAGAAAGTGTCAACTTTAAAGTCTCTGACTGAGAGGGTGGAGGAGTAGAGGAGTGAAGGGAGAGAGGTGTAACAGAGGTTGAAAGGACAACAACAGTACAATTTCACCAGCACACACACTCGATAACACACACAGGATTGGTCTATAGCCTCGGCTCACCTTGCCTCCCGTTCTCCTTTTCTTTCTCTCTCCTGCTCCCTCCCCCCCTGCACTGATACATGGATCACACAACCACACACACACACACACACACATGCGCTCCAACAACACAGATAGGTGGGAGGTTGTGGAGCTATCGGAGTGTATTACACAGACCATTAGGCGTGTGGAATGGACAGATGCTGGAATGGGAGTTGACAATGGACTAAATGACAGAGGCTGGAGAGAGACTGAGAGTGTAGTAACCCAGATGTAGCGGGGACATAAAGCAACATCAGTGTGCTCTACTGTAACACACAAACACACACGCACACACAACTGCAGACACAGACAAAATGCATTCACGCAGACATCCACAGGAACAAAGGCTCTAACAGTAACACACTTATACACACAGACAGAGAAGCAGTCGCAGAATAACACAAACACGCGCTGTGATAGACGCTAACACAAATAATAGAGAGAGAAAAACAGATAAAACTCACCCACACACACACAACGAAAGACTGAGACAGAGTTACATCAGACTGATGGATTCACAAACACACACACATTTATGATGATCGCCTCGGGCACTGTGAAGTATAGGCTAATGAATTTTCCGACGTTAATCACACCTTTTGAAAAACATCCACTTCTCCCAGCTATTGGCAGGTATCTGTTAATCTGTTAGCACTCTCTTATAAACACCACACACACGCACGCACGCACGCACGCACGCACGCACGCACGCACACACACGCACACACATTCTGTAGATGCAGACACTCAAAGAGTGGAGTTGGATGATGAAAACAAGTTTTGGAGGTAAACACCGAGGCTCTAGAGACTGAGAGAGGAGGGGACAGCTGTGGCAGTGTGCTGTGAGTGCAGTATGTGTGTGTGTGTGTGTGCATATACATACCTATGCGTGTTTTCGTGGTTGTGTTTGCATTTTTAGATGTTTGACGTGGTGTGTGTGCGCTTGTGGCTGGATGCTATGTATATGTATGGTGTATACATCCAGTGTATTGCATACCATTTGTTTTAGTGTGTGCATTTTGAGTGCTTATTTCGTGTTTGTGTATGTGTGTGTGTGTGTGTGTGTGTTAATATATTTGCGAGGCTTCTACAGCATCAGTGTGTACAGTACGACAGGGACTTACCCCCTGCCAGCATTCTAATTCACTCACCATTCTGCCTTACCCGCAGGTAAAACAACAAGCAGCGAGGAAAAAAAAAAGACAGTCCCAGTGTACCAGCCCAATAACACCTCCAGGCTGCAGCGTCTTAATAAACCCCAGCATTGTGTCAACAAACAATAAAACTCCATGGTAACCTAACTTTGTTAAAAGTTTCTGTAGTTAACCCGATTTCACCTCGCCGCAGTCAGCAGCAGAGAGAAGCAAACTCAAATTAATACTTTTGTGCATATCATGAACACAACGATGAAAATGTACCTACAGGGCATTCAATGTTTCTCTACATGTCTGAAGAGAGTAATGATTCATAGACTGTATATAAGAAGTGGACGTAGTCACCGTGACGTCACCCTTTGGTTTGAGGACTGCCGTTTTGAAGCCTCGAGTTCAGCACTTTGGCCGTCGCCGTCTTGTTTTTTTTCAACCAGAAGTGACATGAGAGGGTGACGTACAACCCAACGCTGAATAAGACATTTTTAGGGCGCCCAAAAGTGTTACAATTAACTTTCATGAACTGAAAACACACTGTGAAAGAGTTAAAGTTCTAAGACGAAAACGCGAACAACTCCCGGACCTGTCAATCACAAGGTAGCCACGCCCTAAAGCCTACCCTGCTTTATGATCTATTTGACTCTAAATGGAACCATAATTTACTAAATGAACATCATGCTGTATTGAAGGAGACTTGAAACTAGCGATTGAGAACATAAACTCATGTTTGTAGCCATTGTAAGCTATTGATTTACCATTGTTTACTCAAGAATGAAGCTGACTTTGGACTGACGTCTGTATTTTTTCTGCGCAGACCTTCATATCAGCTTCCAACCCCATGAAGGATACACTACTGTCCTGTATTCCAGCATCTCACAAACGCTGCATTATATTTAGACTCACTGCTTTGATTGGCACAACCTGACTACACCGTACCATCCGCTCTTCTCTTGTGAGATTTATTGGTCTTCCTCTGTTTGTTTCTGAGGTGAGAAAATACTCGAACCTCTACAACCTGCACTTCAAGAACAAACGGTATTATTAACAGAGACGTTGTCTGGTAAGCCGTAGCTGGAGAGGCTGGCTCCTCAGGTCAGTAGTCAAGTGAAATAAAACTCAAACTACAATTATCCGCCTCACGGTTGTTTGCCTCCGCCAACCGGTCAAGTTGCAGTTTACATCCATGTCTGTCCAAAATATCATCCCTGCATTATTTGATCCTGTTAGACATTTATGTACAAATTGTCATAGTTAGCAGATGAATTCTTCAGTTATGGCCGGATTTCACGCCATGAACTCCCTCTTACAACCCATGCATGGGCATCTCTACGTATTGCTTTTGTGAAACAGACCTCTTGTTAACTAACACCCAACACCAAGAGGCTAAACTCACCAATAAATCTGCACATTTAGGAAAAATACAAGTTTCTGACTGGATCTAGCTCCGTCAGCAGTGGATTTTGCCACCACTGACAAGTGTCGTCAGAAAGTGACAGAATCATGTCTGGCCTGCATAAATACTCCAGGATTTGCATTCACATGCAGGAGCTTCCCAGTGAAACCACAAACTACTACAGTACTGCTGGAACCTATGCGCCCTACTCGAGGGCATTTAGACAGTATTTGCTGAGTGTGTTGTAGTATCACTCCCTGGAAAGCATTTCTGCGCTGTCTGCTTTTCAACAAACAGCAAACAAACATCTAAATGGAACCATTTTGCACACTAATTAGTGCTCCGGTATATCCCGCTGCACCGGACCTTCTCTGCTTGACTGCATACGTAGCCTTTCTGACACTATACGTGTATTAAGGAGGAGAATTTTAGATCTCTAACACTGTGACAAGGATCCTGTTTAATAATGTGGCTGTAATCCAACAGATACTCTGAGCCATCAGTGGAAATAAAGTTAACTTACCGACTTTAGTCAGCCAACTTATGCAATTCTTTAAAACCAATTTCTCTGGCTTTTTATGGCTGACAACTGGCAATGATAGAAGCATGACTCACTTAAAGCAAATGTAGGTTCCATGTTTCAGTTTGCGAGGACGTCTATTCTCTAAGGAGTTGTCTTTTAAAATGAATGGCGAGTGAGGCGCAACAACTACATAGAGGATGAGACTGAGTGATGCACAAAAGTTGCTGACAAGAGCTGTGGGTGCATAAAGCGCATATCATGAGACGAGTGAGATTGATGGAGAGTTAACGTAGAAACAATCAACAAAGAGACGAGTACAGAGGCAGCGAGGGGGTGAACAAACTTGAGCAGAGAAGAAAATGGATGGACAAGAAAGAAAGACAGTGAATTAATGTAGGAGAGAGGGAGAGATGAGAGAGAAAGAGAGGAAGGGAGTTGATAAAAAAAAAAGCCAGGAGGACTGCAGGAATCCTGAGAGGATCTGTCAGCTCTCGTTGGCTTTGATTTTAATGGAAGCCAGCGCTCCCCTACCTCTAACCCATTTGGCCCTAATTCCAGCGCTGCTTTCCAAACTTTTTAAACTTTAATGGCCCCTTCTTAAGTGCCAGCTGCTGACAACATTGATTTGGCTTTAAGCCTCGCCGTCCTGCACGCCTTTATTTTCTCCTGCAAAATCGACAGAAACATCTATTTTCTGCCATCCTCCTCCACCTCCTACTCATCCGATCCTCCTCCTATCCTCCCTTCATCCGCTCTCCTCTGTTCATTTGATGGTGTCAGCGGTCGGGGGAAAGCTCGTATGAGAACGGATGAAAAGGAATGCTATTTGGATAAGCTGTTCTTTTTAGGGGTGTATGTAGTTATTTTTTGCTGCTTACTTCAATCAGGCTGGGTTGGTAGACGGAGAGGAGATACTTCCTTTGCAGACAGTGAGTGAGATGTTTTATGGTGACACATGAATGCAATGATGTGGTGTTGTGGTGTTGCTGCCCGACGTTCAGAAGGGTATGTAGGGAAGTTTACAAGTGAGCAATGTTGTGTCATCTGGAACTTCCCTATTTTTTTTTGTATCCTAGTTAAACTTTGCTACTAAGGCTGCATTCACACCAGATACGGTGGTGCGGCGAAAACACGTCCTCTTATTCATTTTTAATGTGGGTAGTGTGTTTGGGTTGCGGCTGCGGTGGCTGCAGGGGAGGCCAGAAAAAAACACAGTGGCCTGCGGTGGAAAAGTAGGAACAAAGTCAACTTTTGGAGAAGCGCAACCCAACGTCTTATTGCGGTGGCCAATCACGGCCAGACTGGTGATCCAGAACTGTACAACACAGCTATGACAGAACAAAAGACGTTTATCGTTGTGCAGACAGTGGGCCATTAAAGTCACTTTCCCACACTGCCGCAGAACGCTGTGGTGAATCACCGTACCTCCTGATCTGGTATGAATATAACAAGGGTTCATTGCTGTACTGAGTTGTTGCACTTTGCAAACATAACATCCAAACTAAACAGGAAAGGCCTCCTGTCATGTATTTATCTCTGGATTTCCAATTGATTACAAAGTACAAAAAAGGAAACATAAAAGAACACATCATTTTACGGTGTTTATGAGAACCAATACATACTGGACACCAGTAGGCTGATCGGCAAAGGCAACCATCATTGGACAGCTCCCAAAACCTTTCTGGTCTTAGGATAAGAGTCTTGGACAGCAGACATTATAAATAATCCATTTGAGTTGGACAGGTAAGCAGGAGGAAGTTCTATACTGTAGAATGATCAGTCAATAGTCTTACGACCTTTACCAGCTGGAAGTATTGCTATTTTAGATTTCAGAAAAGTTGCTACTGGAAAATAAAATCACAAAATACAAAAGTGGATCCACATTATCTTTCAAAATATGAACACATGAGCTCTCCAACAGCTGGAAAGTGGGCAATCACAGAATTGTGATTATCTGTTAAACATATTTCATAATCTAAGTACAATAGAATGTTGAATAAGACATTTTTAGGTGATCAAAAAAGTTATATTTAACTGTCATAAACTGAAAACACACTGTGAAAAGGTTAAAGTTGTAAGATGAAAACATGGACAACACCCAGACCGGACAACGCCATAGTAGCGACCTGTCAATCACAACGTAGCCACGCCCTAAAGCATCCCCTGCTTTATGGTCTATTTGACTCTAAATGGGACCATAATTTACATCATTTGCTGGCTACTAGAAAGAATGCAGGTTAAAGGCACTTCAGCATTGGCTTCACTTCTCAGACCTGGAGGTAGCCCACTGGGAATGAATCATGGATGTGTGACATCAAGCGGTGAGACGGTATCAAAATGTAAAAATATATATAAATTCGTCACAGATTATTATAATAACTTTTATAAATGTCAGAAAAACTGGCCGTGGAGTTCAATCTGTCACCTCGGCAGCAATCAAATGTGTGTCTCTAAGCTCAAGGATAAAACATGTCCTCATATGAAATGGACCTTAATAAAATGGATTGCCTGACTGTGCAAGTCATCGTGTCATTGGGCACTACTGTCATGAAATGGTTTCGGGGTACAGAGTGATCTCTAGAAGAGAGTCAGCACAGGGCCGGAGCATGTCCCCATTCAGTATCTTTAAAAATGTCCCTTCGGAACTATCAGCTTTTCAAATGGCTGAGTTGTTATTATTTTACAAACATAAGGCAACAATTTCTAGGATAATGATCCGCACCCAAAGTGCACAATTACATGCATAACCATAATGTGCAAATACTGTAACCTGGAGCTGCTATTTGTGTGGTCACAGCATCTTTTGAGTATTTTAAAATTCAGCTATATACCCATGAATAAGCATATGAATAAGAATGGTTACAGGGGGAATCAAGGGAAACAAGTTGTTTTGACAGAAATTAATGAAAACCAAACCCCGAAACCTAATGCAAAGCATGAAATGTAAAAGTAAATGATGGATTTGAGGGTTTGTTTTTGCAGAGAGAAGTGAAAGAAAAGTTGTTAAAAGAGTGTTTTGCCCTCCTGAGGACAACTTTCAAGTCATTTGGTCACATATGGTTATGAAAAAGGTGAGACGCTAATTCCTCTGCAACGCAAATATTACATTATGACATCAGATATTGTCTATTTTTATCAAATGGCACGCTGACAAACTTGTGAATTAGATCAATGTGATCTTTAAAGCAGAGGTTCTCAATTTTTTTTTCAGCCAAGGACTCCTTACAAGATAGATAATATACCGGGGAGCTTGTCCCTGGAATAAGTAAACGATAATGTACAGCGAGCTGGTCATTGTTGTGAAATATCTTGCATTGCCCAGCAGGGGTTTATTTCACAACAAAGACCTGCTCGTTGTACATTATCCCGCTTATTACACAGCTACTTACTTAAGAAATCAATAATTTGACACAAAATGAGATCAGAACTGCGTCCATAGCAACGGTCTGTTATACATAGCAACAGTCTGTTATACAGAAAGAACAGACCGTAGAAAGCCGTGATTGACCAATCAGAATCGAGTATTCAACAAAGTGAGTAAACTGTGTAATATTTGACGTAGCATATTGTTTTAAAATTCTATCTTAGTTATGTGAAAGAACAACACAAGAGGAATGTATTAGAAAGATATTAGACATGTATTAAACATATTTTGTAGATTTTAGAGTTATAGATTTGTTAGATTAGAACACAATCTATGAACTATTACACTGTGGATTTGAAAAATAAAACATTATTCAATGGACTTTGAAGCCTTTTGTAAAAAAGAAATATATGAATTATATCATGATAATTTAAATGAATGAATCTGAAAAAAATTCACGGACCCCCTGGAAGAGCGGCACGGACCTCTGGGGGTCCCTGGACCCCACTTTGAGAATCACTGCTTTAAAGTGTAAGAGAACATGTTGTGGTTAAATTAGATGTTTTAACACATGCATATCTTTAAATACAAGTTTTGAGTAGCAGGGTAACCAACTGGCAATGATTGATAACTAGATTTAGAAAACTTTTAAAGATTTCTTCTTTTTTTTTTCTTCTTTTTTTAAAAAATAATATAAAGTGGTGCCAAGCAAAGTAAATACTGATTATTCTTCTTATTTGGTGTCTGAAAAGGCTCGTTTTCACTGGTTGGTGCAGCTTGACAGAGCTCTCACTCTTCACTGTTTAGAAGACACTTTCACATCAAGTCTTAATTGAATTTGACAGTTTGATTGTATTAGTTAATCACATCAATGGGAGTCTCAAGCTCACACATACATTTCCTAGAGGACATTGTAATTATTTGGAGCCTTTCTGAACACATTCACACATACTGATAAGGCCCTCTGTGGCATGTAATATGGTAAGCTGTACCTTGGTGAACAGAGGTATCTGGCAAACGGGTGCCATAAGGCTGACAAGACTGGTCCTTCATTTTCTCAAGCCTTACCAAAGGCCCACATCGCAATCCTTGTTACACCCTGCTGCATGCTATTGTTCACCATCAATAAGGAGACATCTATTTATGCAGGGATGACAGAGAGAGAGAGAGAGAGACAGAGACAGAGAGAGAGAGAGAGAGAGAGAGAGAGAGAGAGAGAGAGCGAGAGAGAGAGAGAGAGAGAGGAAGAGAGAGGGAAAATGGATGAATAAAGAAAAGAACGAGACAAAAGAATACATGAAACAGAAAGAAAGAGAAAGAAAGAGATGTCAGAAAAGAGGTAAAAATTATAATCCCCCCTCCCTTCCCCTTTCCCTGGGAAGTGACAGCCACAGTGATGTATAACCCTGGCAGTGGAAAGTTAATTAGATAGGCTGGGTTACTTAGAGATGAAGGACTGAGAGGCTGAGAAAGAGGAGGGAGGCGGAGGATGAGAAGAAGATGTAGGAGAAGAAAGTAAAAAAAAAAAAAGAACAAAAGAAAGGAATAAAAGGCGTGATGGTGAGAGGAGTGAGATGAGTCAGGGAAGAAAGTAGAAAATAGGGGGACAAGGGAGAGAGATGTGACAAGAAGAGAGGTAATAGGGAATGTGAGAGACGGAGTGACATGGTGAGGGGTAGAGGGGAAGTTTAAATAAGAGGCAAAGGGCCTTGTTAAAATTATATTTTTTTTGCCTTGACACTCAAATACAGCTATAACAATGATAGACAGACCCGCCGCAATTCAAGAAGGCTACCATGGGTGCGATCCACAACATAAATTATTACAACAGTCTATCTCTGACAATGGCAGTCCTTGTGCTTGGCGCAAGGACACACTTTAAGATGTCATGTGCCCTGCTGAGCAGGTGATTGGATGTCTGCCCTCCATCAGGGAAGTGCATGACATGGACCAAAAGAACAGAATCAAAAGAAACGCCATCGGGACCTGCACACTCAGGCGACTATCTGGATCCAAAACTGTTTCACTGGAAGACAGCACCCACTCACCGGAACCAAAACCAGCCTTGGGATTTCAGTACTTCTGGACTCTACTTAACGTCCGATAGAACTACCAGTAATCCCGCTATGGTTGCCACAGGGAGTCAGGGGAATAACTCCACAAATAAGTACCTTTAGATTCATCAATTTTATAAACAGCTTATCTTGTTGAGGGTTGCAGTGAGCAGGAGTCTATCCCAGCATGCACTAAGTTAGAGGCAAGTCACCAATCCATCACAAGGCTAACACATAAAAACTGTGTCTGAAATCACTCACTACTCACTGTATAGTGGGCTATATAGTGGACTATATAGTGAGTTTGCCATTTTGTAGCGCTGTCCAAATGTATAGTGAGAATTATTATACCCTATAAAGTGGACTCAAAGTATCCCACAATGCATTGGGAAAAGTAGAGGACAACGATGGTCACTAAACAGGCACTATATACCGTCATGCATTGCGCTGATGGAAAAATGGCAGATGTGGCAGCGCAAAAAAAATAAATATATTTAACATGAACAGAGCAGCACATCACAACATAAACAGCCACAAAGTACTTTGTATTTATTAATTTAGGGAAATAGGCTTATTACCACAACGGCAGATGGCAGCCCATCACCGCTTTACTCTTTCCGTTCTTACCTTAAAATTCCTAGACATATATATACTGCATCACTGCTTACCAGGGGAACTTAAATTCACTCAGAGCATTTTGGTATTAACTATGGACGGTCTAAAAGCCAACGTTGATCTGGCACATTTGAATTGTGCGACAGTAATGACGTAATTAACGGCCCAGGGAAAATGACCCGAGTAGTGTCAGAAAGTGTTTTTCATTTTGCTGATGAGCTCACTAAATAGTCCTCTACATAGTCCACTACATAGAACCTGGACAGTGAGTAGGGAGTAGTGAAGGAGTGGATGATTTCTGCCACAGAGAAACAAACATTCACACCTACGTTCATGTGTGAGGGAATCAGGGAACCTGGAGGAAACCCATTTAAGAGAAAGGGCCAAACTAGCCAGCTCCAAAATTACAGACCATTCTCTCAAATTACTGACTTTCAAATGCTTATTTTGTTCCCTCAATTTAGTAATTTTTCCATCAAAATTGCTCTCTCAAATTAGACTTTTATTCCCTTTGTCACTGCCCTCTGATAGACTGCTTGGACTGCAGTTACATTTTGATGTGGGACTGAGATATGATGACATCCTTCGGCCTTATGGCCGTCTATGACATCCCTCAAAAGTGTTTTATGGGATAAGAAATTGTTTTGCTATAAAAACCTTGATGCTGTGGATATCATCCGGTTCATAAACACACAGCTTCAAGGTTCTCGAGTACTTTATGGTAAAAGATGGATGTAAAAAAACACAGATCTTGTTACTGTTTCAGTAGTCAGTCGGTAGAACTCAAGTGCCGAGAAGGTTTTGCATCACACGTTAAGGTTACAGACTTTAACAAGCATGTGGGGAAATACTTTGACTGATCCTTTGTAGCTCAGTTCAAAATCTATCAATCCACCTGATATATTACTGGTGAGCTGGTTGGAGCTTATTCAATAATATGCATTTAACTTTGACTTGAGGTAGACATTTTTGTACTCTTTCAAGTCCGGATTTATAGTGAGTCTTGTAAAATACACACTTTGCAATGTTTGCAGAACCCAGCATACCAGTGGTGGAAGAAGTACTCAGATCTTTTACTTAAGTAAAAGTAGTAATACCACAGTGTAAATATACTCCGTTAAAAGTCCTGCACTCAAGATTTTACTTTAGTAAAAGTACAAAATGATTAGTATTAATTAGTATTAAAATACAACAAAAGTAAAAGTACTCATTATACAGGCTTCCCATTTCAGAGTAATATATATTATATTATTATATTATAGTTAGTGATGCATTCATGTGTTCATCACTTTAATGTTGCAGCTGGTAAAGGTGGGGCTCATTTTAATGACTGTATATACTGCTGGGTAGTTTAATCTATAATAATATATGATCATTTATTAGTTGATTATATTTATTATTAATACTCTAAATCTGCAAAGTAACTAAAGCTGTCAAATAAGTAGTCTGGAGTAGAAGTATAAAGTAGCAAAAAATGGAAATAAAATTTAAAAAATTGTACTTAAGTACATTACTTGAGTAAATGTACTTAGTTGTGTAACGCTCATAATTTAAGTTTAGTATTTCATTTTATTTAGTACAACTACCTCGCTGGATCAAACTGTACTATGCTCACCTCTCTGTAATAAACCGTGTGCCACTCTGCCTGGCTGCACATATTAATTATACATTGGAAAAGTCCACCATCTATTCTGACATTCTGTCTTATTATTTTGTTACCGATATACCGGAGCTGTCCCAAGAGTTTGGTGCCCTCTGTGTGCTTAATTTAACTCAGACCTCCTGGTGTCGGACGAAGTCGTGTACTTTTCAAATGTAAGACCCGGTGGACGGAAACAAGATCAGGAAATGAGAGGGAAGAAGAAAGGAGCAGGGGGACTGTTGTTTTCAGAGACTTCTGTTATCTGTGTGTGTGTGTGTGTGTGTGTGTGTGTGTGCGCTTGGCGGGCTGTGCATGGGAATGTGAGAGTGTGTGTATTTTGTGTTCGAGGACAGTGTATGCGTATGTGTGTGTGCGTGTGACTGACAATGACAGTGAGTGCGACGAGCGAGAGGGGGCCATTCTTCTGTTAATTACTGAGTTAATGACACACTATGCTCCAGCGGACATGCAACATGGCAGGCTGATGCACACACACACACACACACACACACACACACCCACACAGACACACACACACACACACAAGGGAAATGGCTAAGTCTGCTTCTGTGCTCACGCAACGTGGCAGGCTGCTATATGCAAAGAGCTTGACAGTGAGATGGCAGGCTAACAATGATACACACACACAGACACAAACACACACACACACACACACACACAAATACAAACACACTCACACACACACACACACACACACACACACACACAGCAGCAACTGACAGGGAACCTCATCAAACCAGCTTTAATGAAGTCACTTCTCCCAAACAGAAGAGGGGAAGAAAGGAGGGATGAGAGGAGGAGGGCAGAAAAGGAGGACAAGGTCGCCTGGATTGATGACGCTCATTAGCCTAATAAGGTACTTTAATGAAGCGGGCCCAACACTATGGAGTGCCATAGACTCTAAAGACACACACAAATACACCTCACTAGTTTGTGTTGTCCCCTGTATTTACACATGAACGTAGCTATTTTTGTCAATTTCTCTCACAAACAAAAAACCAACACAGCCCAGACACATACATGAATTGTGGTCTCAAAACATACTCATCACTTCATTCTCTCAGACATTTTCACATACAAACACACAAACGAAGCGCCGTATAGAAACACACTCACCTCTCCTTCTGAGGACTGCAAGAGCAGGTCTTTCCTACAGGACGCCGTGAAGTCTCCCACCCCAGCATTGACCTCCACCCCTCTGGGGGCCTCCAGCGTCAGGGTCCGAGTCGGCGACTCCAGCCTGAGAATCATAAACACACTCTTTAGTCATGCTGCAAGCTGTGGAGAAACCCACCTGCAGAGACATACATTATGAAGAGGAGCCTGATGCTTCGGCTATACCACTAGAGGATCAATAATGAGTTGACTGCGAACAAGGTTCTCAATCCCCCAGCTGCTCAATCAAAAGCAGCAGAAGACTATGGTTGGACTGGTAAAGCTAATATAACAAAGAAAAAATCAAGACTCCCTAATTCAATGTTTAGTCTTGACTAAAGACCTCTGTGGAGTATAATCCCCTGGAGATACGTGATGTTAAACATTAAACAACATGCTGCCTCTTGAATACACAACATGAACCTGAAGAGGGAATTAGTTAGTGCTGTTTTTGTTATATTGTACACTTTTGAGCTAAAACCTAAATCATGTTGGATTTGGATGTTTCGAGATGAGCACATGTGAAAACTGTTGACTGTCACAATTACTGTGCCTTCAATGGGAATTCTTAATTAAAATCATTTCACTTTGGTGGAAGTGTTCTCTGTGCTTGCATAAGCACAAATGTGAAGATATTTTCAAAATCGGTCAAACCGTTCGGCTGAAAAGTGAGTTTTTCTGATCATACTATATCTAGTATTTAGGCACATTGGACTGCTCTTTTTACAAGACTCCATTATATTTTAGGTCCCATGTGTCCAAATACAAGATATAGTATGATAAGAAAATGGCTATATGTCAGATATATTTATTTTTTATATTTGGTATCTATGAATTTATAACAAGTTGAAAATCAAAGATATGCACATTTATGCAGTGAAAAACATTTAATAAACACAAAATTAGCTGTTTTTTCCTAATTTTTAAAAAATCCTGATTGTGATTTTTTTTTATGTGATCTAAAAAATTCAAAATTGTACTGTTAGCTACTTACCAAAAGTATGTCCGTACCAAATTTCAAGACTTTTGACCAATCAGAATAAATGTTGTGTAATTTGTCCTTATCATTCTAAATATAGTCTTTGGGCACAAATGGGTTAAAATGACACACATGTTTATATATATATACATATATATATATATACACACACACACACACACACACATTAATCAGGCAATTACAATTGTGGATAAAAAGCCAAGTTCTTAACAAATCCAATAAGTTTTGATCATTTTATTAAACATATTGATATTAGACTTATCAATAACTACCTAAATAATCAGCTTCCTAAGGTGCTCGGCGACATGATGGAGCCTCTTAGGGTTTCTGGCTCGACAACACAAAGTCATTTGGTGAATTATTTTGCAGCGCTTAAGCTCACTGTATGGTGAGAATTGCTGTTTTTTTTTTTTTTTTTTTGTTTAGTTTCTCATTTTACTGTGTACCAAGTCTTTACTTTGCCTTTGAGAAAACCTACAAGAAAATGAATATGAAGAATTGTTCTACTGCACTGCTCCAAAGTGCTCTGGCCATGGTTGGCGTCACTCCCCTTGGAGCGTACGGGGTCAGTAGCTAAGTCTGCGACTCCAAGTTGAAAACAATATGAGATGATTAAACAGCTTGGTGGTGTTAGATAAGCACAGTGCGTCGCTCAAGGGCATGTTGGCAAGTGAAATTAAATAGGGCGCTTTCGGCAAAGCAGACAGAATTACAATTTATGAAGTGTGAGTAGAACACATTAAACAGCACGCTCACAACAAAGATCAAATAATAAAAAAAAAAAAAAAAAAAAAGCTTTGCTATAAGGGCACTTTTCCAGACAAGCTTTGCTCAAGGGTACTTCAGAAGGTTGGTTTTCCAATCCCTAATGAAAGGTTGAAGGGATAAAGCGTTGAAGCCAAAGGGTAGATTAACTGAATTTATGACGTGCGTCCAGTCTGTGGCCAAACTACAGAGAGACATAAACAGGCATCAGTGCTTCGGCTAAAGGCGCTTTGGCTGAGGGGCGATCGACCCAAGCTTCCTCTGTTAATGTCCTTCACTTCACTAGAGTCCCCAGGATGGAGAAAATGTATATTTGTCATGGTCCCTCGTTTCTAGTTTCAGCTGTTTACCCCTTCCTTGTGTTTCTCGTTGGTTCCCTGTTCGTTCTCTCACTCTCTGTCTCTCTCTCTCTGTCGGTCTGAGTGTATTTGTCTGGGTGTGGCGCTGAGTCTCACTCCTACTGCCAATCCACCTGCACACCTACAATCCATCCTATCATCAAGCTCCTGCAGTATAATTACGCTGGCTTTACACTCCAGTCTTTGCCTAATCGTTCCGTTCGCCAACGTTATACTAACACTACGGCCGATCTTAAACAACAATTAGAGGGATCTGTTTGCAGAAACAAAAAAGTCAAAGTACACGTCAAATACATTTTTCCCAAAGATGATTTCTGACATTTTAGTTAGTTCTTAGTTCTTAGTTATTTGATGGTATAAAAACTGGGTGAGACGTCATGCTGACAGCTGTGAGTCTCTCTCGCTGACAAGCTGCGCCCGTGCTTGGCTCGCGATTGGTTTGGGCAGTTGACCTCGATACCGCGGCTCCACCGCCCGATCACTACTGCGCAGACTCTGGCTCCAAATTACGTAAAAATCTCAAGATGGCAGCTCCAGTATCCGGGATATTTTGGCTTCACTTTACCTCGCCCAGCGCCCGACGGCCCAGCTCACCCTGTCTGCTCTGCTCCACCGTAAAGCCCTGGCTAAGCTCTCAAAACCCCATCTCACCTACTTCTTAATAAAACTGCATTGAACAGTTCTCAGTCCTTGTCCGAGTTCTGCTTTTGGGTTCAACAGTAACGCAGTCCAACGATGTCCTCCTCTCAGGCCCTTCGGCGAGGAATAATTCTGCATTTCAGGGTTTCGATCTAAAGATCCAAACATTAGCAGACAGAAAAAAAAGCTCCCTTGGCTCCAGTGGTTTTCCGTATTTGGTTGCACCAACGTAATGAACATGCACTTTAAAAGATATTTCTGTCTCAACATCACTCCTATTACGATGCTTTCATTTTCATGGTGTTTACGCTTCATTAGTTGTTTGTTTTATTCTATTGCAAAAACGATTCACCTTGGAGAAGCCATTTAGTTGAGTGTTTGTTTTTTTTAAATACGTCCTTTTAGAGAAAATAAAATCATCAACTGATTGAGTTAATTCCATTAATTCTAAATGCAGATTCGTTGGATTTTAGAGGTTTCCTTCATTGAGTTGCAACAAGCCGAAGTAGAGCACATTACTAGTGTCGAGATAATGCCACCTGATTTAAGAAAACGCTTGAAGCGGGCTGGTTTGCATCAGAATGAAGTCATCTCACCCCACTAGTTTCTCTGCTCTTATTTAAATGAAAATGGGAGTTTTTTGAGTCCGCATCAGACTAAATGACTCAAGATGTGCTGTGCACTTTGCTTGGTGTAATGGAAAGACCTTTACAAATCAAACCATTCCCTCCGTCAGCATGTCTGAGTTTGCTGTTTGTCAGCGCTAACCGTGGTATTTATTCTAGGTTGAAGGTGAAGGTACTGGAGGTGTAGAGGAGTCGTGAGGTGGATTAAAGGCGAGGGATGGTTCGCTGCTGTGCGGTGCTGAGCATCCGAGTGATATAATAAGTGTTGGAAGCAGACACTTCACATTGGGCCTGTGAAAACAGAGTGTACGCCGCAGCAGTCGGAGGTTAAGAAGAAGAGAAACAAAGAGAGAGACAGACGGATAGACAAGAGATTAAAAGCGAGTTTGAGGGAATGAAAACAGGAAAATGCATCCTATTATTCATTATCCTTTGCATGTGCAATGGACAGAGAGAGAGAGAGAGAGAGAGAGAGAGAGAGAGCTTGCTGGCCTAGTCAACATCAGTGATGTGAGGATCTTCGTCTGGTTTGACAGTTGAGGCAATTACAGTGACGCTGCTGCAGGCTGAAACCAGCTCTGATGGGCAGGCACACACATCCATACTGACTACCTATCACTCTATGTCTCTCGGTCCTCTCTCTCCGTCTCAACGTCGCACTCCCTACTCGCTTTCACCTCTGTTTTAACTCACCTGTCTGCTACTTTCTTTACCTCAGTTTCCCCCTCATTTTTAAATTGCCCATATAGATACATAATGTAGCATATCTGCACATTTGTCAGGTGGGAAACTCCTATTTCCAGGATGTCAACTATTCGGTTACACAGTTTGACCAGCGCAAACTTTTTAAAAATGTTGAACTTGGCATATAAAGAGGCTTTTGGCACTGAAGGAGAAATGTAATGAGGAGCCGGAGGGAAATGGAAGAGTGTCCGAGTGGGAGATTCTGTAACTTGTATGATAATGCGTTCAATTCTTAAACCGCAAGAACAAATCAATTCTGTCACTGTCAGTAGTTGGCAACAGAAACCCCCAGAAAAAAAAAGCTGCTGTGTGATGCATTATAGTGAGTATGACCAGGATGAATGGCTTTCATAATAAAATTGCCATGAACATCGATTAAGAGCTGAAAAATTGGGTTTGAGGTTTCAACTTGATTAACTTTGGATAATTTATGTGTTGGATGATAGTCTGGAGGCCAGTGTTAATGCTGTGTATTTTATTACTGTTCTGTGAATGATGATGCTCTTAATTTATGAATGTGTCTTGTGCTCGTGTACTTGAGGTATCAGCATTCTCATATGGGCCTCGAAATTACTCGTTAAGTTGTGAATTTGAGGAAAATAATTTCTTAAAAAATGTTTTGACAAAGAATAGATAGCCTCAGCTGCACTTTGTGTGTTTTGTGTTTAGTTCTAATTAGCAAATGTTAGCATTGCAACTAGGAATGTGTGCGATTAGTCGATTAAACGTTGCTACCCTGTTGTTACCAATATACTAGTCAGTTAAACATATTATTCATTTTTTAATGTGCAGCAGCCGGCAGATAGCGCCGTATCAAATGTCTTTTTTTCAATGGAATCTTTGATTTAAGTTTTCAAATGAAGCTTTGAATGTCTGTCGTCATCTTTTATGACGTTATCACCCTAATAAAATGTAGGAATTATGATTTTGTGTTGTGGTTATATAAATGTAATTTATGGTGCTGTTATGCTTGATCACCCCATGAATACAGGTGCGTGCGGGAGAGTAAACAGTTTTTTGACTGCAAAGAAAAGTGGTTTTCGAAAGGCTAAATGCCAACAATATGTTAGATAAAAAGATGATGTGAATTTTGCAAATGATTACATCTATCTTTATTCAATAAATTTGGACTTTTGGACTGAGGACTGTGACAGTTAATGTTACAGAGATGATCGAGGGTTGAATGCCACGTCGCTTGCTTTGTGTGTGTGTTTGAGAGAGAGAGAGAGGGGAAGAGCAGGTGGAAGGTAATAAAACTTGCACACTAATGGTAGCTTATAAGCAATGCCAAACCATGACTCCTCTTAGACCACAGTCCCCGCTGGCGACTCATCAAATATTACACCACGCACCGGGTTCGTGAGGCGCATCCCTAACTGGGCGGCCGGAGTGGACACTGGGGACACATTGATTTCAGCGGCATCGAAAATGCAATTTGGTTATTGAAAAATATGATTAACAATTTCAAACGGCTCTTATACACAATGTTTAATCTTATAGATTAAATTGTGTTTTCTGAATGTTTTCTTAATTTTAGACAAGTCGTCTAGTCTAAGTTTAAACTTCCGTTTAAACATCAGAGAAAGTAGTCGTTAGGAACATCCCTATGCTAAGACGCTCAACTAAGATGATGAACAGGTTAAACATTACTGCATACCTGCTAAACATCAGTATGTTACCATTGTTATTGTGAATATGTTACCATGCTCACATTAGCATTAGGCTCAAAGCACCTCTGTGTCTAAGTACAGCCTCACAGAGATGCTGGCGTCGCTGTAGACTCTTAGTCTTGTTGGTACTTGAAAAAATGACCTCTTTTGATACATCATTATTTACATTAAAATACACAAATGTAAACGGTGTGTAGATGGGGATGCAGACGAAATACATGGTCTAATATGACTTCTCTGTCTAAACCCAAAATGAGTTTTATTATTCTAACATACTCTTTTGCTTGTTCTTTCACTTGCAGCAAACTCATATTTCCCCCAGGAAACAGTAATTTGAAGATCTCAACGCTGGTTAAGCTGTACATTCTTACATTGAATGCCCTCCATATTAATATGGTCTTACTCTTAGCCATGCTAGTGACATGGCTCTAGAGATGACGATGCCAGTCAGTCGATAAGTCCATCACTTTGGTCCGGACTGAATTATGTCAACAACTATTTGATGGATTGCCATGACATTTTGTACAGATATTCATGTTCCTCGGAGGATGAATCCTAACGACTTAGGTGGTCCACTGATGTTTCCTCTAGCGCCACCGTTTGTGGTTTCAAGTGGAACATTTCTGTAACTATTGGATGGATTGTCCTGATATTTGGAGACATTCTTGACCCCCTCATGGTGAATTGTAATAATGACTTTGGTGATCTCCTTACTTTAACCATTCGCTCAAAATGTATTTTCTCCAATACTTTGGTTTACCAAATACTTGCAGAACTAATTGGCATTCCCATCAGCCCCAGCTGTACTTTGTCTTTAGTGCTAAATGACAAATGTTAACATGCTAAACTAAGATGGTGAACATTGTAAACATTACACTTGCTCACCATCAGTATTTGAACATTCATTTTGAGCATGTTAGCATGCTGACATTAGCATTTAGCTAACAAAGTGGAACCCCACAAAGAGTCGCTAGAATTGACTCTTGTTTGGTCTATAAGATGTCCGAAAATGGTGAAAAAAGTTTGCTCAGTGTTTCCCAAAGCCAAAGACGACGTCCTGCAATGTCTTGTTTCGTCCACAACTCAAAGATATTCAGTTTACCGTCATAGAGGAGTAAAGAAACCAGAAAATATTTACATTTAAGAAGCTGGAATCAGAGAATTTTGAAAAAAAATACTCAAACCAATTAGTCGATTATGAAAATATTTGGCGGTTAATTTAATAGTTGAAAACTAATAGTAATAAATCAATTAGTCCTTTAATTTTTACAATTAATGGTGTCCTTCCTTCATGGTATTATGTCTTGTGACTATCAACTATCAAAGTAAAACACATGAAGCACTGTTTCACAGACACAAATGCTCATTCTCACATCTACAGTCTCTCTAAGTCACTCAGTGACACTCATAAACAAACATATGCACACACGCACGCACGCACGCACGCACGCACACACACACACACACACACACACACATACACACACATACACACACACAGCCACATAAAGTTTCTGGTCAGGCCTGTTCGTGAATGTGTTTTTTCATGGTGCAGATAGCAGGAGTCTGCAGCTAAGCCGTTATCTTTGCAATTCATTATTATTAGAGAAAACTGTCTTCCCTCCCTCTCTGCTTCCAATTCTTACATTATTCCCCTCTCTCTCTCTCTCTCTCTCTCTCTCTCTCTCCCTCTCTCTCATCCCAACCATCCCTCGCCCCTCCTCTCTCTCATAGATCTGTTTTGACCTTCAGTTGTGACAAGGCCATTTTATACAGCACCATATTTGTCCAACCTGACAAGATAAGCAGGACAGAAATACATCAACATGAAATGGTTTTTATCTTAATTCATTTCTAGGGAAAAAAAACAGAGGAAGAAGGGGAGGGGAAGGTCTCAGATATTCAAAAAGAATAAAACAAGAGAGGAAAAGAAGAGGAGAGGAGACTAATTTCAGCACATTTTAAGAAACACGTTATCTAAGAATCCTCAGATATGCATCTGTCGGAAATATAAATAGGGAGCTACAGTACAATCCGAAATCCCATTTGTATATTTTCATGTTAACATTTTATATCTCAGCTTGATCTTCACTCCAATTTCGTCCTATATGCCGCTGCCTATATTCACTGAATGTATTCCTAATTCCCATTATGTTTAAATACTGACTCTGTGTCCTGCCTGCGAGGCACGGCGGTGTTTGCAACACTGAACAGGGCAGTCCAGGGTCAAGTTTGTAGAGCTCAAGTAATTACGGTGTTCAACTGTCAGACACTTGGCCCTGACATTGGACCTAATCCCAGGTAAACCCATTTAAAATGTGTCAGTAACTTCTGCTTCAGTATGAATAATTAATGTTGAATATGTAAATATCTGAGGATTGCAGGAAAAAAAAAAAGATAAGTCCGTTGTCCGTTGACTTCTGTTTATATCAGAGTGCCTCATAGAACCAGCTCTCTAAACTCACTAGGACATTTTGACTTATCATAGCAGAAAAAGCAGGTGTTACTAATAACAATAACGATGGCTGCGTTCTATTCAAGTGTCCCAGTGAGCCGTGACAGTGAGCCAGCATGCCCAATACCAGCACCCTGAAAACGAAGCAGCTAAATGGAATTCAGCCATTGTATTATTTGCACTTGTGCTTTTCCTTCTGCATACTAAATCAGTCGTTTTGAGTTATTTTCTTGCATCCTGGGCGCTCACATAACTCAAATAATGTTACAAGAATTTGGAGGAACATTTTGCAAACCACATTTTAAGGCCCTTTTGTATTTGAAGTGTTATTTTCTAGTTCCCTACATGGCATTTTGGCTGTAAAGGCCAAGCATGAATTTTGAAAATAGCGGCTTGTGACATTTTAATGACCGAAACATCAGCTCGTTCCTTTCGGTTTCAAAGTCAGCTTAGAATTGGATGTTGTTTATAGTTGTCTTACCTCTACTTATTTCACTTTCACACTTTCAGTTTGTTGAAGTGAAACCCAACTATTTCATTTCGAGACGCTAATGCTTTTGTGTACAGCCACTGCCTTAAAGCGGGGGGTAGGCAGAATATTTTTGGCATCATCGGGCAAAAATTCCATAATACCCTTTCAGCATATTGTAATTCAAGTGTTCTGTGAGGAAACTAGACTTCTGCACCTCCTCATGGCTCTGTTTTCAGGCTTTAAAAAAATCTAGTGCGTGAGAGCGTTCCCATTGGCTGTTCTAGAAATGCAGATGTGCCTGCACGTCCCTTCAGATGGTGAAAGCCTGATTCAACGGCGGAACATCCTGCAGGAAAAGTAGCTCTTCGAGCATTGGCAACAACTGCCTATACGCTGCAAAGCAACCCAAAAAAGGAAGACGGACTTATCAGAAAGAGTCGGACAATACCGGCGAAGCTTTTCAGTGATGGAGAGAAACTGTTGCTAATAGTTTAACATTCTGCTCAAAGCTGCGGCAAGCGCTGTGAGCTAGTCTCACGGCTACGGTAGCTACAGCAGTAGCTCGGGGAAAGCATGATTTTCTCTGTAATCTCTCTGATAGTTAAGTGTTCTGCGTGAGCTCACCGTGGATGAATAAAGAGAACGGAGCTCACAGCTGAGACGGTTAACGTTAGTAGAAGGCAAGACAATTAGCAACACTTTCTCTTCACGTTTGCAAAGGAAACATGACAGTAATTCTCCTAGAACTGACGCTATTATGTCGGCATCAGGATCACAATCACGATCGGGATGATGTTTTGAAATTAATGACCAGTACTCGTAAAGGTTAATGTATGAACCGCGTGCTGATACGCCCGTGCTCATCTGGTGGGCTTAGGACAGAGTGGGCAGAGAGGAGAGCTGCAGGATGACGGCAGTGTTTTCAAATTATTGCATTTCTTTTTGACTTTTCCAGAAAACTGCCTAACCTGGGGTACCACTTGAATTACAACATGCTGAATAGTTATTATGGAATTTTTATCCCAATAACACAAAAATAAACTGCCTCCGTCAGTTTCAATGTGAGGCATGGCAGATTTCTTTTTTTTTAGTAACCTGCACAAACCCCCAGGATCACACTTTCTAGACTGTCCAACACATCCACGGATCCACTCAATGCTGTTATGGGTGCATACAACTTATATCAGCATTTCAGTGATATCAGAAATTTTATCTATAGAGTTCATAATTACTAAATGTGAAAAAAAGGGACAGAAAACTTCCCAGAATTTCCCTTGAGGTCTCCTACGAGCTCGGTCCTCTCGCCATGGGATGCACCTGCACTCATTCAAGAGAAATGACTTCATTTGGTGTATTTCTGAAAGCAGTGTGGGAAGTTGTGAGAAAAAAATCGAGCTGGAAATGTTGGAATCGGGGCTTTTTAGTGTGATTTATATTTCCCAGAAGACTTGGCTGACATTCATCCTGCCCTTTTCCTCTTCTGAACCACTGAAAGCCACACCACCTTATCGCCAACTTGCCATTTGGGACGCAAACCTTTAACCTTTTCACGCTAAACGCTCCGTCACCTGCCTCAGCGCTCCCGCTGCCACCGTCCAACCCCCCATCCAAGAGAGGCACTTTAAAAACTTTTTAAATTTACAAAAAAAGTGGTGCTGAGTGATGCATTGAAACAAGACTAAAGACGGGAAGAAACGACAGCCTTTGACTTTTAGAGAGTTAAATCGAGACAGAAGGCAGAAAGAGGCCTATGGCATTTCTAAAGCTCTGACTTTTGCGGTGAGCCTTTGTCTCGGTGAGAGAGGGCGATGCAGCGTGTTTAAATCGCCCCATGAATCCTGCAGGTGTAAAAAAAAAACTAAAAACAAAGAGTGAAAAGAGAAAGCCTTGGGCTGTTTTAAAAAGTTATAAAAGTCCCTACTGAGTTACTGAGGTGGGACAGGAGAGAGTCAAGGTACATTAGAGGTTTGTCTTTGTGGAAAGGATGTGTGTGTATGTTTGTGTGTGCCACAAAGACAGAAGTGTATGTGTGTGTGTGCAGGTGGTAAAGATGAGGTTATGACTACTGAAGAGTAAATGTTGTACCTCAGCAACTCTGGGTGCTTAAATTTGAATTTCAACCCAGAAATATGTGTGTGTGTGTGGACTGTGTCTGTGTGAGGAAGTGTGTGTGTGTGTGTGTGTGTGTGTATATATGCACACAGATTTTAGCCTGGGATATTAAAATATCTATATGCAGATACTATGTTCATCAGCAGTCACTTTATCGCACACTTCTCAACAGTTTGCATGTCGGCGTCTTGCCATGACATTCAATGTCCCGTGCATCTGTTCACCTACACACAACACGCTGCTTGACAAATCCTCGAGTTACTCCGAAACGACTTTCAGAGGCTCTCGCTGTCCTCCTCGCTGTGAAATGTAGCCGAGGAAATGGCTAATGGCAGAGTGCGTAAGGAGAAAAAATGTCAAGCAATTTCATGCCTTTGTGCCTCCGATGGGGCGCCAAGCTGATAATTTAATCAGTAGTGAAAGACTAGCTTCACTCCTCCGCAACTGCAGTCGTTTCATCTATTGTTCATTGGCTTGTTTTTTGCTAGAAAAGAGACAAAGTTAGAGACAACAATTTACATTGAAAAGAAAGAAGGGTATGGGTAGAGAATGGATGGGTGAGAGGAAAAAATTAAAAGTTCACTGGTGAATAGCGTGAATGCATGTATATCATGTATATCTAAGTATATCTGGTCACAAAATAACTAACTTGCTCTATTGTCTCTTGATTAGACGTATAAATCGATGCATATTCTACAAAAAGCAGGAACAAGCTTTGACGCCGCGCCTCTTTCCTCGCCGTTTAATCGTATTCAAAGCAAAAAGCGAAAGCGGTGGCAGATCAACTGGAACTGACCAATCTCAAGCATGGATGTATTAAGAGAACTGGATACAGCGAGGGCCCCGTTCATTCCTATGAATGTTGCTCAGTGGCGCGTGAAGCCAAAATGGCTCGCTAACGTCTGGGAAAGTACCCGGATCTTGGGCACATGGAACATGCGCAGCAGCGTCCGGTCACATGACTCGGTCACAGGTCCCAATATCCCCCCGTCGTCAGGGTTTGCGCTCCAGCCTCCTTCTGGGTCTGAACGGAGGAAGGGGAATAACTCTGGATTCAGCTATAAGTGCATTTTATAACTTTAAAAACTATTTTTTTTTAAATAAGGGCTATTAGAGTGTTCGTACTGGGAAGTTGATTCACCTCAAAAAAAATTATCTGCTGAGTTAAAGACGTCTCTTTCCCAGTGTAAGTCTATGGGAAAAAGTCTTTTTGGGCCCAATTCATCACGCGGAAGTTGCAGTAGCGTCGTTTGGCCACTATGAAAGTTAGGATCGATGACTGGCACACTTTCTCGGGGTTTGATTTCAAGTCATGTAGCAACACGCATAATGGCGGCCTCATGAGGATCTAGTTCTTTGCCGATTTTATTTTTCTTCGTAATTTGAAGCAAATAATACGTGTAAAAATAAGCGCACTAAATAAACGGACTGTGACGAAGAATTATTCCCATTTCAAGGACACGTCACCTGAAACCTTGATGAGATTTGATAGTGTCTTATCTTCTGTAGCCGTTACAGTCTCATATCTACATCTTTTGAAAGCCATAAACTAATTTTGCCCCGTGAGGAAAAGATATACTACTGAACTATTTCAACACCGAGACACAGAGTTGCTTGCTGCTTTCAAACTGAAGAAAAGAAAGATAAAAGATCCCAAAAAAAGTTTCCTGTTTTTCTTGATGCTTCAACACATGAACAAATACAGGCAAACAGAGAGTGGTATATATGTGTACTAGCTCGGCTCCCAATTGTGGATACGAGGTCAGAAAAACAGCGGGACGGTCTATGCTTTGCTTCATTAGCATTGTCTCAGTATTCCATACAGCTGCCTGACAGAAAACACATCTGAGCAGAGGAACATTAGAGCTCCCTCACAAAGACAATAAAAAGACTACAGTGCATTTAGTCGGTGCAGTGTGTGTGTGCGTTCTCTTTACCCATCTGCGCCTCACACCTTCTGTAATGCAACACAGCTTTTTTAATGATGTGATAAGGAGCAGGCAGTCTCCAGAAAGCTGAAAAACAAACCCTTTTTTTCAGGTGTAAGAAGTCAGATACGAAGATATTAATTTCACAGAAATAATATTCAGCTAACTCAAAAGTAGTAGAAGTTCAGTTGCCTGCTTAGCGATCAATCACGGTGGCAGACTTGAGGCTCAGTGTGACACTGGAAAGAGACATCATCTTAAGAGGCAGCGGCGGCAGGCCCCCGCTGCATTAATCACATCTGTAGCAACTGTATTACGCTCCTTGTTATTTAATATGCCTTGCAAATGGTGCTATCTTGTATTTTTCTAAAGATTGGATGAAACTTTAATGATCCCTGTGGGGAAGATGGGTATTTGCAGCAGCGCAGAGAAGGATATAGATAAGAATAAAACAAATACAGAGTACTGAAGATAATTCGATAAGTAATTGCCACAGCAGAACACGCCGGGATTAACACAACAGATAAAAAAAAGACAGTGTGTCCTTGCACAGAGATTTACAGGTTAGCGGCGTATCTGCTAGTGTGCAACTTTAGCTGTTCACATTATTGGTAATATACAGATGGAGGAACATATGTTGGGAAATGAGATTGTGAATGTCAGTCTGCTCCCATAAAAACTGATAAAGTGCTCCTGGGAGACGCACCTAACCCCGCTGTTCCACGTTAATGTACAGAAACCACTGCCTCCGCTGCATTTTGTGCTGATAATATGAAAAAAGCTTGTGGCATAAAGTGTAAAGAAAAACAAAAAAAAAACATAGGCAACATGAATCAAGAAGAGGAAGTGTAAACCAAAGACAAATTGAGTGAATGTACTGTATATTGGATTCAGCACTGAAGGTGTTATATGAGGAATTTTTCTTTTCGTATTTCCTATATATCTATTTATTTTATAACCAAGGTGGATAGAATGCACCTTGTGACGGCTTTAATAGATGAAACCTCAACTCCGTTTAGTGCTAGTTGGTCAGTACAATCTTTTCGGTGTCACTCGTTGACTTCTTGCTTATCCACAGAATATTTTGTTTCTACGCCCTCTGGCGTTTCGGAGCATACTGCAACGAACAACGCGCTGAACATTAACACCTCTGTGCGTGCTCATGGTGTGCACGCCATCTACAGAGGCCTGCGCCACAGTGTTGCGCGCCAGTATAAACAAAGCTTAAAAGCCCAGTCTGCTCTGATTGGCTTCAGAGAAATATGGTGCAGCTTTGCAAAGGTAGTTATTAAGCTGTGGGAGATATATTCTAACAAGGAAGGGGAGTCAAATCTGAATGACTTGATGAATCACATGTTGTCTGATCTAGGTGTTTGTGGGTTGGTGGGCACTCCAGATACCCAAATGAATGTGCACAAAGTGCAAAAAAAACCGTTTTCCTGTTATGTCCCCTTTAAGCAAGAACACTAATATATATGTTGTCACCTACCCAAATAATGCAGGCATCATTTGTTAATAATAACCGTAATTTGGGCTAAAGTCTAATTTTAAGTCCAACAATGCCAATGTTATTTGTGAGCAGGTAGCTTAGTTTCTACCTTTTGGACCGTGTGTCAGCGGTTGAGCATGCAGAGGAATAAATCAGATTTTTTTTTAGGGCAAGTGAGGCTCGAGTTTAATTAGTGAGGAAAGAGTGCGTTTCAAGAAACTTCATCTCATACATTTTTCAAACACGAGGTGCAGGGAGATGTGACTTTTTAAATTACCTGAAGTGAATATCAGTGGAAAGATGCATCATTCTTTTAGGTTCTATTCAAACCTGATCAAAGAAAAATATAATGTGTGATGACACAGATGAATCCACATTCCTGAAACATGTATCGTAGAGTCTACGGTGCACGTTTCAGGAATGTGGATTCTTCCTTCTCTCCAGCGGTCTGGAGAGAAGGAAGAAAAGAAAGCGAACAATAGGTAGAGTAGATACAAAGACTGATAATACAGGGTAGTTCATACCCTCCCCCTAGTGGACACACTGAGAAGAAAGGAAAGAGAAATAATGAAGCGACAGAGCAGAGGATCGGGAATGAAGGGGGGAGGGAGCAGAAAGACAGTGAGAGTGGGGGAAGAAAGAAATAATAAGAATAAGATCAACTCTGCTTTTCTCTCTTTCTCTGCCTCATTGCCTGCCCTCCTGCAGTCATCCTATCAGTGTGTCTCCCATCCCTCCCCCTCGTCCCTCACCTCCTGGCTGGGTTCTGGCTGTGACCGCTTTCTCTCTCTCTCTCTCTCTCTCTCTCTCTCTCTCTTTATCATCCTCTCCTCTTCTTTTAAATTTTCTGTTTTCCTTTTCACCCCACTTCCCTTCAGTCTCTCTCCTCATTCCCTGCCATATTTGACTAGAGCTATTTCTTAGACTACTTCTCTCCATTTCACTCTCTCTTTAGTTCTCTTCAGTCTCTCCCACTGTTGTCTCAACACTACATAAATATGGCCTTTGACAAGGTTAGTTTAATATTGGGCTGTAGAGATTACCTAAATGAAGTTTTAAAATCAACTAAAAATGGAAGACAGTCATCTATCTTAACTCAAATAAGCTTTTTCACAAATTTTAAACACAATTTTTTTAATAATTGAAAGGTAATAGGTAATACATTTTACCTAATTCTACCTGTGTGACTGCTCTATTCTGTTAACAAAACGTACTGTGATACTACCAGATCTTACATAAGTGAAATTTCTGATGATGTGTAAATGCAGTGAGATCAAAGTGACTCAGCAGATTAAAAAAACACGGTGAAATTGTCTTACAATGACATTTGATTGACAGCAAGATTACTGTGTCATCATGCAAAAGAGTGTCACTGTCTACCTATCAACGACTAAAAACACACCTCCAACATTTCCTCTACTCATCACTCAATGCGATTTCATCCCTACTCGTCATATTTTACCAGGCAGAAGCAGAAAGTAAGCTACGGACGTAACGTCATGTGACTCAGTGCCTTAGTGCCACACAACGTGACGGGACGTGATGATGTCAGGTGACAGAACGCCTTCAGTAAAAATCCCTCAACGTTTGGTTTCATACAAGACATGAACGCTGGTCCCCTGAGTAAAAGTCCTGTGTTTGTTTGACCCATGCACCACCCCTCACGCACCCTTAGCAGACTTGTAGTTCTTAATATTACATCTGATGCTCTGACCATCTATTAATGACGCAGATGTGTTTATATTGGAGTTAGTCGAAAGTCTCATACAGCCGCTAAAGGGTGCCTTGTACGTTATGAGCACCGGAGGACACATGATTTTTTTCAGTTTACCTGTTTCATGTACTACTGTCAGGATATAGCGACCGTTTTATAAAAATAACTTTTTTAAATTATATTTGCTCCCATCTCGCCTACTTCAGCTTTAAGAGGAGTCAGCAGTCAATTACTGTATAAAACAGTCAATAGAACAGGTTTAAAAAAAAAAATTGTGAATCACCGCAACCATGAGAGGCCCTCGAGCACACAGTCATAAATGTGCACAAAAAATATCAGGCAGATGGGTTCCCTATGCAAGATAAGCAGTGGACAGACAGACAGACAGACAGACAGACAGACACACACACACACACACACACACACACACACGCACACACACACACACACACACACGCCTGGCGGAGATAATAAGAAGTTGTGTAACATAGCCACCAGTCAGACGTAAATTTTCTCTGTTTCCAAATAAAAGAGTGATGGTGCTTTTTTTTAGAGTAACAACCTCCAGGCTGGTCTGAATATGTTTTACTGCATATTTTCTGTTTCTTTCTACCTTCCCTGCCTTGACTTTCTACCTTTAAGTCAGATCTTCTCATAATATTTCTCTGCAACACAATGCAGCTGCTCGTTGCTATGTTTGGATTGGTAACGTGTGCGCGTGTGCATACGAGGCGTTTGAAAATCTGAGCGTGTCTGTGCATCTGTGTGTGTGTATGTGTGTGAGTTCTTTGTTCTCTAATGTTATTTATCTGCTGTGATTTCAGTGTCTCGCCAAAACAGCCTCTAGCCATTTGTAATAGTCTTTATCCACAGTGGAACATTTGGCTCTGTCGTAAAATCTGATATTAGCAGCCGTCTATCTTTTCAACCCACACACAGAAACACCCAACAGCTGAGCTCACATACACACACACATACATACAAACACACACACACACACACACACACACACACACACACACACACACAGACACACACACAAGGAACAGATGTGTGGCAATATGGCGAGACTGTTGAATATTAACTGGGTGTTGTTGTTTTCACATATTCCCCCTCAAGATGTGTACAACTGCACCCAATGATAAACAGCAGTTGATAAACAATAACTAACAAAGATAAACAACAATAAACAAAGACAAATAATGACAGAACAACAATGTATGCAGTTCACTGAGGCATTGTTCCGAAGCTCTGTGAGCTAATTAAAAAATCACTCTAATCACACAATGACACGGGACGACTGGGATCAGTTTGTTACATAGGAAAGGAGCGTTGTGCACTAGTGGTGCACGGTATACTGATACTAGAAAGGTATCGCGATACCCTGCTGTTAAAAACGTTTTGATAGTAGTGGTACTAATGTTTTAATACGAGCCGTGAGTTGCGTCGATGTGCGACCGCGGGAGAGAGAGCAGGCAGCAGCACTTTACTGCTGATGGTAATAAGCATTCAAAAAAACAAACTGTAGTGAGAACCGGAAGGATGGAGTCAACAAGTGAAGTTGAAAAGAAGATTAAAGCAGGTCATGATCTCTCGCCGGCTGCAGGGTCTCGCTCTGAGCTGGTGTCTCTATCAGCAGAACTCCCTTAAAAAAAACAAGGAAATAACAGCGCGGCTCTAATAACCGACCGAATGTACCGATAACATTAGATTCACCATCGTTTCTGAATCTGTCCAAGCATCTCCTGTAATTCAGCAAACACGTAATCCACCAAAGACCATGTGTTAAAGTTTTATTTTACCGTGTGTCTCTGTAACGTGAATGGACGGAGAGGAAAAGCAGTCCGGTGAGAGTGACTCTTCTCTCTCGTCGCACTTCGACACAACACACCCCAACTCGTCAAACATATGTTTACTTAGTTTTTAGGTTTACTTGGTTAGGTTTAGGCAACAAAAGTACTTGGTTAGGCTTAGGAACAGATCGTAGTTTGGGTTGAAAAAAGTATGTTTGTTAAGTGAAAGAAATCTGTTTTTTGCATATAACATGTAAGTTACGTAAAAAAACAAGATTAAATAAGCCAATGTTGACTTGGTTTCACACGGGACACGAACATTGGTTTCCTGGGTGAAAGTCCTGTGTTTGTTTTACACAACCGTCCACCTCCCTAAGCAGACTTTCTCACACCTTATACTACGTCAGTTGCTCTAACGTCTAATAATTGACACGGATGGGTTTACATCGTAGTTAATTGAAACTCGGTGCATCTCATACAGATGCTAAAAGGTGCCTTAGAGTGTCGATATTAGACGTGGAGGGCCACTGACCAAGCAGTGGTAAGCACTGTCACCTCACAGCAAGAGGGTCGCGGGTTCAAACCTGGCTTGGGGCCCTTCTGTGTGGAGTTTGCATGTTCTCTCCGAGTACTCCGGCTTCCTCCCACAGTCCAAAGACATGCAGGTTAGGTTCATTGTTGACCCTAAATTGCCCGTAGGTGTAAATGTGAGCGTGAATAGTTGTCTGTCTCCATGTGTCCTGTCCAGGGTGTACCCCGCCTACGCCCAATGTCAGCTGGGATCGGCTCCATCCCCCCCGTGACCCTGAATAGGATAAGCAGCATAATAGGATAATCTCGCATGCAATACAGATATTAGATTGCCAAGTATATCTTAACTCAGCTGAAATAGATTAATTAACTTGTACCCCAATTATGTATTATATAGGAAAATATAAATAGTAAAAAGAACATCTCCATCAGCCACATCGTTATCACATCAGCTTATCTCCCTAAAATTTAGGACACTTATTTCCAAATGTCGACATCTGGGAAAAAAAAGTACTACTTTAATTTGCAGAACATGGCGATCTAACAAATACACAAAAAAAAACAGAGAGAATTCAGATAAACTATGGATCGTTCCCATAACCGAGCTCGCTTGTTATTCGGCTTGCCTTCCCTCTCTCTCTTTGTTCTCAATGATTTCCCTGTGTGTCTAATCAATAAGAGACAGAACAGAGCAGGGCTGATTGTCCTTGTTCTACCGAGGAAGAGGGAGGTGTTAGGACAGCAAATTGTAGGAAAGTTAATGTGCTGTTTTAAGGAGCTCAAATGTGGTTTTGGTTTACCTGATTGGAGACAACTCCAGATAGAAAAGATGGAAGTATATTGAGTAGACAGTGAATCTAGCTGGTGTGTAAGGATTTCGATCTACAATCAGCATCACAATCGAAGGAGACAAACAGTACTCTCTGAATTTCTAAGACGGCACCGCTTGAGGTGATCACATCAAAAACCTGAAAGGAATGAAGAGACAGAAGATGAAAACCAGCCCCAAGTTTCTTTTTTTCTGTCAAACTTACAATCAATCCCCGTATCAAGTTGACCCTAAGCATAAAAAAAACAGGCATTGTTCAAAAAACCATAATGCAAGTGAACTGCTATTGTTTAATGGGAACTCTAGTGTGAAGAGAAGCTTCTCCCAGAGGCACAGTTCAAAGAGAATGTGGCTCTTTCTAAATTTTAATGATTTCCAATTACTTTGACACAAACCCCAACTTTTTAATCAGAAAACAGCTAGGGGCGGGCTTACTCTCGGAGTTTTTGTGGAGCTAATTAGGTGGTGTACGTTGCCATCCCACACCATACCCCATCCATCTGGCTGCTTCACAGGGAAAACCTGGTTAAATCAACTCTGCTCTGAGACTCCTTGAAAATGTTTGCGTGGGAAGTGCGCCTAATTCAGATCACATTGTTGTTTCTACGAGGCATTGGAGGACTGTAACCTCAATTTAAACGTACATGCGAAGTATACTTCTCTAATGTGAAGGTTCAAGGCACTGCGGATTATTTGTTAAACCTCTGACTTTTGGCCATTTACATATTCAAGATAATGAGCGTGCCGTGTGCTTAAAATACATAGTTTTTTACTCTTCTCGTCTGTATCCACTGGTCTTTAGTCTTTTCAAGCAGAAATGCTGTCAAATATTTTTCATAATAACAAGAAAATTAAGTGATTTAAGATACCTTATGACCCCAACGTCAGCTTTAGTTGTTTGGAAACTCATTCAGAGTTGAATGAACTGTTGGATGTCTGGTTGAGGGATGATGGGGAAAACGCAGACCACAGGGTGGATCATTTCCCAAATCCCTACTTCAAGGACTCATAAAATGTTACAGTCTGTAATTGGGTTAAATTGGAAGTACCCCTAGGACCCAGGGCCATTAAGTCACATTACCACTCTTGTCATTTAGGGACCTACTACAGAGAAACATGTAAAACAACTTCTGGTCCCGACTTAGAACCAGAAAAGCACAGCTGTGCATTCATTACATAGCGGGTTAGGAAGAAGAAGAAAGTAGTGGATGAAACAAAGGCAGAATAAGAGCACAGTTCTCTCGAAATGCTTTAATCTACACACGGAGGCCGGCCTTTTACTTGGTGGGACGGAGAGATGAATGGCAGAAACGAGGACAGAGCAGGATGCCCTTTTTGTTGAAAGCAGTGGATCTCTCTCCCTGTGTTCAGGACTAAGAGCCCTGCTGCCTATATTCTTGCTGTTCATTCAGCTGCTGTTTTATACCTGGGTTTTACACCTGGAACACACTAAGACAAACCAGCAGCACTCGTGAGGACCAGGGTTAAAAACCACTGGATTAAACAAGAGGCGGACAGAACACAGGGACAAAGACAGACCCACCAAAGTTTCTTTCAGGGGCTGACCTCACCATGAGATCTCTGGTTTAAATTGGATGAAAAAATACTGCAGAGGGACGGACGCAAGAACAAGTTCACCTTTGGCTGAGGGTTTGATCTTCTGATGCAAAGCATTTTGAGCACAGATGGTAAGAAAGAAAGCTACAAGAGTATAAAATAAAAAAAGAAAAACGCATTCTCATTAAGAGTAACACCCTGAGGGAGGAGTTGTTGACGGGAGGGGAGGGTTAAGCACATTCCCCAGTCTTATAAATTGCTCTGTGTTGGGGGTTTTCCACTTGGGAAAGGATGGATGGATAAAGCAGTTCTCCCCAGCCAGTTATCAGGGTTGATCTAGTGGTGGTCAAACTGGGGTTTAGGGATCCTCAATGCTTCAACTGAGGATCCCTAAACCCCAAAGACATTAGAAACTCTTGTCACTAATATTTTAATCTAAAAGAGGTTTGCTATGTTTAGGACTTTCCTTGTCTACATTAAAAATGGGTGTATGGCTCCCAAAACAAGTACAAAATTCCTGTACACACAGGATTGTGTGCTTAACCTTGCCTTGATATGTAGAAAACATCAATTCTCTCCTTAAGCTGCAGTCAGACCAAAATTCGCCTGGTGGAATTAACAGGACATGTCATAGGTAGCAGCAGCATCCTCTCTACTCGGATACTTGGATTATTTTGCAGTGCAGTTATAATACAAACTACAATGACACTCGGGGAGCGCAGACCTCCGCCAAGGTGCCCGAGTACAATTGCCCCCCCCCCCTCTGCGTTCAGCTTGCGCCATCATCTACGTGTATTTTTGTTTATGTTGAGATCAGCTGTACACTTCATTCAAACCGGACAGAAATAAAATAAAACTCACCTAGACCATCGTCGTTACTCTTTCCAACAATCACCAAGTGTGCTTTGGTCGAACTCAACTATAATCTCACTGAGTTTAATGTGAAAAAATGCATAATCTACAGTTGTCCCCCAACCCCCCCGCTCTCTCTCTGAAGGAAAGAGGCGGGGTCATGCATAATCAGTTACACTGCGCATGTGATATACCCAGAGGTCTTAATGTTCTGGCTGATTGGAATCCTTAAAAAAATTCCTGAATTCGAATCATGATCCGTATCGCCACCAAAATCTAATGGATTGTTCATTGTGCCATACCCCACCCCTCCAAAAAATGTCATTCAACCCGACTTTTGGAGTAATCCTGCTAACAGACAAACAAACCAACCAACAAACCAATGCCGGTGAAAACATAACCTCCTTCCTCGGCGGAGGTAACAATCAATATTTCCTGCTTGAGAGGTCAATCCCATACCCCTCTCTCAAACCAACTGGACATTAGGCAGCATCACGATTTCACGTGTCAAAGTTCAATCAGACTGAATTCTGGAGCGAAGGGAAGGAGGCGGGTCAATTGTATCTTGCCCTGGTCTGTATAGAAATGAACGGGACGCAAATTTGTATCGGTCACATCCTCAACATCTTCAGCATCAGCACAGCCACTTGTACTGTATGTGTCACATTAATAAAGTGAAACTCAGACATAACATGAAACTAAAGTCAATGAAAAAGAGTACTGTGAAGCAAGTTGAGACTTTCTTTTGCCACATTTCTAATTCCAATCTGTAGTGTAAATCATGTGGACTCTGCTCTTTGGGTATTACCTTTTGTGTGTAACATGGTGTGTGTGTGTGTGTGACATATCATAAATCTGGCTGTGTATCTGAGGAACTTACTGTTCCAAGTTCCCTTTTTAAACTATTACCCTGTAGTATTCAGCCCTTTCTAAATAAAATCCTTTCCCATGCCCCTGAGTCTGACAGGGCTCTGAGTTCCTTTGCAGTCCTCTTTAACTTTCTTGGATGGAAGGACAGATAGATGGATAGATACATGGAAATAGAGCGAGGGATAAGGAGGAGGGGGCACGGAGCACAAATCCTTCTCCGATGCCCTTGCCTGTGTTAGGGCTATCTCTCCCCGGGGAGCCTTCTCATGACCCCTGGACTTGGATAGAGGAGAAGAAGGCACCGGGGGAGGGATAAGAGGATGAAAGGGTGGAGAGAAACAGGGAGATATTGACTGTGCAGCAGCTTGCTTCTCTCTGCTGTGGAGCCAAGCATCAGATGAAGTTAGAGACCTGAGGTAACCCGATGTTCGCTGGCCTGTGTGCGGTGATGTTGCTGTGTGAGACGCCTCAAACTTTTTTGGGTCAGTTGATTGTTGATTGATTTTTGTGTCTCTGTCAAAGCAGTGCTCTCCCTTGCAGTTGTGTTTCGCAGCGTTGGTCGTAGTCGCCCCTTGGATTATGCTTCGTTATGTTGTCAAGGTGACTGCTGCACTACAAAGACTCAGACACACCAGTGTAATGATCATGCTGTTTACTCGGCATCTTGATATGCCACACCTGTCAGGTGGATGGATTATCTTGGCAAAGGAGAAGTGCTCACTAAGGGCCTGTGTCCACATAGCGTCTTTTTCTGGCAAAAAGGTGGCTGCAGGGCGTTGCGGAATGCTTCATCCCAGCGTTTCATAGAAAAAAAAACACTGTTGTATGATAGACTGGCATCACCCCTTTGCATTTTATGATCTATTTGGGCCGCTATCTATTTGTTTGACATTGTTTTTTTTCACCATGAGCACCAAAATGGAGGATGCGTGCCGTCATATTTTGTATGAATGAGCTTGTCAACGCTCAATCTGACAGCCGTAGAGCAAGGGGGGGACGATCAATCGGAGACAACATGTAAGGTGATAAAGCGCAACACTCAACAGCAACATTCAGTGTCCGCCCGGCCGATCTGCTCCCACAAGTGGACTTTTCAGTCTTTGGTATGAGTGTCTGTCTGACATATAAAGTTCATGATAAACAGACATGGCCAAAACAAACTTCTTCTCCATTTTCTACAGTGACGTCACCAGAGCTTTTCTGCAAAGTTCAGAGATTCTCAACCAGCGTCCGCACAAAAAAGGGCAGTGCGCTCAGAAAAGAAGACGTTTCTCGAGGCGGCCGCTCTCTCCTCGTTGGAAACAATTGAAAAAAGACGCTGGTGCTCAGAAAAAAAGCGCTATATGGACACAGGCCCTATCACGGATTTAAGCAAATTGTAAACCAAATTTTAGAGAAATTAGACGTTTGTGTGCATAGAAAAAGTCTTAGGTCTTTTATTTCAGCTCAAGAAAAAAGGGGAGCGAAAACAAAGGTGTTGTTTTTATGTTATGTTGCCCCAGAAGACGGTCCCTTATTCTGTGGTCTTCCCAAGACGTCTCCAAAATCTAAAACTTTATCAGCAGAACATCTAAAGACAAATATGTCATTACTGCCCATACTACTTGATGGACAAGTGATCACTGGGAATGCAGCACCAAAACACCAGAGCTTAACACCAAAGATAGGCAAAAAAACACCTTGAGGATTAGGACCTAGAACTAAAATAGGATTTAAATTAAACGTATACAGATTACAGCTCCATCAAGGCTGTCCGTCTGCCTGACTCTCAGCCACTCATCTGTCTGTTTAGCTGTCCTTTCTGTTTTTTATAGGCTCGTTGATGTTCTTCCTTCTTTACCTCAATCTCTCCCTACACCTTTGGCAGCTTGCTGTCAATGTTTATTGGGTGATTTCAGGCCTCGTGTCACTCATTTTGCCACAAATATTACTCGTATTTTCCTTTTCTTACCACATCTCGAGTGTATTTCAGTGCGACACCGTGACACTTCTCTCCCCTCTACTCACTCTCGTCTCAAAATTTTGGGGACAAGAATTGACGTCCACCCCAATAAAAGTGATAACTACAACGGCGACAAAAACAAAGTTTGACGTTGTCATCTCTCTAAAAATAGTCACATACGAGTGAAATGTTCATGGGCAAAGCGTAGAATATGAATGAACAGAAAGAGGTGGAAAGAAGGCGAAACAACTGATATGTGGTTTATCAAAAAATGATTGCCAGTGAAGATTGTCAATCAATCGATGTCATGACTGAGTTGCATCAGAGAGAAGCAAAGGTGGTTAAAAAGCAAAAGTGTTAAAGTAAGTATAAGTATAAGTATTCCCTTTACAAGAAGTGTGAGGAAACACAAGAAACAACAGGAATCAAGGTACAGTCCTCTGAGTTAAGACTATAAATATTGAAGAAAGCCTGAAGTTGCAGCATCAAATCACAGTTGATACACACACATGTATAGACATACAATCATGGAAAGACTCAACAATCAAAGGTTATGCAGCAAAGATAACAAGCCAACATGTTTAAAGGTCTCTTTATGGCTCAATTTGTCTTTGATTTGGTCAAAATGCACCAGTTGTGAAAATATGCTTTTGGTCTTGATTGATGTCACTCAGGGCTGAGCTGCCAAATGCTTAAATTAACCTTTCAAAATCTGACAACCGCTATTCTGTCTTTCAGAGGTTGTAGCTCAGTTTTAAAGCTAGAGTGAAGATACTATCATATGAAACTAAAAAACCTAAGGAATCCATTGGTCCCAACCATTGGTGCTTGCTGGGAAGGAGGCTAAATAACGCTCAAACATTATGCAAAATTTTGGCGAGGAAAAACTGGCATTGTCATTTTCAAAGGGGTCCCTTGACCTCTGACCTCAAGATATGTGAATGAAAATGGGTTCTGTGGGTACCCACGAGTCTCCCCTTGATGCAGTGACACAAAATGGAGCGGTTTACGAAATGAAAAAGTGATGTTGGAGACAACCCTGCACCAGTAATAGCTCCAAAGTGTGTGGTGAAGAAATATGACCCTGAATTTTTTTGGATTTATAATTGCAGGCAGTGATGGGTGAGGGTAAGCTGAATAATTATGTGGGTCATTACACATGACAGTGGCATAACACATATTTATAGCCCAGTTTGTCATTTATTTGGGAAAGTGGTCCTCGGAAATTTTTTAACAATCAGAAGTGGGCCAAATAAAATTACAAAAGGTTGAGAACCCCTGCGCGTTTAACAATGAAGTTGTTTTATTTACTAAAAGTGTTGCTGGGGTTTTTGACCTCATATCACCCCAACCTAACAACCTAACAGCAAATGACAAGTTAATCTTATGAAACAATCCGTCTCCAATTTTCTACAGTTCTACATTTTCATGACGCTTTTGTCCAAAGCGACGTACATCTGAGAATTCGTACAACACAAGCAAGGATCTCTTTGCTTTTCATATGTCCAGTAAATATTATCACCTTTGCACGTGGGAACTTTCTTGTCTACCTACGGCTGCATTCACACGGTTGTGGCTTTTGTAGTTAAAGTGCTGCCTCAGCCACAAGTTGTACTGATAATGAAAAGCACTTTTGTTATCACAGTGACTCGCTGGAGACGCTGCTTCTATCAGTAAACCAACTACAAAAACCAGTGTGCTCCAGACAAGAGAAACATCCACGACCAACTTTTCTACAGCTACTTCCTCCATTTTCAGTCTGTTTGTTGTTGTTGTTGTTGTTGGCTGTCTACGTTTTGTCAATCCCTGCTTCTTTTTTCATGTTATTTAGTCAGTGACTGTCATGAATGCTTCTCTAAGATCTTGAGGTACGCTGCTTAGAAAGATGCCAGGCACAGCACTTTATCCAAAGCGACTGCCTTCTGTCTGCCTCCCGGCCACTCCCTCTACACTTTAAAGTGGAAAAGCAGTTTGAAATAGTGTGAACGCGGCTTACAGTGGCGATCACACTGGAGGCTTTCAAAAAGGAACGGCATAGCATTCCTGGAGTGTTCTCTGGGATGCAGGCTGCTGAACATGTTGTTTCTGTGCTACTAGCATAACCCCGTTCTAACACTGTGTTGTGCTTTCATGCCTCTTTAGCTTCAGTCACATCAGCAAAAACTCCTGAAGCCTTTTAAACAACTCTGATAGAAATCTTTACTGCATCCTTCTCTGGTCACTGTGACTGACACATTACACGACTTCAAGGCCTCCTATAGCTACTTCTACTTTGGCTGAGAGGGAATGAAATACAAATGCTTCAATGTATGTTTTTGTTGGTAGTGCAAGTGCTCTTATTTGTATTTTTAAGATCGTGGAATTGGACTATACAGGATTGGAGTAATGTTTGATTCTTTAACTTGTCAAAGTGTCTGATCCACTCTTTCATCTACTCTTTTCAGCCTGTTGCATTGTTCATTTGCAGCCCTGTCTTCTACAAAATTACATTCCCATACAACTAAACTACATTCTCAATAACATTTGGAGAACGAGTGAGAACGAGTGCGGTGTGTGAGTGAAGGCAGGCAGGCAGGCAGAGGAGCAGAGTACAGCAGAGACTCCGGCCCTGGAGACCAAAGCTACGGTCTCCCCTGTGTCTTCTGACCGTGGTCGGGAGGCTAAAGCAGGAAGAGTTAACACTGTTTTGCAAGACGGGTTTCACTAGATATAACTTTGCGGTTTTGGTGCTTCTGTGTAGTTTGTGTTGGAGTCTGAGTCCGAACAGCGTAGCGACACGCGAACGCGCATGGGACACCGACCCGCAATGATTTATAAGTGTAAGAAGTTACAAACAGTACCTTTAAATGTTGGCGTAAACCTAACGAAGTAGTTTTGTTGCATTTTGTTTTACTTTGTTTCAGTTTTGTAGTCATTTTAAGCCAAACCATGATGTTTGGTTTACGAAAGCTAACCAAGTTTTGTTTCCTAAACGTAACCAAGTAGTGTTATAGCGTTTTTTGTTTAGCTTTTGTTTTAATTTACATTGTTAATCAGGTGTTTAAAACGGTTTAAAATTGCGGCTGTAATCCGGGAGAAAATACATTTCCCTCGAAACGTAACTGAGAATTTACTTTAGTTCTATAGACATGTAATGTTGTAGGAAACAGGGTTGATCCCCAGCATACAATGAACGCAAATTACTGACAAATGATTGTACAACAGTAAAATATTCTCTTAAAAGTGCATTAAAGCACGCAAGATTCAGATTGACCTATACTTTATCTTTCCTGATAGGAATTTCTCGACCTGCACTTTATCACGTAAAGTGTGTTCCATCTATCTTTCTGTTTCCCTCTTTTCCTCTCTCTCCCTCGCTCACTGTTAAACTGTAAGATAGATCATTAGCTTTAAATGGACTTCAATCCGCTCATTACATGTCCCATTTACCTTCACTGCATAACGCTCTACTTTTCATAACGAGACAGAAAAAAGAGAGGGAAGATAGAGGCAGAAAGAGGGAACGCACACGTGGGAAGATCTAGACAGAATGAGAACGACAAAAGACAAAAGTGTGCGTGTGAATAAGAGAGTTAGTCAACAAGAGAGAGTCAGGAAGCGGAGAGATGAGGACAAAGATACCACGAGAAAAAAGGAGACAGATAGAAAGATAGAACGTTCCAACCAAAAAAGGGATTAAAATCTTAGCTGAATAAAGTATCTGTGAATTAAGAAAAGAAAAGAGAACCTGTACTTTATTTGTAGTGTTGATACAATCTCTACTAGAAGTGTGAAATATCTATTAATATCGAATACACCTCAATCAAAAACAGATGAAAAATCCTCCTGATAATGGCTACGCTTCAGTCCGTTGTGTCTTTCCCTCCCATTTAACAGCTAATGACTGACGACAGAGAGGGGGAAGTATCTGAAGCATGTAATCGCCTTTTTATCAGTGTTATTTTTCTATGGTTTTCATTAACCCTGCAGTAGTTGATGCAGTGGAGAGGTCAGTGCAATGTGTGTGTGTGTGTGTGCCACTTGCTGTTTCATGATGTATTCAAACTGTTGCACTGACGAAGCTGTGTGTGGGGTGATAAGTGGTTTCACTTCATGCATACAATAAATTTGTGTTTTAATGTGGGTTTTAAGCCATAAATTCTTTGTTTGTGTGTGTTTGTGCACTTTAATGGGTTAGTTGTGCTTAATGGGTAGGCAATACTAAGTGTCAGTACTTTTATGTTGTGTTTTCTACAGCTCATTTGAAATGGTTTTATTATATGTTAAAGCAGCAGCAGGTAGAAAATGGGGCAAATATGATTTAAAAAAGTATTTATTTTTTTTTTAAATCATGTGCCTCTGTGTCCTCCGGTGCTCCTAATGGCATCTGCAGGATTTCACAGACCGGAGGAAAACAACCAATCAGAGCTGATCTGGAGCCTGCCGTCTCTGAGCAGTTGTCAATCACTTGCGAACTGCGATCAAACGGTCAAACTAGGCAGCGCTGATCAAATATGAATCAATATTCTGTTACTGTAATGCCTATTTCTCTCCTCAAATGTTTTCAGAAACTTCTTGTAGTTTACTGTTTAGCTGTAAGATTAGAAGTTTGTGACCCGGCAGCCATGTTGAGATCAAGTTGAGGAAATACCAAGCACAGCACACCAACTGGACCACAGCCAATAGGAACGCTCTCTCTCTGAAATGACCTGTGATTGACCAAAGTCTCCCATCACAGCCTGAAAACAGAGCCATGAGGAGGTGCAGAAGTCTTGAATTACAATATGCTGAAAGGTTATTATGGAATTTTTGCCCAATGATGCCAAAAACATTCTGCCTACTGAAGCTTTAAGAGAGGGAAGTCTTGTTTGTGATGATGCTGATGATGATGATGACAGGGGCAATTCAGGCAAAACTGATTCATTGAGTGCTTTTTAACAGCAATCATTTGTTTTATGTATCTCCACAGAAGTGTTAATGACATGAGACTGTGTAAACCTGATGAAAAATAAAACAGCCCTCATGTTTAGATCAGCAGTCACTGCAGTGCTTCCCTTTTTCTTTCCTCACCTTCACCGCAGGTTTCAGCGCCTTGCTTATCTGCACTGACCCGTCCATTGACCCAATGTTCTCGCTCCTCCTCCTCCTCCCTGTATCTTTCCATCACCACCTAACTCTATCACTTCTCGGTTTCCTTCAACTAATCTAACTCCTTGTAGTTCACCCACTGCTCGAGATGCCTCCTCCCTCTCCTCTCTTCTCCTTTGATCCCTCGGCACATATGGGGTCCTGTTTCCTCTACTAACCATTTTGCCTCGCTTTCAACCGTTCTTTTGTCTCTCTCTGTCCATCCATCTCATACCTCTGTGTCAAATAAATTCAATTTCTCTCTGTTTCTGAATCTGTTTTATGTCTGACACATTTTTTTTTAGGTTATTGCTTGGAATTATACAGTGAGAAGAGAAAGGGATATACGGGAAAAGAGAGAGAATGAAGACATCTGACAAATGTCTCATGCTGGATTCAAACCCAGGATATGGTCATCATGTGTCTCGGATCACTGAGCGACCGAGGCACCCCTTGGGACGCAGATATGCTTGCTTTTTAACCACGCGGTGGTGTTGCGGAATGTGTCGCGTTCATTTCTGAGGACGTACACAACCGCAGGATACGTAAGGCAGCGTCATAATGTGGTTTAAAGCAAGAATATCTCCGGCTTAAAGTCTTACTTTCCATACCCTTATGGATTCTTCATTGCCGCATACAAAACATGGGGAATTAGATTTATGGCAGTGTGAATGCATGCAAACTAAAAGAGTGGCACAAATGGAGGGAGGTATAGCCTTGGTTCAGACAATGCTAACTAAGTCAAATAACCACATGAGTGATCTAAAATTCAGCATCAATTTGAGCAGGCAATTTACTCAGTGCAATAAAGTGAAAAGAATAATTTCAACAGGGACTCTATTAAGGTGCTTGTAAATGTTTTAGAGAGGAATAAGCCATTGGTGGTGCAGCTGCCAAGCTTGATGAAAGCTGATTAAATGCATGATTGAATAAAGAAATGAAATGCTTAAATGGAGTATTAAGCAACCAGCATTGTCTTACAATTCCCTCGCATTTTAAAAGAATCATAATGGCATGTCGTGTGGTGTCATCAGCCTAGCCGAACATTGTCTCGCCAAATTATCTGCTCCTTTTTAAAGCCAGTAAATGGAAAACACACACATCATACAGCTTTTTTTAGTTGACAAGTGGTCCTATGCTTTGGTTCAATATCTTATTTTTTTTCCACAAAAGAAATGAACTGTGGCTATTTTGCACATCCTGAATGCCTTCATATTTTTGCTGTATCCCATTATGTGGTGCTGCTACGACTCAATCTCCCTGCAGGAGCCAGTTCGATTTAATCTATTCTTCTGTACACTAACTTCCATCCCCTCCCCCTGAACTCTTTCCCTCTGTCACCCTCATCTGCCCCCTGCCTTCTTCTTTTTTCTGTCTTTGATTGTCCTCTTCATCACTCCTACCCCGGGCCTGCTTCCTCTCCCTCTATCCAGTCAATTGTATCTCTTCTTGCCCTCTTCACTTTTTTCCTTTTGTACAGAGCATTCCATGCATCTATACGTTTCCACTTCATCACTTCTTCAACATCCCTTCTCCGCCTCCCTTTCGTCCCCTTCCACCCTGGCCTGATTGCACTTTCCTCCCTGGCCAAAAGCCACTTGAGCTAAATCCTGTCTGACGATGCCCGAATGAGGCTCAGACATTAGTAATGAAGGAACCACACCAGTTGGCTACCTTCGGTTCTGAAAAGTGAAGCCAACACTGAAGTGCCTTAAACTTGCATTCTTTCTGATCGCCAGCAGGGGGCGACCTCTTGTTGCAAAAATATGTCAGATTGCATAGAAGTCTATGAGAAAATGAGCCTACTTCTCACTTGATTTATTACCTCAGTAAACATTGTCAACATGAGTTTATGGTCTCAATCGCTAGTTTCAAGTCTTCTTCAATACAGCATGATGTTCATTTAGTAAATTATGGTTCCATTTAGAGTCAAATAGACCATAAAGCAGGGGATGCTTTAGGCGTGGCTACCTTGTGATTGAACGGTTGCTTCTAGGGCTGGGGCGATATGGAGAAAATCAAATATCATGTTAATTCTGACCAAATTCCTCGATGTTGTAGGGTTGACTATTCTTGCTTTTACAAAATATTAACATAATGAGATTTTTGATAAATAATAGAAAAGCTACAACAGTCTGGTAAGTTCAGAAAATTAGATCACTTGTAATTACTTTAATACAGCCTTTAAAACCAGGAAAAGACGGCACTTGTGTCATATTACGATATCCAAAGTCTAAGACTATATTTAGTCTTATATCACAATATCAATACAATATTGATATATTGCCCAGCCCTAGTCGCTACCACAGTGTTGTCTTTTGGTCGCCTAAAAATGTCTTATTCAGCGTTCGGTTGCACTTAGCTCCACCTTCTCGTGTCACTTATGGTTGCAAAAAACCAAGATGGCGACGGCCAAAAAGCCAAACTCCAGGCTTCAAAATGTCAGTCAACAAACGTCCACTTCTTTTATACTGTCTCTGAAGCACACATGTGCCTTAGAGAAACCTAAATCACGCTTCGGGAGAGGGTACGAGGAAAAGAAATACATACATTTAGCTGCTGTGGTTCCTTCTAAAGCAGTTAGAGGGGAACCAGCAGTCTGAGCTTATTGCTATTGTAAGCAACTTTGGATCAGACCGAGCTGAGCCTGCGTTGCGTTGCGTAAGCATTATTGAGGAGCCGCCTGTCGTTTTTTCTAACCGATTTGTATAAATAAAAAATAAACCAAAAGGTTCCATCAGTTACCAGCTTGACAAGACGCTGCCCTCATTAGCTCCCATCAGCTTGAAACAACTTGGTCTGATGCAAACTGTGTTTTCATAGAGCTGAAGTATACCTGCTAAAAATGTAATAAACTCTCGTAGTAAACAAGAGAAGCTTAGCGGGCACCGTGCTCTACATGTGCTCACGTGGATGTATCAGAAGGAAGGCTACATTGGGTAACAGCCTGACCCTTGTACACCGCAGCCCAGAGGGCGTTTGTTCGCTCTGTCAGGCTGCCAATCAGCAGCACACCTCTCTCTGCAGCGGGCTGATTATAAGTCATGAGCACGCTGTACCACAGGACCGGCTAGTTGGCAAACTCAGCTGCTCACGTCTTTACATAACATCTTTTTTTATCCTAAACTTGTTATTTGTGGTGTTACTATCTGAGCAATTATTCACAAAAACACACACTTCATAAATATTCTACCACAACTAAAATATTAACAACAAGGGGAACTTGTAAAGCGAGCCAATGTGCCAGACTGCGCATGCACGCACGCACGCACGCACGCACGCACGCACGCATACAACACACACACATGCTTACTCACAAAATAATTTAGAGTACTTACTTCAGGTCCTGGAAGGGTTCTGCCCGTACATGTGACGTCTCTACAGAATGGCTGAACACCACGCCTTCGTTCCCTGTAGAGAGGGTAAGAGTGGATGAAAGGAAGGACAAGACAACACTTCCATTTCTCTTGTTTCAAAGCCTGCACGCTATTGCATCATTCCTCTATTCTTGGAGCTGAGGCAGACGCTTAAAATGCATGACACACTGCTAAGATCCACCATGTGTCATAGAAATGATGTTCAAATATGACAGTATTTCCTGTAGCAATATATATCATTTACCCAATGTTGTATGTATGTATGATGATAGGTGCCGGTACTCCCCTTATTCACATGTTGGCGTGTATTGGGCGGTATCAGCAATCTCTTGCGACTAATCCCTATTATTATTTCTTTAAGCATGTTATACTGTGTCTTTTTATTGCTATTATTATACGTGGGCTATGCATCTTCTATTGCAACTAGAACATTATAGTGAAACGTTGGTATGTTTGTATATTTACCCATAGTGTTAGTACTTAGGGTGCTATCCTGTGTTATTTGTAGCCTACATATTGTTATAATATATAATAGGATGTGTATAGGCTGGAATCAACAGCAGCCAGACAGACAGGCAGGTGTGTATGCAGAGCTGAGGTGTGTGAGCTCTTCATTCAGGTTTTAGGAGCAGTGTCACAATATGCCGAGGAGTAAAATGTAGAAGTGCCGGTACTGCGAACCGGTGAGTACCGGCCCACTTTGAGCACTGAGATGGGGAGGATGGAGAGCTGGGTGGTGTTTGACTTCAACATTACAGACGGGGGTTTATGTCTCGTTTCTCACTGAAAGTCAGTGTTGACTTGATTATTAAAATAATTAATCAAAGGCATAATCTTGCCCAAAACTTAACAAAGTTGTTTAAAGTAGTTAACCACAACCTGTTCTGTATTTTCCTCGGTGGCATTACATTTCCCGAAAAAACACATTTGACAAATGCTAAACAGTATGCAGAACACAGGAGCATAATTGTTCTTAGAAAGGTTGGCTCTGATATAATGCAGTGTTTAACTCCCCCCCGTGTGCAGCAAGCACCTCTGCTTTAGCCTGCAGCCCTGAACAGATGCTTGGGGGGGAGAGCGCTGGTCATGGCTCCTGCTGAGACCGTAGAAAGCATGTTGGAAACTCAGCACTGCTACAAATTTAATACTGCACAAGGCAACTTTGCCCATTGGCAGGATCAAAGGTGCGGTTGTACCTCCGAAAGGACCAAAACTTGAAGTGTACGGTTGCTTTTTTTTTCAGTTGAAACACAGTTTTCTGAGGTGTATTCAAAGAAACACTGCACAGATGTGCTTCTGTGCAACGGCCAACAGAAAGAAACAAGAAAAGAGAACATGCTCCCAGTTCTCTCAACAACAGAAGAGATGACAAGTGTGTTGATGTTTGATTTTCTACTCGGTACAATGGTATTTCTTGCTTTGTCGACCACAGGCCGTGTTCCTTCCAGCCTCTGCCTGTGTTACTTTTGGTCTCACTTCTATATTTACAATACCCCCCTGAGCATGACATGTTCATGAGCTTGTTATGAGCCTTTTGGGTGGCACCTGTCCCGGTGGTACACAATCCCCCATGAAGTGTTTTCAAAAGCAGAGCCAGTTCATTGGAAGCAACACAATTCACACTGGGTTTATATTTTCACAAATGGAAATGAAGAGTAAGCCCACTAGTGTCACATCTCACTAGCTGCCATGGCACTGGCTTACATTGGCTGATTCTCACCAGCAACAGGCTCACATGCAATCTTCCAAATTACTGTAGCTATGCAGTCTTTGCTGTACACCTATCGCCACTGCAGAGGGCAGCAATGTGTGGGAACACTGTTCGTCTTAAATTAAAAAAAAAAAAAAAAAAAGTACCGGTCTACAAATCTAAATAATACATAAATAAACCGTGGCATAGCATGGACCTCAGTGCATGAGCTGAATGGATGTGTTCATAATTGCATTCTTTCCGCCGTTCAGTTTCTTATCTCTGACCTCGATCAAACAGTAAATGATGGTGACATTCTTTCAGAGTGCCTCTAATGGACACATCTCCCCAATTACCCAGGCCTGTGTGTGTGTAGTTTGCCTTGAAAGTTGAATTTGTGTAAATGTATATTTTATGTGTTCCTGGGAAATAAAATAAAAGAATTACTGACATATTCAAACACGCAAGCAAATTGAGATGTGCACACACACACACACACACACACACACTTCCACCTGATTTTCTCTGTCACATCTAATGAGAGAGGATGAGTAAATGAGACAAAAACAGATATTGTAGTGCACCAAAGGGAAATCTTCCTCTCTCACTTCTTTCATTTTACTTAAATTGCTTTGTCTCTTTTTTTCCTCTGCAATTATACTCACCTGGCTTTGCTCAGACCTCTCATCCGCCTGTCTCTTTTTCGCTTCCTCTCTCTCTTTCTGTTCCTACTGTATCTCTCTCTCTCTCTCTCTCTCTCTCTCTCTTGTTCTAACCTTTTTTTTTTCGAGATTCAGCAAAAATTGCTCTGCTTGCTGACCCAAGTCTTGTTTGGCTGCACTCGTCAAGAGCACTCTGTTTAACAGCTTACAGTGTGTACGTACTGTAAGCTGTGTGTGAGTCCTCAAGCAACCTTGTTACATAAATTAGTCTGAGCCCACTGTTCGTCCACCGCTGGATCTGCCCCTTCATGAATCATGAGAAAAAATCAGTTCCTCATGAATGCGGAAAATTAATGTCAACACTGTGACCTCTACAATGATCTATACTGTAAATGTATGTGGAATGATTTACACTCATCTTTAGCTTCACCATGATGCACTATTTTACACTGATATGATTGATACTGCCCTTTTAATTACAATTAAGACAGCAATAAGTCATGATGGTGTCATTATATGATTATATACTGTATTAGATATATGGATGAAAAATTAATTTCAGTTTGTCAGAGCATCTTGGGTGTCTTACGAAACTCCCAACCAATTAATTTGTACTGCAAAACATGTTGAAAATTGCCTCAATTAAAGATACCTAATATTAAAGGTGCCCTGTGGAGTTTTCTTTTAAACAAACAAAAGTTATGTTTACATTCAGTGTTGCTCACCAAAACGCATTGAGTGTATCTTTAAGCTCTAACAAATGTGTAACATGCATCTCCTTCCTTATAAAACATGTAAAGGTGCTAAATACGGAATTGGGAGCATTTTCTATTGCCTCTCAACGGCTCTCAACGTGGCGCCGGCGAGCTGTGCGTCTTGCAGCTGACGGTGCCAAGGCCAAATCCCAATGTCCATACTCACAGACTTCCAGACTTTGAGGCGCGGTCCCGCAAAGTCCTTGAGGGTTTAGGGCCGTCCCAGTGTCAAATTGTCGAGTCCTTGAGGGCTCTCTCGCAGACATTTTGTGCCATTTATTAACATTTTCAGTAAGTCCGCATTTCTGCAGACTGTGCCTGAGGGAATAACCCACAATTCATGGCGTTGTGACACAGAGTTACCGCGGTTAGGGAAGCCCAGAGGCGTAAAAAAAAGGTGAGCAAAGAGGACGGCACACAGGTGTTCAGCCAGGCCAATTTAAATTTGCACAGAAACATTAATATCAAGGATCTAAGATAAAAACGGTGCATGGTATGGATGGTACATGAAATCAGAGGAATGCAAGCATTAGACTATATTACACACCTGGTTTATTCATCAACCATTTCTTTTAACTGTCTTAATGAAGTTTTTGTTACCTCATTTCTAGTAAGGCAAGAGCCTGGAACACGTTCAAATAGGCAGTAAAATATGTTAAATAAAAACGGTAACGTGATATGTCATGGCAAAGTGCTGTCCCATTTGTATTTATACCATTTCAAGCCCTTGCAGCCTCTCACACTCAACCATTTGCCAGGTGATGTCAGTGAAGTCCCTGAGGGTTCAGGGCTTAAAGCCTTTAGGGGGGACATTGGGATTTGGCCTAACAATGCAAACAACAGCCAAAGTGCTGACAGAGCTAACAGCGTTTACCTGGAGGGGGAACCGGAGGGTGGGTGCTACCGTTCTGTGACAACGCTGTTGGTCGGGACGGTGTTATCAGCTGTAACCGCCGCATGAGAGCAGTGCAGAGCGGCGGCCGTGAGCTAGCCAGTGGGGTGTGCTCACATGCACGGACATGCACTAAAAGCACGCGCGGCCGGCCGGTACGGCTACGTCAACAAAGCGCGGTGAAACTCAAATTACAACGCATACAGAGGGGGAGCGACTTAATTCTCTGCTCAGGTAGACATCACTCCACTATATCTTTACAGCAAATAGTTGTTTGCTGCTATATTAATGCTCTGAATATCGAACTTAGCACCATTAAGTATTTTAAATCCAGAAATGTTTACATCCATGTTTACTTGCATCTTCTTCTTCTTCTCTGCCTTTGCTGGCACATTGCTGCACATCTTAGCGTGTCATTTTAGCGTGTTACCCCCACCTGTGGATCAGTCGAATCGTGTGAAATCACTGGCAGGACTGTGTATCCTGTCACCCACGTGCACCCACGCAAGCACATGCATTCTGGTGCAGGTGCACAGGATTAACAAAACGGGTGCCCACTCATAGAAAAAAAAAAAACTCCACAGCGTTCGTGGTCACAAACTCCACAGGGAACCTTTTTAAGAAAAAAACTGTACTTAAAAAACACCATATTGGTCATTAGTACAGGATGTGTTGTGCTTTTTGTGCGTACTCCTACCTGTGACTCTAAGTTTCTCGGTGCCGATGCTGATCTCCTCTTCATCTGCGGAGAACAGAACTCTCTCGCCATCTGCACTCCTCACCTCAAACCTCTGACACTGAGCTTCTACCATTTCTGAACCTGAGGAAGAGAGAGAGGGAATAGAGAGAGAGAGAGAGAGAGAGAGAGAGAGAGAGAGAGAGAGAGAAGTGCACCGGGTTAATATTCATAACGGAGGAACATTCAAGGCACATAAAACGGGCCATCTGGTTAGATGTTTCCATCCAAAGCTCCTTACAGAACCATTAGTGCATGAAGGTTTATCGTGAACGACCACAGAGGGATATGAACTCTGAACTCCAGCATCGATAAGTGTTGTCTTGCTGCAACACCAGTGCAATATCAGTACAGATATTGGGACCACTAACATGATCCATGCTGTTGTGATACTGTATGTAATCAGCAGGGACATATAGAGAGATAATTATGCCTGTGGAACAATGTCCCACTTAGTGTGGATAATCCACAGAACAAGCCTTTCTACTGAAGATACAGTCAATATGAAAACTGTTGACAGCGTGCTCTGTGGTTTATTCAAAGTGAAGAGGGCTGTTTCTGGAAAGGGTATTTTTAGCATTTACTGTTTTATTCTTAGCATACAACTTGGGTGAAGTGACCCTTTTAAGCTTAAGAGTTGATTATGTAAAATCACTTTGCATCAGCCATTGACAGGAAAACAGACTTTAAATAATATGAAAACATTACAGATTAGTATTCCATAGATTGTTTTTAATCCATGAAAGCAACATAGTGTGCAGGTAGGTGGTGTGATACACACACCTTCACAGTAAAGATGAACTGTAAACTGGGACCTCACAGGTGAAATGTTACAAACAGTCAGACTCTCTTGTGTTTGGAGTCCCTGTAAAACTTGAGCATTATAACTTTCACCTTAAATTACATTTCCCTTTATGATTTGGCCTTGAGGACAAAAAAAACATCCTTTGAAGAGAATTGCGGGGTGTAGTCAAATCAGCTCTCTTCAGAGTATTTACATGCACTGGGAGAGGTGCTTACTGCGACCAACACACATTACATTTCTCTTAGAACTCCCGTTGAGCTGATGTATTTGATAGTTGAGTCCACAAGGAAAGGCAGTGCTTTGGTAACCTGCAGGTAACACTGTGTTAGTGCCACATAATGAAATATCATGTTGTCCGCACTGCAGTGAGAAACACATGAAGAAATACTTGATAGGCCACTTTTAGTTACACTTTTGTATGTATGTCAAAAAGGTTAAATCAGCAGTAAATGCATTTGCTATTATTTCCTATTTGCTTAGGGGAGGTATGTGGTTATTGTCTATGGTTATCTAATAACAAGTCACCTATTATTTGTTGATAATTGCTGCAACAGACAAAAAAAGTGACTGTTGATATCAAAGTCTTTCATATTGTTTAAAATTAGGTGTGTTTCTCGTTCTAACCAGAAATGTGGGATTTTTTTTGGGCATGCATCTCTGTAAACTGTTGGCTAGTTGGTTTGTGAACAACGCACAGAGCCGTGTGTCGCAACCTGCCGTAAAAACCCATATTGAGATGCTGATTGCGTCGTATAAATGTCCAAAAAATGCTCCTAAAACCTGAATAATATCGGTACATCCCACGTCTTAGTCAGAAAATGCACAATTCTGAATAAAGCCTTATTCAGAATATCCAAACGGAATATGCTGTTTACATGATATCAAATTCGGAATATTGTCATATTGTGAATTAAGGGCGTTTTCACACCTGTAGTTTGTTTGCTCTGGTCTGAATCAGGGACCAAATTGTTACCATGCTGCATATCAAGACGTACAGAGGACAGAGGCGTGCATTAACCCTCCTAAACTGTGATGTGCTCATCGGCCTAAAATATTTCCTAGGATCCATCCATCAGGTATGCCCGTGGTCTTCAACACAGCCTGACGTAACACCTGTTTAGTACTGATGTGAATAGCGAGGGCAAGTGTAGGCTCTTTTGTAGTAATGTTGTCTGGTGTCTGGTGTTGACATGCACAATGCAGTTTGCTACATTGCCAAAAAGGTGCCATGCTTTCTCCAGTTGGGAAGGATCGAGGTCAGATCATCACAAACGGAGCATACCGAACCGTGCCGCAGTTAGTTTGGAAGCGGCACGACATTTCGCTTGTTTTGGTGAGCACCCGAGTGCGATTGCTGTGTTCACACCTGCCCAAACGATCATCACCAAGAGGGTAAACGCTCCAGGGTTCGATTCAACCGAACTAAACAAGGGAGGTGTGAATACGCCCTGATAGTGGAATATTAGTGTGCATGTAAATGTAGTCACTGTAGATTAGTTGCTGGTGCCTTTTCAAGAAAATATTGGCAGTGAGATTTGAAAAGTTGATAAATCACCAACAGTGCTCACGATAGCAGTTTTGCTTTAGATCATTTTGTGATTTGGACTGTGATGTGCTGCCATGCCAACCCTGCTGAGCCCAAAGAGAAGTCTCTCTCTCTCTCCTTTCTTCACTGTCTGGTCTCCCAGGCTATTACAAGTGTCAATTAGAAACCCAGAGTGCCTTGTCAGTAATAATCAAACTTTATTAGCAGCCATCAATCTGGGATTAAGCTCCTTTTCTCATCTCTCTCTCACTGTCTTTATCCTGTCTATCTCTCCATCCTTAAGCCTCTCACTCCCCCACCGAGTGTGTGAAAAAAGCAATTGAGATTTGTGTTGTGAAAGGCTCACCCTAAAGCAAGGTGTGTGTGTGTGTGTGTGTTACAAATGTATGCAAAGACTTAGGGGATGGATGTGGGGGGAGTGGGGATGGTTGACAGTTAGAGATGGGGGAAGTATGGTGTGAGGGGAATGTGAGAAGGGAAGAAAAAAAGAGGGTTTAAGTTTAAGAAGGAGCGATAAAGGGAAAGTGAAGCTGGTTTAAATTGGAGATGTGCTGTGCTGGTTGCTGTCTCAGACATCCAGCTAGTTCTCTTTGGCTGTTCAGCTCTTGTCCTATAATACAGCTCGTATGTGCAGATTTCCAGCATGGGTGCAGGTCAGCATATTTCCAAAGATTTGTGTTTTATTCACATTTTTTCTCGTCTTCTTAGTAAGGGTGTATAAAAGATTCTGAAGATGGGCAGCTTCAGTGATAGAGGGAACTTGGAAAAACTTAGTCCGAGGTAAATGGAGGTTAAGTCCTTGTGTATTGGACTATGGCTGCAACTAATAATTATTTTCATAACTGATTAATCTGTCGCCCTTTATCTGGATTAATTGATTAGTTGTTTGGTGTAAAAAATATTAGAAAATGGTGTAAAAAATATTAGAAAATGGTGAAAAATGTTCCACAAAGCTAAAGATGATGTCCTCAAATGTCTAGTTTTGTTCACAACTCAATGATACTCAGTTTACTGTCATAGAGAGGTAGAGAAACCAGAAAATATTCACAGTAAAATCGCTGGAATGAGAGAATTTTTACTTTTTTATTCTTAAAAAATTATGTAAAATGATCTGATTAATCGATTACAAAATAGTTGCCGATTAATTTAATAGTTGACAACTAATCCATTAATCGTTGCAGCTCTATATCCGCCACATCTACTGTAGAAGAAGAGCAGGAACATAAAAGACAAAGAGGTAATAGAAGACATTATGTCACTGTCCATAACGTAATGCCTATTTACAGATAGGAGACGACCGCTGATAAAATTATATGCTCTTTAACTACAGTGGTACGACTCAATCTTCTCTTTGCACTGGAGCTGTAATATGTGATTATATAAGAATTGTGCCTCTGGCTTTAACGCTAAATCGAAATGAACCTGGGAGAAGAAAAAAAAAATGCTTATGGAATGAACAAAAAGTAATTTGGTGCTCTATACGTGTGCAGCAGAAGCAGCAGCAAGTTGGCGACAAAGTGGCCGGAAGTTATTTGTTTCAAATGATCGCTTAGAGAAAAGGACTGACAAGAGAGCGGAGCGATGGCCGGCGGTAACATCTCCGCTGAGCAGTTTCACTTCATGCAAATGAACGTTGATGTGGTGTAGCGATGGGAAAATAAACGGTAGATGTGTTCCCTTTATGTTTTTTTAATGCTGCAAAACTTCTTCTGAGTTTGGTTCTAATTGATGTGTCAGTCAGTAATCCTCTAAAGTGCGAAATGGAAGAAAGGCTTTTTATAGCTGAAATGTTTGTTCTGAATGTCTGTTAACAGTGACAACAGTGAAAAGAAAAAAATCATAAAAAGCATGGAATATCAAGGCTCTCCGCAGCGAACCTAATGAAATCCAGACACTTTGAAACGACATAACTCCACTGCGTTAAATGTCTCCTGTCATTGCGCACATTCAGTTGTCAGCAACACGAGGTTGTCCAACAATAACTATCTCATCTTTTTTTAGTTTCATCTCGTTAGCAATTTGCAGGTAGCTAATGTTAATTCTGTGTGAATTAAGTGCTTTTGGTCAATTAATTTGCTCCTGCGAATGTCTCTCCCACTGATACCACCAAAGTAATTCTGCTGTCACCAGTAACAACAGGACTCCTCGTTAGGCAGACATGTTAATTGATGTGCTGATTTAAATAATCACTTTCTGACAAGATCGCCTCTGTTGTCACAAGTGCCTCCCTCAGCAGGATCCTTCAGTAATAATAAAGCTTTTAGAATATCTCACTGATGAAAAGAGGTGCTGGAGAGAAAAATACATAAGAAGAAGCATTACAGTACAGCATGTGACTGAAGGCCTGAGTCAGAACTGAACTTCCTGAGAGATCAAGCGTGTGACATGAGCTTCGGTCTGCTGAGCCATTAGGGGGCCCTGCAGAAATCACAAGCATTTAAATGTTTAAACCATGGTGCTGGAGCCCTGTGTTCACTTTATTACCACTTTCAAACACAAACACTACATTTCATTTGGGATAATAAATGCATGCTCTGCTCACTTTTGCCTTTTCGTACCAGCCTGCTGTCACATGTTAATTTCTGGTTGTCATGGTTCACACTGAACCCCCGTTGGCAACTACAGCTCCACACATATCCCTGCTCAACAATATGCTCACACCACAACACATTTGTTGAGGTCATTAACAGCAGATATTGCAATATTTACAATGATGTATGACGGTGTGTGTGTAACTAATTACCTCCGCCAAGGCCTTGTATTGTTTTCACCGGTGTTGGTTTGTCTGTCTGTCTGTCTGTCTGTCTGTCTGTCTGTCTGTCCATCTGTCCGTCTGTCTGTAAGCAGGATTACTCCAAAATCATGATCCGGATTCGGGAATTTTTTTAAGAATTCCGATCAGCCTGAGCATTAAAGGTCCCATATTGTAAGAAGTAAGATTTTCATGCCTTTAAGTGCTATATCACTACTGTGACAGTTTGGAAACGCTCAGTCCATGGAGAAATACACAGAGTCCGAAGTCAAAAACTGTGTCTTTGAAACAAGCCGTCAGGATTTCTGTCCATTTGTGAGGTCACAAATATGCAATATATAGACTATTTCACAGTTTTAAACGTAAACATCTGAAATGTGTCCCAGTTTATTTCCGGTTGCAGTGTATGTGAATGACATCAGCTGACAGGAAGTAAACATGAACCCAAGCTGTTGCCTAGCAACGCGATTTCATTGAAATTCCATTGAAATGAGCTAAAACGGAGCGTTTCAGACAGAGAGCAAATAAAGGCATATTCAGGCAGACAGTGTGAGGAAAATAAAAAAAATGTTTAACATTAAATATAAACATGTTGGGTAGAAACACAAAATACAAGTATGAACCTGAAAATGAGCATAATATGGGACTTTTAAGACAACAGGGTATAACACATGCGCAGTGTAACTGATGACGCATTGATGACGCATGACCCCGCCTTTTTCCTCCTTCTGAGAGCAGAGAGATACGTGTGTGGATGTGTGTGCGGGAGCTGCTGTCCGTCCGCGGTGAGACAGAAAAAAACGGTAGATGACGGGATGAGAGACAACGTAGTGTAACGTTATACAGACACAACAGGGCTGCTGAATGAGAGAGGCATCTGCCGATACGTTACACGGAAACACACCGTGTTAATAATAAGCCGACCACCTCACGGTACCGCCAGCTGTGAGCTGTGATCTGTTTTTAAAGTCACGAACCTTGGCGGAGGTCTGCGCTCTCCGAATGCCATTTTAGTTTTCTTTATTTTAGGTCATCTTATTAATGCAAAAACCAATATTCTACAATCTGCTTTTATCTGACATATATATAAGAAAGAAAAAAAGTCATATCTTAACACTATCAAACTTCTCCAAAGTGTGTTCTTCTTTGAGCAGTTTTAAAAGAAAGTGAAATATGTATTATTATGAAAATGTCACTTTGCCTATGACCTTTCATGTAATGGTTGAGATTAGGGATGGTAATTTTGAAATTTTTTTTTTACAGATAATCAACCCTCGTTAACCGATTAATAACCGTTAGCCGACAAGATCAGTGCGTTTCATGCAGTGGTGCGCCAGCTGCAGTGCATGAGCACAACAGACAACTGAGTCCCCAGTTCACCCTTCCGGGAGCGTTACTGGGATGCTGCGTGTAGGGTCGCAGCCACTTTCTCCACGGCATTATTTAGTTTAGTTTAGCAGGTTGTCAGCTTGGTGTTTGCCCGGCGTAACGACAGCAAGTGTCCAACAAATCGCGTGTGTGTTTGTGCTACTTTCGCAGCTGAAGCGTTGCTGGAGGCTTCGTGCTCGCCATTGTAACACACACACGGTCTGTCAGCGTGGCTGCTGTTAAAGCCTAGTGCTGTTGAGCCTGTGAAAGCTCCACTGAAAAAAAACAGTGGTTTCTATTACATGTTCAAGGGCACATCAACGCCAGTTTGGATGCTGAGGTTGGAGAAAGTGCTTCTAATTCACAAATTCAACTCAGTGTTATCCGCCAGAAGCACGATTCCCGACACTAGAACTGCCCCTGATGGTCACTTATGTATTTATAGGGTCTTTTCATCACACTTTTCAATTAACTCGGCCTCAGTTAGATCCTCCTCTTGTTCTTTCAACTCAAGCTCTGAATAGGGTAAAACAAAAGAAATAATTTGTTCAACTTTTCACTTTTCCTTCAATGGGATTCTCCAATTTGTATTCTGTAATTAATGAAAAGAGGACATTAAAATGGTGATTGTGTAACTTTTTTACTACTGTACATTAAAGCATTGAGGCCATAATAAAGATATATGGCTGCATTTTTAATTCAAGGCTTTAAATTAGGGCTTCTAGCAATGATGGGCTATGACGCAATAAGAAGAGTGTGGCCAAGCCAAGTAAACACTTCATGCATGGTTGATTTTCCCAAACAGGTCAAGATGAATTTTAATTAAAATCAGCTTCAATGCGCTTTGTGATTATTCCTCCCCGCCACCGTCACCTTTCTTTCCCTGAGCGTCCTGCTCTGGAGAGGAGCGATCACACGAGTGGGTGAAATCGTATGTGACAATCATGTAAATATTTGTTCATGACGTGCGTGTCCCACCCTGAACACTTTTTGCGTACATCCCTGGTCATGCGTATTTGCATATATGAATGTGCTAATATATTCTCCACCCAAGAAACGCTTAAAATCAGTCAGTTTTTGTCCTTTGGCTATGCAGAGAGAGTCAAGCATATTTTGTCTCACTTAAATCACTCTATAGTTTTCCTTAGGTCAAAATTCTGGCAATATGCTAAATGTAGCATTAAGGCTTTTAAGTGAAAGATGATGTTATATAACTCAAACTTTAGTGTCCTTGCACTGTTAGATCTGGATTTTATGACTGTTTTTTAAGATTTCTCTGGCTGCTTTTAATGCTTGGCTGGGTCTGGCCATTGGCTAAATCACTTTTCACCTTTTATGAATTGGAGCGCAGCCTGGGATCTCCAGGCAGGGCCAATTCAATGGCTACACAGTCTAGACAAAAAAAAGGTTAGGGGGACTTCAGGCCTCTTCAGCAGGAGCTTCCGACAAATCTACTTTCAACAACTGGAGACATAATAGCTGGCATCTTTATAGCTTTACCTTTACCTCTCCAAAAGATGTGTGCCTGTGACATACTCTGTCCTATACTGGAAGAGAAAAGAGATATTACATCGTATTGGGCCCTGCTAAGAACAGTCTTTTAAGTTCTTAAATATTAATCTTTAAGGGTTCAAATTTAGTTTTAAAGTTTTCCAAATATTGTGCTTTCTTTATGTGTTTTTCTAGTGAGAAATGATCTTTGTCATACATACCGATATTGGTCCAAATTTAAACATTTATGCAACTTATGAAGTGTCAATGTAAAGCTATAAAGACTTTGTCGTTGGCTATGCACGTTGTGTTGGAAAATAGAGACAGAAGATTAAAGCTTCAGTAGGCAGAATGTTTTTGTCATCATTGGGCAAAAAATTCCATAATAACCTTTCAGCATATTGTAATTCAGGTGTTCTGAGAGAAAACTATACTTCTGCACTACCTCATGGCTCTGTTTTCAGGCTTTAGAAAATCTAGCCTTTGACGGGAGACTTTGGCCAATCACAGGTCATTTCAGAGAGAGAGAGCGTTCCTATTGGCTGTCCATTCAACGGAAGCAGCTGTCAATCACCATCATCAATCTCACGAACTCCGATCAAACGGTCAAACTAGGCAGCGCTGGTCAAATATGAATCAATATTCTGTTACTGTAATGCCTATTTCTCTCCTCAAATGTTTTCAATTCTACCTATTGCAGCTTTAAGTAATTTGACATTATGTGTATTAGGTACATTTGTGTGGTTTACGAGAGTTAGATGGCAAACTGCGTTGCGAGCTAGGGCATGTATTAATCACCGGCCAGTTTAACAGACGCTGTGCTACAGCATCTTAGAGATGCAACCCGGGGTGTGAGTGCCTTGGTGTCTGTGCCCACACATTCACACTATAGCACATAAACACACACAATGAGAGCTGGAGATATATTACCACTTTAGAAACGTCTCTCTCTCTGAGACGCACATGCACAAACAGTTACCTGACACCAAAATCCACCTAATCAGACACTGAAAGACTTCAGACAGGCACGAATCTGCGTTTGCTTCCTTGGAAAAGAAAGTTTGCCAGCAGTGCTTTTGAAATTTCCTTCAACTTGACACAAGCAGCAAACTCCCCCCTTAGATTATATTGGCATTAAGCCTCTCTCGGCTACGCTCCAATGATCATCAACCCGTGCATGCACATACATACAAACACACTTGCAAAATTGCCTCTCCTCCTTAGTGATGTAACCACAAGGACGGTTTCTTATTCATGTATGCAAACTATCAAACGTGTATGTGCATATCTGCGTATGTGCAGATCTGTGTGTTTATTAATAATCTTGCAGACAAACAGCAATGAAGCAGAGCAAGCGGAAACAGCTAAGATTTCAGTGTTGGACAGAAAACAACAGACCATGCTGAGTCCTTCTTGTGTATAACTTTACAGAGTAGTAAAGTAAAAAGTGATTGCAATATACAACACGGATTGTCGAGATAACTAAATTCTGTCCTTTTGTTTTATATCTACAGTAAAGACGTACAAAACAACGCATAATGACTTCCTATGTCAGGTGAATAATGTTGGCTTTGACTGGATTTCACTCACTAAACTTCCTGATTAGTTATTCAAACATGACGAGGCTTATCAGTGGATTAAGATGAGCATTCTGTTGAGTGAGTCAGGCCGATATGCTTGTCAGTTCCCCTCCCGTCTAGAATGTCAAATTTAATGAATATTCAAAAGCCCTGTGGGTCCTTTTGTGTGTTCTGCAAGGGGAAATGCTCCTGAGGGGGAATTTGTGCAAACCACATTACGCAACCCATGGCACATGTGTAGAAATACTTAACGAAATGTCGAGTAAAATGTTTCTCCGTTCTCTTTTTTGGAAACAACGCTTCATTTAACACTGAGCAAATGATTGGGTGCATTCAGTTCCGCATTAGCAAGTGAGCCCTTGTTTTTATTTCGTTATTTAGCCTTTATTTAACCCGTAGTAAAGACTCATTGAGATAAAAAATCTCTTTTTCAAGAGTGTCCTGGCCAAGACAGGCAGCAGCACGGTTACACGGCTGCAGACATATGACAAACATAACAATTTAAAACAAAGAAAAAGAGCAAATTACAGAAACATAAGTTACACTTTTAAGACACTGGGTGAGATCAGCTCTCAAAGATTCAGGTCATTTTGTAACTGATTCCAAAAAGAGGGAGCAGCATACTTGAATCCCCTTTTTCCCAGTTCAGTACGGACTTTGGGGACAGTTAATAGGATTAAGTCCTGGGAGCGAAGACAGTAACTTCCCATACTTTTTTGAAGGATGTAGACCTGTGGTTCTGGAGGGAAACAAGGGATCAAGTGAAGTTGGAATATAACGGCCATCGCAACCAATTAACAAAATGTCTCTATCAATGTGAAGGAGGACGACATCCAGAAAATGAAAAATGATTTCATGAAACCTCTCCCTTTTGCTAGATGCATGAATGAACCTTTTACTGTGTTGATGTTTTACTTGTTATGGCCCCCTGAATGTAAATAAACTCTATACATGAACAGAAAAGTATGTTGTAATCTCTTGTAACCTCAAATGTTCCAGACAGTAACAGTCAGCAGCTTCAGGTAATGTTTACTACCAGAGCTTTGATTTTGCTTGAAGGTGAGACTTTTCATCATTTCCCTAAAAACTGGCAACTAACATAGGCTTCTACACTTCAATACTGTCAGTGAAGGTAAAAGAGCCTCTGAAATAGAGAATGCAGTTATCCATTTGCTGTTAACTTGGAAAAAAACAACAACTTTTCAGTCACATCACATATCTTTAAAAGTGTTAATAAAAGGTAGCTCAAACACCAGAATTATAAATAACCTACAGCATATTGTATACTCTCTGGTTGGAATTAAACCAGGGAACGTTGTGGTTATAGTGCGTATAGAGTGCTGCAGGAATGAGTCCTAAAACCCGGAAATGAGTTAACATTTTTGCCCTTCTGGTTCTCTTGTCTGGAAGTCGATGGGTTTTTTGTATGGGTTTTTAGTTAAATGCCTGAAATGTCAGTTTAGTCTGTTTAAGTCTGTTTAAGCTGAAGAGATTTTAATGTTTTGTTTTACGACATAGAATATGTCAGTAAATATCCCACTCATGAATTTTGAAGCGTTTATGTGTCTTAAAATAGGCGGTTTCTAACAAGTGGCTAAATGAGACTATAAAAATCCTCACGTTGAACACTAATCCGCCTTTAGCTTATGGTGGTGACGCTGAAGTCATGCGATAGTGATGTAGTTCGTTTATAGCCTAACGTTAGCTTTTTACTTTGGGCTATCAGTTCATTTGTGGCGATCATTTTGCTGAACAAAACGTGTAAGTATCATAGACGTTTGTTTGCCACAGAGCTTATTTTCTGCAATAATCCAAAGGAAGAATCCTGTTGGCTTTTTGTCGAGGGAACCAGGGTAATGCTAACTTCTGGGTTGGCTTACAAAAATACGTCATCCCTGCAGCACCAGGACGTCCGACACAAACTTACAACACAACACAAAAGTACAATACAGAGCACTGTAAGTACACTCAGCAGCAGCCCTGCACTATCACAGAACTTGTTGCAACACAGGCTTCTCTCTGGGACTTATTTTATACGCCACAGATCACTTGATGAGCCACACTGCAGTTCCCTCAAAGTGTCTTTGCTGGCATTTTTTGTCACTTAAGTCCCATCTGATTAAATGTTACAGCTATTCAGCTAAGTAGTGTATCGCATTATCTCTTTCTCTTAATGACACTGCAACAGAGCCAGAAAATGTCTGCTTCTTATTCCTTCACAAGGTACAAGGTAAGTCGACTTTGCTTTTATTTGACAATGTGTTCCTTCTTCAATACATCTTTTGAAATGTATATTTTGAGCACTTATAATACTGTCATTCGTTAAATGCTTACCCTGTGATCATTCATACACGAGTCATCCATATATTGACAGTATAGTACAACAGGCCTGCTATACATCCTAAGCTCTTAATGCCCAGTCGTATTCTCCCTGAAAGGTGTTGATTCAGGCTGGTGTTAGTAGCGGTGTACTGAATTGCATTATACTGAGTTGTGTCTAATAAGCTGGGCATGCACTGTACGATTTTCATTTTATGGTCGAACTGCGCATTGTGCGTTGTTTGCTGTGCAGTGTACGGGAGGACCGAGGACCGATTAACTCCTCCCGACCGGCTGTCGGACAGTCAGATGAAATTCTAACATCAGACATTTGGGTTGGTTGTCCACAGACTCTCGCAGTTGAAGCAGAGCCACGAGCTGATTCCTCAACGTCAGAGCCTTTTTTCTGCAGTAATCAGAGCGCAGCTATCAAGATTACAATGTACAATAGATAGCTAGCTTAACTTCAATTCTCTCTGCAAAATGGACAAGCCATACTGTCCACGTCTTCCTAACCACCTGCGACTCCATATAAACCGGCACCTCTTTTTTTTTATAGACTTTTGATCAAGGCAGCACGTTTCTGCCTCGTAACAAACTTAACCTGCCCCAGAGTTTTCAAACTAATCTTTATTGACCACTGTCTGCAGCCAGAACGACCCTCAGGAGCCGACGGGCCGTGTTTTTTTTTCTATTTTACACTAACAGTGTGAGCACTCAGGTCGCGGAATTACACAATATTTCCAAAATCGTACAGTGTTTGCCGAGCTTTACTCTTTCCCTCTTGTGTTTGTAAATGGAAGGATGGACGAACAAATAATGCAGCCCAATACAATACCACCACTAACTACAGGTTACAAAATGGCTTTGGTCGAAAAGACATCGCAGACACCGAAAAAGAAGTGAATGGTCCACCGTTCTTGTCGGAAGCTCAACAAAACTTCTTCCTCATGCATAAGAAACACCAGAGAGCCACAGTTAAGGGTCGACTTATGAGCCAACTTGGTGCAAAATGAGTTGAAAGTGAGCGACTGTTACTTTGAGAGATAAGTGCTACGCGGCCCTCTTCTAGGAGCGAGACGATAATAGAGGCAGTGAAGAGGGCAAAAGAGAAAGCAATTATTTTGGCCCTTTGAAAGTAAACAGCATGCAACGTGGCCATGATGCAACAGCAAGAAACAAGAGGGTCACCGCATCGTTTGTGTTTCTACCCGTCAAAGAGAGAGACGGGCCCTCTGCAGCACACCTTTAATCTCCTCAAGGTGTCTCTCAAAAGAAACAGACAAGGATAAACGAGGAAAAGGCTGTGAGAGTGGAGGAGAGTGTAAATACTGAGGAGAACGGAAGAAACTGCATTGCAATGCACTTTTTAATTCAACTTTTGAATTTTTCCACAGGTGGGAGGGTGAGATTTCGTGCACTGAGGGACACAAATTATTTATTTAGAGTTGATTACAGTCATTAATATAGTAAGGGAGGAGAGGAAGAGACAGAGGGAGAGATAAATGAGTGCTGTTTGTCATCTACATTAATCAACCTGATCTCTGGAGTCGGGGCTGTGGGATGGTGGGAAGATGAAATGGTGGGAGGTGCAGATGAAAAGACAGGCAAAGGTTGTGGCATGCCGCTCTACATATTCATACGGAACCTAAAGCCTCGAACACAACCAGGCAACCACTGTCAGCGCTAACGCAATTAGTGATATTGCTAGCTTAGGGCCCACTTTCAATGAAAACCTTATTCGGTTAACTAGATTTCATTTCATTTAATTATCTTTCCCTGCTCTTTCTACATCAACTATTTTATTACGCTTTTCCTTTAAAGGGAATCTTAATAAAATAGTTGAAGTGACTCAAATCAGTCTTGCATTACATAATTAAACTGTCGTCCTTCTCTTTCTCTTCCTTGTCTTGGTTATTTGTCCCTTCGTCTTCTAGACGATGATGATGTGCAGCTGCCGTCACAGTGAATATGTCTGCACGCAGACAATAATTGTGGTTTGTGATCAGGTTTCTGGAGTATTCTGTGTATGTGTTTGCTCATGCAAAGATAATATCCTGGTGAAGAGAAACCAGGACAAGTCTCATCCTAGCTTTCATGCAATTTTGTGCAAGTTAGTAAAATGAATGGGTGTTTTATAAAGGAGGGCGACAAAAGCAGAGCTCATTACCAAAAGTCTGAAATTGTTTTACTTAGACAACTCAGAGCTAATGTGATTAGACTTAATTAAGTCTGATCTATCAATTCACAACGAAGAAGGTTGGAGTGTCAAGGAAGAGATAAGAGTTTCATACAGAGCGGCACGTATTAACCCCCTGAGACCCGTGGGATCGCGGGCAATCCCGACTGAATTCTGCATTCAGTCATGCCTGTGGTGACCTCTAGGATAATCACAGCCTCATAAAACTTCACAGCCACAAACTAAAGAACTAGAGCATTCAGAGGATGGATGTCTTTCCTAGCTAGATTGACAATAAGGGGGTTCCTGACGAGTTTCCTGAACAGAAGTGCTCGCCATCCAATTGCCGGAAAATGCAATTCTTCCAGAAATCTCCAAATGTCAACATTTTTGGATATAAAATCACAGCATGGCTTTTTCTATGGTGTTCCTCAAGGTCTTGGTGTCTTAGTGTGGTATTTTGGAGGGATTATTAATCAATTTTCCAGTGGTAAAAATGGTTAAATTTAGCACTAAATCTGTGTAACAAATGGTATTAACCCAAAACCTGCTGCAAAACCTTATGAGACATAATAGAGCATGGGGATTGCCATCATATACTTCTATCATAATGTTCTTAGCCCTTACACACTTCCACAATTTATTTTAATTAATTAATTAATTCGTGTTTATTTCTGATTTATGACTAGAATGACTTGACACAAAGTGTTGAGCCGCATCTCAAATTAATCTTCAGGTTCCAAGCTTTCAGATGATGTACACCACTTCTATGTGACGTCTACTGTTGACCTGCTATCTCCCCTTAAAGACCCCCTATCTACCCTAAAAAAGACAAAAACAGGTCTATTGTGGGTCTCAGAGTGTTAAACGTATAGCATGAAGAATACAATATCAAATTGAAAGCCAATGTACGGTATACTCAGTGTGACACAGAGGTGATCTCCATGCTGCATGGACTCCCCTGTTACATGTAACTGACAAATGAAAAAATATGCCGGATCAGTATATTGAGAGATTTTTTTTTTCCATTGTGCTGGCCTGAAACAAGTGAAAAAGAAGCTTTGCCACTTGTCGCTTTTGTCTTTAGTGAAATATATAAATGGATAACTGAATGGAAACAGTTGCTGGGCTGGCAACTTTTAAAATTTGCGTGCCAAGTGATGCACATTATGACATGTCACTCATGGGGCAGCACGGCTCGCCATGGGACCTTAACGAAAACTCGGCGCAAGCAAGAATGTTCCTCGCTCACTTTCCCAGTCAGCCTTCGTGCCGCTCAACTCTTTAGGCAAACCCCAGTCCCAGACCCAATCATCTTGTACTATCACGACTTAGGTAGCAGACATCAAAAATTTTCCCATTCACATGCGCAGCAGAGAATCCGGAGTTGTTTCCCTTGTTGGAAAAGTTTCCAACTTGTGGCCGACGGTATATCTGATCTGTAAGGCTTTGTAGTGACTTACATGCCTCTGTGAACATAATTACATTAATATCCTGAAGTCATGGCAAATGCAAGCAGCAAGAGATACAAATCTTGCATTTAAATATGAGTTAGTGAGCCTTAACAGACATTTTATTAATTGACCTTTTACATTTGCAATAAAAGCCCAGTGTCATTTACAGTACCTGCTTCTAGGCAGCGTGGTGCTCACATTAAATGGTTTCCACAGAGCATAGATGATGTCTGACTTAAATTACTACATGAATGTTTCCTTGCACTCTTTTATCACTGTGCAACTCGCAATTACAAAGATTGATTTAACATATTCCACTATTTTCAGTTATTGAAAGCCCCCCCCTGGATATCAGCCTAGTGCCTACAATGTAAATGCAACATGGCAATAGTGCCTAAGGGGATGTAGTGGGGTACAGAATTGAATGCAAGTCCAGAAAGGAGCTTGGGCGTTCAATCCTTTTATCTAAAATGCACACAGTTATAAATGTTTGCTTTCCAAACATGCCTAAAGGAATACTGAGTCATTGCTCTGACCTTGTGGCAGATTTTTCAACCATGGTGCACTCTGCATTATTCATGTTTTTCACACAGACAATGCAGAGAAGGAAAAATGCTATTTGACATGATTAGTGTGGCCCAAAGAAAACATTAGCTCGCACCATTGTTGGTTGTAAACTGTTAACTTCTGTTCGGTAAACAAGCTTCACTTTAACTCTTCGTCACATCTAGGAAATACTAACCAGTAACCTTTTTGATTGACATCTGGGGCAAGTTGGTTGGTTTGGTTGGGTGGTTGCAAACGGACCCAACAGCAGCGTTTCTTACTTCCTGACAATGCAATTTTGTGCAGATGTGAGGCTGGATGGTTAGAAAGACTGACAGTACATTGTTGCTTTATGGCGAACAATAAAAGGGACGTTTTCTGCTATCCTTGCAGTAAACATCCCATGCTCATAAAGACACATAAAGTCTTCCTTATTGCCTGAAGGCGACGGTGTTCTTATTTGACTTGCGTCACCGGAGCAGCATTTTTCTGATGTTTTAATATCCTTTTATTAAACACAGGAAAAAAAAAAACAGATGGTTATTGCACGGTCGTATAACTCCTTCCGATGCATAAACAGTAACATCATCTTGTAGCTTTTACAATGTTCACTCAAGACATACTTTATCAACAGATAAAAACATTTCCAGTGCCCATAATGCTTACAGATGCAGACGGTGGACAAAATAAAAGGTACGCCTTACAATATATAATGCAATCCAATAAAACAACACCACATCCAAATCGAATAAATGCCTCGAGGACAAAGTCTAAAGGAAAACCAAACACTATGAGATACTTTATTCAGTTGCCCTATATTGTTATATTTTTCTGTTATTTTGTCCATGATTCAACTGGGTTGTTAGAGGAATGGAGCTATCTTGAGTGCACTTCCAAAGATGGACATGTTTGAAAGTGGTTTGATTACTAAGCTGCTTCATGAAAAGGAAAAAAATATATATATAGAAATTCTCTCTACCGTCTTACAGTGAAAGCCAAACATCCTTTATTGTATATTCCTGCAAAGCCAGAGGCAAGGAGAGCGCTCCCATGCCTGAAGTACTATATATCTGTCATTTTATTATTGTGTCCAGCCACCAGCCAACAGTGTGAAGCCTATAGTTCACTGGTGCAGAAGGATGACTTCATGTGGCCCATCAAATCCATTCCTTACGGCAAACACACCCACACATATGAACAAGCGATGAAAACAATGTTTGCCATAATGCAGCCAAAACAGCATGCAGACAATTAGCCTTTGTGCAATTAAAGTGCAATCATAAGGATAACTGACAACAATGGCAGTAAATCCATGCCTTTATTGAGTCCTTGATGACCCCTTAAGCGTATCCCCCAGTTTGTTAATGCTCGGCTCTATGTATTTTTAATTGCCTCATTAAAACCATTGATTTGATCATAGAGAGGCAGTATAAAATGAGGAAGACGAGCCGTCTGAACTTCGCTGATTGGATGAGGGAGGGAGATAAAATTAGACTACTTAGCATCTCAGTGTTTCTCAGCCAGCCAAATCAAGCCAGAAAGATCTCACTCTAGCTGAAAATGTGATCACTTGCGAAATATGATTGTTATGTACATCATTTGTTTCTCAGAGGGGGATTTGCAAAGATGTAGATTCATAATTAGACTGTGTGTGTAATGGAACAATTGAATTTTATGCAAGGCTTTGCAAGTGCTCATTCAGCACACTAATCAGAAACCAATTTTAGCCAACATTCAACTGTTTAACTGCTAGAGCAACGCTGTGTTTCTGATAATGAGTGAAAACAAAACATGATTAAACACTGTATAGTGTTACATTTCCATAACTATAAATCCACAAATCCACCCATAAAAAAGTCTTAACTACAACAACAACAAATCACCAGGACTGGGAATTGTTTAAACAATTACGATACCAGTACCAATACCAGAACCAATATCAATAGAGTACTACATTTGATGCCTTTTTTTTCTACTCCATTCGATATCCATCATGTCAATGGAAGCATTCAGTTGTGTAAAATGCCACCACCATTCTTCCCCATCCAAATAATATCTCCATGACTACCCAGTTTTGATGTCTTGAAATAATCCTTCCACATTTTATGCATTCATTTTTATCAGACGCCACAGATACTTCTGAATGTTTTGGTGGCATCTCGGCACGCTGACCTGCCAACTCTGTGAAATACACCATGCTCGACTTCACCACACCACAGACTGTATGGGTTGTAGCTGCTGCGGTACTGGGCCAATCACACATTGCATTAAATCGAAGAACGCCGGCGGTGATTGGCTGTGAGCAAAACCTTACAATTTCTTTTCTAGATGGGTACAAAAAGGATCGAATGCAGAATCTTTTGACTGGAGAAGTTTTGATACTTGGTACTGGGTTATTTGGGTCAATACCTTAAAGGTATGGAGTACCGATACCCAGCCCTGCACATGACAGACTTTCTCTTGGGAAATCCACCCTACTTTTACCACAAATCATTAACCATCTATTACTGTACTGTATGGCCTTTGCCTTTCAGGCCCTTAATTTCTGCTGCTTTGATAATCCACTTTTTGAGCTGCATCAGCCAAATGCCAGAGGGAATGAGGGGACTGATTCCACCTAGATAAAGGGGAACATAATTAGTCTAAGAAAGTAAAGATAATGAAGTGATAAATGTAAAGCCAGAGTTTAGGAGAAGGTAACAAGGTCAGCGGGGAATTCATTGGTTTAATAAGAGATGAGGTCCATGCATGATTAAAAAAGGGGAGTGAAAGGTAAAAATGGCAACAGAATGGAAGGAAGACAGGATGAGAAAGGGAGCAAAGACAGAAGATAAGGATAAGGGCAAGAGAAAGACAGAGGGGAAAGTGTGCGAGTGTGTTGAATGAAAGATCAAAAAGAGAGAGGGGGAAAGGTTGAGTGCTGAAAGTCACTTTTAAAGTTGGATGGGTTGTTTTTATGGCAGGTACTGTATGACAGAATGACCCTCTGTCTCTCACTTCCCAAAATTAAACTTTTCAAACACACATGCCGATACACCCACAAGCTGTTGTCCTTACTCTTCCCAAAATGCATTTTGGCTTCTGCGGCTACACTTAAAAAAACAAAAACAAAAAAAAAAGTATCCCCATAAAATAACAGCGATCATACACAAGGGTAATGAGTGCTACCAATACCTCTGCTGCCAGGGGAGAAAAAGCATTCATTATCAGCACCATGCACTTAGAAAAATGAAAAGTCAATAAGACAGCCAGAACACAAACACTCGCTCACCCAGGCCATAATGACTGCCAGCTTTGCCAAGAGACGGACACACAGGTAAAGCGGCCGGTAATGGGAAACAAACAGCGAACAGTAATTGAGCTGGCCAGTTTAAGCACTTGTCAATATTATGCTCCGCGGCATTCTGAGCGCACAACTTTACTCATGTTTAAACATCTAACATAAAACTATCTTCACGGGCATTTACGGCTTTACTGACTGATGTTTAAGTTGAATACTAATACACAGTGTTTCTGAAATTAATGCGGGTTCAATTTTAAAGCTAGAGTGAAGATATTGGCATCATATGAAACTAAAAAACCTAAGGAACCCATAACCAACATGTCATACTAGCTTGTCGAGAAGGAAGGCTAAATAACGCTCTGAAATTACACTAAATTTTGACGAGGAAAAACTGTCATGGCCATTTTCAAAGGGGTCCCAGATAAAAAATGTATGATTCATTTGCAATTAATCGGAATTAACTATGGACAACCGTGCGATTGAACGCAATTAAATATTTTAATCGACATTGACAGCCCTATATGACAGAGTATATACAGTAGTTTACCATAGTTTTGTTCTCTAGTAATTTCCAAGATTATTTCTTAGCCCAACACATATTATATATTGCAAAACACTGCAGTTAGTGCCTTATGGACTTTTTAATGGAGTGGTAACAGAAGAAGACAACTTTAAGTAGCAGTTTGAATTGTGATCATAAGTTTTGAGTTATTTTATATCAATATTTTATATCAGTATTATACTCTAACTCTTTTTTTTAAAGTTTGCTCAGCCAATCAGAACTTAATGAGGAGCATATCTGTTCCTGTCACGGTGATATTCTGGTGGCATTCTGCGTTTTCCTACCACTGCACTGCCTCTAATGCTGAGGCATCATCACCTAGGCGGGTGAAAGGGTATGGCTTCAAAACTCCAAGTTCACTCATCATCTTTATGGCCGGCCATTCAGAAGACAAAGATGACAGGTTCTCACTCACATTAACGAGCTGACAGCCAAGGAGAGGATGGAGAGGAAGAGAAGGGATGGGGGGATGACAGAAAGAGAGAGAGAGAGAGCAATAAAACTGAGATGGGAGGCCCAAGGCCAACACGTGTAGGCTACTCAGACCCCCTCTGTGGAAAGATGGCCCTCAGGGGGACACGAGGTAAATATACAGGAGTGCATGTGTGTGTTTCTCCATCTGTCTTATGACATTTAGTATGGAAAGGTGTGAAACACTCCCTACACAAGTCATTTTAATCATCACAATGGAGGGCATCACCCTGCTGGATTTCTGGCTATGAAAGTAGTAAGATATTGAACATCCCTCAGCAGGGTCGGAAATAATTACTTTTTCCTAACCTGCCACTGTGGCAGGCTGTTCTCATACACCGTTCATAGCTATACCTACGAAAAGTAATGCACCCACAAAATCAATTTGTATGTAATCCACGTAATTGTGAACGCCGCGTAGGGAGGTGGACGGGGTGGATGGGTGTGTCAAAAAACACAGAACATAAGTTGTTTTGTTGCCTAATAGAGTTGGGTCGATTTCCGGTTTTGCTGGTCAGGTCTGGCGTATTTGGTGTCCGTTTTTTTTTTGGGGTGACGACGAGACAAGACGGTTTTCTGTCAGCCAGTGTATCGCGAGCCTGGAGGCCCGTTACGTTAGAAAGTGTGTGACTGATAGTGAGTATGAAGTTATCAGTAACATTATAGCTGTGAACGTAGCAGTGCAGTGTCTGTACAGTTTAGACTGTTGGTGAATAAAAGCTAAAACTCCTCAAGACCCAAGCCAAGTTCCCGTGTCTTGCTTGCCACCTGCTGATTAAAGTGAAGTGGGAAGCTGGCGACAACAACGGCCCTCGCCAGGGATGTATAAAGAGAACTGGATGCAGCGTTGGAGGCGGGCGCCCGTTCATTCCTATGAGAGTTGCTCAGTGGCGCATGAAGCCAAAATTGCTTGACTGCCGAGTGATAAAGTACATCCGGTGATCTTCCGCATCTATTGGGCCGATAGAGCAGGCGCAGCAGCGTTTCCCTTAACTTTACTTCCCAGCCCGCGTCCGGGTAAATGCCCCAGTCCGAGGCTGGACCGTGGACACGGATGTTGTAGTACCGCCGTTTGGCCACTATGAAAATTTGCTTCAAAACCTGGCGCTCTTCCTGGGGGCTTGGCCCTGACTCACTTAAGGTGGGCTATAACGGTCTGTTAAGGGTCAAGTGTGATTCCTAGTGGTATAATACAGGTAATCCCTGACTATTTTTAATTTAGGAATTGATTTTTAAAAATAATATTCCTACTTAAAGGAAAACCTATCTACCAGATGACCTGAAATTTCTACCTGCCAGAGTCAACATTTACCCTGCAGGTGGCGGGTGCTAATTTCATTCCCTGTCCATCAGTTGCCTTTTGATGCTGTCATGTAAAAGAAATGTCAAGCACCTAACAAAAAAGAGCAATTAGGACCAATGTTCCCTCCAAGCTGATATTTTGGTGACCTCTGTCTAATAATTTGCATCGACCAATAAATCATATTGACCTCATGAAAAACTTTAAGACAGTGTCGTATCTTGACAGTTTTTTTTTCTTCTTTTTTTCCATTTTGTCCCCAGATGCAGAGCTTTCTCTCCTCCCTCCACTCCATTTGTATGCAGCTCAAGTTAGTACCTATTTTACTATCTAATATGTAATAAGGTGTCAGTACACCTGTGTCTTGGTCTTCTATGTAAATGTATAGTTCAAACGTTTGTGGGCATTTCACCTTTCCATACCAGTGACCGTGATGATCCTGTACCTCCTGTTCAAGCTACGGTACGAGCTGTTCCTCCGGTGAGCTTCGGTGGTGAATACTAATGAGGGGGTTTACTGAGGTGGAACTTTTCTGCTTCCGAGGTGGCAAGAGTCTTACTTTCAGGATTTCTGAGTATCCCCATGAGGATACTGAAGAAAGAGAGGGGAGGAGACTGTGTGTATGTGTGTGTTTTGTTCGGGCGTGTGTTAAATGTGCTGCTGAGTCAGCACAGAGGCAACAGGAGGCAGCGGCAGTAGGAGACCGAGGGATTTCCGGAGCCCGATAGAAGAAGCTCCTCAGGAGGATTCATTCTGTCCCATTCCATCCCATCAGCCAGCCGCTGAGGTCTTTAGTGTGTGTGTGTGTGTGTGTGTGTGTGTGTGTGTGTGTGTGTGTTTGTATGTCACAAAGCGGTTATTGATGGAACTCCTATTTGCTTGGCAGGTTTCCCTGTGTCTGGGGAATCTCAATGTGAATGCGACAGTACGGGTTTGTGTGTGATTTGTGTTTATGTGCGCTTGAGTGTGACACAAAGGGAATATCAGCAAGAGGATTCAGTATTTATGTGCAAGTGCAACTTCAACATGTGTGTAGTCACTAGAGCGTGACTCTGTGTGTTACTGCACGAGTGAGGTCACACACTACACTCTTCATGTCATCCCGCAGCAGCCCGACTAAGTCGGCTGCTGTAGGCTGTCTGGCTGTCGAGCTTTAAAACACACTGATTCTGCTGACTGCGAGATAGGCACGCAGACACGTCCTCACTCAGACACATATAAGCATTAAAGTGCTTTTCTTGGTGAGGAAAGCAGCTTTAGGGAGTTTTAACAGCAGGAGGTGAGCTGTCAGGGATTTCAAACCTTCAACGTGTCAGAAAGGGAAAGACTATGTGTTCGTATAAAAGACACTAGAAGTGCCAGGCCGGCCTACAGGAGGTGAATATCTATATGTTGCATTTGCATTAAACTGGAAAGACAGAGGAGAGAAGCCTTTGAACATAACATTCACCTCACTTGTCAGCTTGTAAATACTTGGCAATGATCTTCTATCGACCGTTTTAAAGCCGGCGTCATGATTACGACACGGTGTTTTGCTGGAGGCAAAACAAAGGAAACACTGGAGGCAAACACAAATCACCTCAGAGCAGTAGGCTAAAGTCACACATCGAAAATGGCATCTTGTTGTGTTGTTGGGTGCCAGAATCAATATTGCATACGTTTGAGATGACAAACTGTGATTCAAGGATTTCAAAGATGGAGAGAAAATGTTGCTAATAGTTTAGCTTAGCCTTCTCCTAGCTGTGATTAGCCTTCTGCGTGAGCTCGAAAAGGCTAAACTATTAGAGAGATGGAGAGAAAATGTTGCTAATAGTTTATCCTTCTGCTAACCATAACCATTGTTAAAAAAAACAAGCCAACAATACTTATTGGCCGGCGTTAGGCGTTCAGTCTTCAGAGAATTATTCTGCCTCCACCTTCGCTCCGCCCACAGAAATACATCATTATGTTTCGAAACAGAAAAGGGGTCTATATCTGAAACATCCTGAATTCTGACATCACCATCAAACACATAATGTCACGTCTATAGGTAATGCTACTTTTATTTCTAACAAAAAACAAAAGAACAAATTAGTTTGCTAATTTTATGATGGCAACTTATGAAGATCAAATGACTGATTTGCTCTACTGCTTTTTTTTATTGGTGAATCAAAGTCTTTTGTAACATAAACGTCTGCTTCCTCAAGTCCTCATGAGTCAGGTGGGATGCGAATAATTAATTCTAAATATGCAAATGTTTTCAGTAAGAAAGTAGTGAAAGGCTGAAATACACTGAGAGGTAATTTGATGCATGTCATGTTTAATTTCCAAATGCAACCAAACATTCCACTGGCCAGTCGCACGTTGGTAACATTTTATGGCTCGTCAAATCACATCTGAAAATGTTTCTGACTGCATCAATAAGCAGCAAGATCTTCACAGCAGCTTCATCCAAACCAAAAGAGAAGGATGGCTAACTACTTGATTTGTTTTTAGGGGATGAAAATGCCACAAGAGCGGGTAAAGTTATTGTAAAGACAACAGTGACACAAAACATAATGAAGGCCCGCAAATACGTCATGACATAAAACTAAAGCACTGGGCAGTTATGTGACAAGCACTAATGTGCAAGATTAGAAAAGCAGATAAACAGCAGGAATTCCAATCATGTCGGACTGGCCTTTAAAAAGTGGATTTTTCCATTTATGGAGTCTGGTTTCCTTGAAGACATGAACTTAAATGTAACATAACTAAGTGAAAGTGTGAAAAAAATACCAATATCGCTCCATTCCAGAGTGAATACAGGAGCAAGACATGATTGATTACTGCAATCACTTTCCCAAACTACATATATGTCCAACCTAAATTGCACAAGTCCAGTCATATTCTGAGGGAGTTAATGAAATAGCAGCATGGCTACTTCGAGGTCCTCCCTGTAATACATGAGAGCCTAAAACAAATCTAACCCTGAGGAAACGTTCGGGGGCTTTGTGCTGACCGGTGGCTACTGAACTTTTGTAATAAAAAGGTTAAAAAAAAGAGACAATATTAAATCCCAACAAGACGGGAACAAAGGTTCACAGCTAACTCCATTTTATATTTAACCTGCTCTGAACTCCAACCATTGTCATCGTAATCTTGGGTCCCCTACCACCAACCCGTTGTCTCTGCAACTTGACTCACTGAGAGGCACCAACAACACCACTGCCCAGTTTTTAGTGCACACAATCCTTACATCTGTACCCGTCCTCTTCTATAAGTCATTCTAACTTGCTTTCTAACAGCACCGTACGTCTTAAGTTTGGTTTTATCAGATTTATGTCTGTAACATCTAAATCCTTCATCGTGTTAAGATCAAACATGATTTTTGTGTTTTATGGCATTGTGAAACCTCGCAAAACACTGCCGTTGTAATGACCTCTTCTCTATTCTACCTCACTTTCTTCACTTATTCTTCACCAATGATTTCCACATACACATTTTACAGTATCGGATTAGCTAAAAATCTTTTCATTCATGTTCTTAAAGGGGACATATCAAGGAAAACTATTTTTTTTCAGTACTTGTACACAAACTTTTGGGTATTTGGGTTGTCTTATTTCACAGTTTATGGGTTGGTAGGAACTCCAGTAAGTTTTTTGTGGGCTGTCTAGATCAGAAAACGTGAGATTCAAGAAGCCATTGAGATTTAACTCCCCTTCCTATGTCACATGCAGGCTCATTAAAATATATTTTCTCGCAAGCCAATTAGAGCAGACTGGGCTTTTTACAGGATAGGGCTCTTAAAGAGAAAGGCACTAAAATTGAACATTTCAGACAGAGGGTGAATACAGGTATATTCAGACGGACAAAATAATGTGGTTTTTTTTACACTAAAACATGTAAACATGTTATAGTAGAAACCTAAAAAACAAGTATGAATCTGAAAATGTAATATTATGTTATATTATTATATAAATGTAATAATATGTCTTCGTAGAGACGTTTTCCATAAGACACTGGGCCCTCACTAATCCAATGAGAGCTTGGAAAAATGATTTAGTTGAGAAAACAGCACGGCTGTCAGCCACAGTGAGATACACTAATGGAAAAAGATAGCATTTTGTTTGGTAAACAGAAGGAGGTAAAATGCATTTAGGAATTCAAGCACAGACAAAGCAATATAACTGACTGTCTGGGAGAAATGATATGGTTTGGAGGTTGTCTTGAAAGAAAATGTTTGCTGTCAGTGTACGTGTGGATATGTCTTTGTATGGTGTATGTGTGTGTGTGTGTGTGTGTGTGTGTGTGTGTGTGTGTGTGTCTTACCCACGGTTAGCTGACCGGTCAGTTGTCCCTGATCATTCCTCGCATTGACAGTCACATTTCTGTCTGACTGGATGATCAATGGACTGTCCTAAAGAGAGAGGAAGAGGGAGGAGGGTGGTTAAGACAACAATAAGTTTCATATATCTTACATTCTCACAAACAAATCCAGGTATACTGATATACCTTCAGTTTCCATACCCACACACGTGCAGACCCCTATCTCACCAACACTGCATTATTAACCCAGGGGTTCTCAGGGCCCCTTTACAGAGGAGAGTATTTTCCAAGGACCCCCTTATAATATTAACACAGATTAAGCATAATGCTTAATACCATTTTCACACTTCGATGCCACTGGAACTATTTATCTTCTAAAACTTTTCCACCTAAATACTTCAGACCTTTCTGATAGTGATAGTCAGAAACACATTTGAATCATGTGAAGATAAGATGAGAGGATCCTTTATTAGTCCCACAGCGGGGGAATTTTCAGTATTAATGAATGTTAATACCATTTATATTCCTTTTAAACTGGGTGATTTTATTCAAATTGCATTTGGACTCAATTGACAGCAGTCATAGCCTACAGTTGAAGTTACTGATCTTAAAAGCTTTCAGAAAATGAACAGTAGCAAGACTGGATTAGTACTAATACATCTAGGCATTTAAATGTAGCAGTCTAAAGCTGACTTTTCAGTTTCAAGTGCTTCAACTTTAAAATAATGAACTTATCGCCGTGTGTCACAATCATATCAGAGTTTCCATTGGCCCAAAGTTGACAGTTTGCTTGTTTCATTGGAACAAATGGTCGCCATCTGTAGATTTGCACTTTTTAATGAATCGGCACAATTCTATAATTAATAGCAAATTATTTTGCGGACGGATTTTGCGAAGAATCACTGGTATAACCAATACTGCCTCAGCCTGTATCAACCTTCGCAGTTCACTCTTGATTCCATCTCTTCTGCCAGCCTGACATACTCTGCATCTAATTTGCATAATCTATTCAAGACAGCATCCTCGTCTGCGAGTGTGTTTGCTTGTTTCCACTTGTGTGTGTCTCTGGGCGATTATTCTCAACACAATGAGCTAAATGCAACTGTGACCCCGTCCCTGACCTCTGCCACACGCTGCCCACATTGGCTTACGTTCAGTGGATGCCTGTTGCAATGAATGCAAACACCATGTCTGCCATTTTCATGAAGTTCCAAAGTCAGTCTAACATCTCGCTGTCTTCCTCTCTGTCCCCCGTCTTCCTCCCAGTGAGCCAAATCATCCTACTCACAATCTTAACCAACTTTCCTTTCCGTTCTCCTTCCCTCCGTCATTATATCTCTACACTTGCATCATTTTCTTTTTATTCTCTTCTCTCCCTCTCTCACTCTCTCTTTTAAATTGCTTATTTGTTTTGGCGGCGTGAAATGAATGGCTCACAGGTGACCCAATTTCTCTGTTGATTTCCCCAAATTAATATCTTGCTGCATTCCGGTCTGAATTCCAAATGAGAATTGTGTTAAAATTGGAAAGTCGTTGATCCGTTGAAATGGAAAAATCCTCTTTTTTTCCCTCCCTTCTTCCTTCCTCTTCACTCTCAATCTCCTTCTCTCACACCCTCTCTCTCATTGTTTTGCAGTCTGCTTACGCGGGTCGAGACCAAATTTGTTATATGTCACACCTGTCTGTGCTCTATTTTAGAGCGTCCATGGACTCTCCCGGGAGACGAGGTGATCACTAACACAAACACGGACCACCGCAGAGTGTGATGGACACAGAAGCAACATATACAAGGAGCATACACAAGTAGTGTGACTACATATAGGTAAAGTGAACACACACACACTAACTAAGCCGCCCACTCATATAGAGTCAGGTAACAAATTTGCTAAACAACGAATGCATGCTCCACGCGGTTTAATGTGCAATGCATCCCTCATCTGCTTCCTAACGCATGCATGCCGGATGAATTTTTGTCAACGGGGCGTGTGATAGGCTTCACTATATTATCTTTCCACTCTGTTTAAAGCGATGGGGGCTTTGTAAAGCATGGCAGATGTAATGTGCTTCGAATCATTCCAGCTCGATGGGCAGTGTGCATGAACAGGCCTCATCCCATTCACTTAGTGCAGGACTCCGTCATTTAGAAGCGCAACCCTAGACGGAAAAGTTTATTTGATTAAGCACTCATATGCAAATGCATGGAAATAAGGGGCTGCAAATTAATTGCTGCATATTAAACAGCTGCTAATGTCTATTTATACAACAGCTGATTGAAGACAAACAATTGGACTGGTGGTGCTTTTAAGTGAAGCGTAGGAGCAGGTAACATTGATGGCTCGTCCTTCTTGATTAGAAAGAAATTGTCAATTCTACCTGGAGGGAATCAACAATAATCACAGTACAAACCACCTAGTGCAAAATCAAAAGGATCCTCATCACCTTGGTTACCAAGTTTCACATATGCTCCTTTCAAATGGGGTCGTGTTTACCGTGTTCACGAGAAGAGTCCATGTGAACGCCCCCCCCCCCCCCCCCCCCCCCCGCTGTACACGACTTCCCATGTTGTAAACACAAGCTCACGAGTTTCATTTGAAGGCACCAATATACTAGGGGCTGTCCCGAATACTGTTTTTTTGGGCTTCGAAGCTTCAGTGAGAAATATTCAAGAGTATTCAAAGCTTTGTGGAGCAGCTCGCCCGCAGCAGGCTGACATGTTCTTCTGTCTGTTTGTCTACATCTCCCCTGTTTCAGTTCCCCGGACAGTGCTGCTGACGTAATACTGTACACACACGCACCTCTACACACAACAAACAGCAAAAACTGTCTGAGAATAACTAATAATTAGTGTTGAATATGAAGAATGAATAATGCTGTGGGATTATTCCTTAGTTCACGGGCTGTTTTGTGATTTATACATTATTATTACATACTTATATATATAAAAAAAAAAAGAAAAAAGAAAAGAAAAACAAAGGTCTAATACCATGGCAACGGTCGAGGCTTCAAAGCATTCGGGTCAGCCCCTACAACATACAGAACATATTGCATTCAGAACTCACTATATAATACACCACACTAAACCCCTTGAAGACAGTGCCTGTGCTTGTTCACGGTCATGCTGGCACACAATAACCTGATAGAATCCATTCAGACATGCTGTTGGTAACTCGGTTGTAAAATCCATCATCCTCAAGTGTGCAGTCTTCACTATGATGTGATGCGTCAATCAAGAGGCACTGTGCACAAATGTGCCAGTTGCTGCAGTATGGCATTAGTTCAGGACTTGTTCACACAGTTTGAAGAACGGGCCACAGACACGGGCTTAATATATATATAAAAAAAAACATATGTGCATCGACAGCATTGTGAAAACTAACTTGTAAAGAGCTGCTGCTTATAAAATACCTATTCAGCTAGATTTCTGTGACATTAAAGGTTCATTTCTCACCAGCAAAGCTCTGATCTTCAGTGAGGTTCGCGTGATGTTTGATGGCGGTTTGATGTTTTTCTCATTTTAATATTAGTTTGATGTTCACCCTTTTGGAGTTATACTGAAAACTTTTTTTTTTGCACTGCAGAACGGTACAGTAATCTTTCATGTCTTATAGGCGTGAAACCATCAGATGATGCATACACCGTCTTTAACATTGTTTGATGTTAGAAATCCAAATGGTGATGGAATTATATAACACCTTATGAAGTGTGAGTGTGTGTGTGTGTATGGGCAAAGTTTGTACTTTGTGTGTAGTTTTCTTGCTATTTGCATTGGAATTGACATATACTGATACATGACAATATGACACTGCCACTTGTTCATGCCATTTGCTGAAGACAGCTGCAGTCTGCCCTACGTGATGTACACATGCACATACACATACACACAGTCTTATACTGACTGCCAACAAATCTTGCTGTGGCCAATTCGTGGCAGACTAACAGTGTTCACAGATAAGTCCACCTCAGATAAGCCTCAACACCATCTAACACCCCGCTGGCTCACACACAATAATTATGCATAAGCACACTGATTAAACAATACAATATGAAAGTGCCCTACAGCGTCTGCACATAAAACACGTCCCACATTTCAACATCAGCTAGTCTATGTTATATGCATCACGGTGATGTATTTCTAATTCTGTCTACAGACAGAAATATCTGACGGGCAGCCACAGGGAGACAATTAAAACAAGTCCTTTTATATAGTTAAAGAAAACAATTAAAGTTTAACAATGGAATAACAATGAGCAACAGCAAACTACTGGATATTCAAAACTATATTCAAATCACATTCAACAGAATTTATTTTGGATGTATTTACATCTGTCAAGATAAGTTGTATTGATTATTTAGATTGGATTAGCAGGCCAAACTGGCTTTTGCAGAATCAAGTGTTAATACGATTAAGGCAGCGGTATGCTCAAAAATAACTAGTTTGTACGACATGTTAAGAAAAAACTGTTTACAACTGTTCCGAAAGGCCACACTTGGGGTGAAAAGCCATCCGTCAAAGAGAAGAAAGAAACACGCTGTAACTTTTAAATATGGGGATTTTGTTTCTTGGAAGGTTTTCACAGTGTTGCACTTGGTTGTACAGATAAAAAGGTTAAGAAATAGTTGTCTAAACAACGAAAAACAAAGCTTGAGAGAGAAGTTTGGCTCCTTTTTCACCTCTGCACAGCTGGCCAATCACTATAGACCTTTTCAAACTTGACAACATGAACGTTATAAATGAGCTCCTTTGTGTTTCCTGTTCCAATGGTTGTTAATACAGTAGTTGACAGGAAGCAAACTTGGACCAAAGCTGGCAACAGAACGGCAACGAAAAAATCTATACAGAGAAATGAAATGAAATCCCTGGAGATGTAAGATGTAGGGCTGTCAATTGATTAAAATATTTAATCGCTATTAATCGCATGATTATCCATCGTTAATTGTGATTAATCGCTAATGAATCTGTCCAAAATGTACCTTAAATGGAGATTTGTCAAGTATTTAATACTCTTATCAACATGGGAGTGGGCGAATATGATGCTTTATGCAAATGTATGTATATATTCATTATTGAAAACCAATTAACAACACAAAACAGTGACATATATTGTCCAGAAACCCTCACAGGTACTGCATTTAGCATACAAAATATGCTCAAATCATAAAATGGCAAACTGCAGCCCAACAGGCAACAACAGCTGTCAGTGTGTCAGTGTGCTGACTTGACTATGACTTGCACCCAAAACTGCATGTGATTATCATAAAGTGGGCATGTCTGTAAAGGGGAGACTCGTGGGTACCCATAGAACCCATTTTCATATCTGGAGGTCAGAGGTCAAGGGACCCCTTTGAAAATGGCCATGCCAGTTTTTCCTTACCAAAATTTAGCGCAAGTTTGGAATGTTATTTAACCTCCTTCGCAGCACACTAGTATGACATGGTTGGTATCAATTCCTTAGGTTTTCTAGTTTCTTATGATACCAGTATTTTCACTCTAGCTTCAAAACTGAGCTGCAACCCACTAAAATCTGCTACAACCTAAAAAGTTTAGTTTATACGTCAAAGAAATTAGTGGCGTTAAAATAGATTTGACTTATTATCGCGTTAACTTTGATAGCCCTAGTAAAATGTAACAACAGTGGTACTGGAAGTGCCAATGGATAATTATTAAAGAAAAGTCAAAATGTGGTTTGGTGAGGAGACGTAGCATTTCCTCACATGTACCATACGTCATTTGTGATGTTTACTTTCTCTGTTTATCTCCGTCTCCCGCTCTCTGCATTGTCCCTCTGGCTTTTGTGTTTAGAGTCTCGCTCATAAATCTCCCCTCATCGTGTGGAATGTGCAGAGAGGTTCAAACAAATACACTAAAGGCACAGGCATCATGCTCTCTCCTGTGAGCTGACACAATACACACCACGGCACCATTAATTCAGTTAATAGTTTAATTTCACTTTGATTATAAAATAGAGGCGCGGGGCTGCCAGCCTGAGGTAGCCAGTGTAATTAGTCAGGTAATAATAAGCTGTGGACTGGTAGCTCATCATCACAGCCTCCAGCCACCAGTGCAGATGGGTCCTAATAACAGCTTTCGGCTCACCTGTCTCACTGGCTGTCTCGCTAGCTGGCCGCCTGTCTGACTGTCAGCCAAAACAGGTCTGGACTGAAGGTTCATAAGTGATCTGATTGGTTATTTGTGTTTAGTCATCACTCTAATAACAGCTCTCAGCTCTCCTGTCTGTCTCGCTGGCTGTCTAACTTCATATTCCCAACAGTAATGTGCTCACGCCTCATACGAGATACATTTAGTTGATTCATCTTTGCCATCAGCCTAATAACGGCTTTTAGCTCGCCTGTGATTGCCCGTCTCACCGACTGCCTGTCTCTCTCTGTCTAAAAGGCACAGACATGGGCTTAACAGGAGATACTTTTAGCTGTCAATTTAACAAAAAGCTCTCAGCTCTCCTGTCTCTGGTCTGTCTTATTCTCCTGTGTCTCTGAAAAAAAAAAAAAGCCACCTCTTCTTCCGCCTACCTGTCTGTCGGCCACTCAGTCAGGTAGAGGTGGGCGATAAATCGACGGATGATGTTTAAAAATCAAAATCAATTTTCACTTTAACTAACAGAACTGCCCTGGGCTCCTGTAGTTCATAGTAAACGGGAGAGTTCTCTTCAGATACAGGTAAAAAACCCACATGGCAGCATTCGCTAATAAAAGCAGCAGCACGACTAATTTATTCCAGCATCTCGCATTTTAACGTGCCACAGGGTATGCACAATAACATATGTTTAATTTAGTTTACCAAAGTGTTTTTGCTTCAGGGGTACAATAAAATATTTTAAAGAGGCATTTATTTACTTTAAAAAAGTGAAGTTTGGTGGAAGTTATTAATTCCTTTGTCTTTTGTAGGCCTAGTTTGTTTTAAAGAAGAAAAACAAAAAGCTTAAAGAGCGTAAATTGGGTGTGAGATTTTATTTCCAGGCCATATTGCAGACCTTTGTCCATTTAGAAGCAGTGTTTTAAATTGATAAGACGAACTGGATTATTTACATGTAAGTCCAATTTCATATTGTCTCATTGTATTCACATCGTCATTTGATACACTTTTTAAAATATTGATTATGGCTATTTTAAGCAGATTTTCATACTGTACAGATAAAGCAGAACCATTGCCCTCCTCCAAAGTAGGACAACTAGACTCCGTAGACTCAGATTTTATACAGAAAAAAGTAGCATGGACTTAAATAAAAGACCAATGTCGTGATTTAAGTGACATTTAAACTGGACGCTCTTTGAGAGATGATTAAATCCTAATTTCAGTGAACAGCAGACCTTCGGATATCGATCTATATACGTCCATTTCTGTCTTTATGTTTTCATCTGTGAAGAGTCCCATCGTTATAGATAATTCTCTGTTACAAGGAATGTGCTGTGAACAACAATGGCAAAACAGAGAAGATGGAGCGATAGTGATTAGAAATGTTCAGAAAAGTTTTGAATGAGTCAAAGAGTTGAGGTTGATAAGACAGACGGGGGGAGTTGTTTAAACTCATCAGTAAAGTCAAGCCCATAGTATATAGTCCCAACTAAGACAGAATACCAATCAAACAGTTTGTGATAAAGTGCCTGCGGTGTCCCTCCATTCCTCTTTCGACTTTAATTCAGCTAATTAGCAAGGACTATTAAATAAGTGATGTGTTTGTTGGTGTGCAGTGCTAATTTGTTGTTTTCAGTCCCCACGGCCATGTAACAACAGAAAATAAACCAGAGTTGAGTTGCTCACAATTTTACTCTCTGGGTGCTTGGATTTAATGTGTTCAAGGGTCTTTGTGTGCACTCGGGGGGGGCTTTATCATCTATTTAACGTGTCATCCGTGTCCTGAACAAGCCTTGTGTCAACAGTTCTGAGATCAATTAAATACATTTAAATCTCAAAGTGACAATTGGCATGAGACTGAGCTGGTTGAAACATGTCAGTGTGTGTGTGTGTGTGTGGAAATTTCAAGGCCCAAGCGTACGACTGAAGGTCAGGGCTCTCCGTAAATTACTGCCTTTATTTTAGACCTCTATGTCAGAAACAATAAACACCAGCCACGGCACTGCTTGATTATCTGTAGTAAAACACAGACGACACTCATTATTGCACTGACGTGACAGTATTGTAGAAGTAGCTGCGATCTGCTGCTTTAACACGTCTCAGTGAAATGGAGCGTTCTTCTTTTTCCTCTATGGCTCAGTGGTCTGAAAAGTGAAGACAATTCAAAAAGTGCCTTAAACTGTCATTCTCTCTAACAGCCAGCAGGGGGCGACTCCTCTGGTTGCAAAAAGAAGTCTGATTGTATAGAAGTCTATGAGAAAATGATCCTACTTCTCACTTGATTTATTACCTCAGTAAACATTGTAAACATGGGATTATGGTCTCAATCGCTAGTTTCAAGTCTTCTTCAATACAGCATGATGTTCATTCAGTAAATTATGGTCCCATTTAGAGTCAAATAGACCATAAAGCAGGGGATGCTTTAGGGCTACTTTGTGATTGACAGGTCGCTACCACGGCGTTGTCCGGTCTGGGAATTGTTCGCATTTTCGTCTTATAACTTCAACCCTTTCACAGTGTGTTTTCTATTAATGAAAGTTAAAGAGGACCGATTATGCTTATTTCCAAGTGCATACTTGTATTTTGGGTTTCTACTAGAACATGTTTACATGCTTTAATGTTCAATAAAATGCTTTATTTTTCTCATACGCTGTGCTGCAGCACTTTTTTTCACCCTCTGTCTGAAATGCTCTGTTTGAGCTCCTCCCCCCTCAGCTGGCCCACTGTTGTGATTCTTCAATGCAGATGTGTTACTTGGTGACATCACCACGTTACGGAAGAAAAGGCAGGGCTTTAACCAAGGCGTTTCAGGCAGTTTAGGAGCAGTGTTTCTGTGGGGAAGCGTAACTCCCTTTGACCTGGTCTCTGTAACTTTATGCACAAAAACTACATAACACACTAAAGGAAAGGGAAGAAGCACTGAAGCATAATAGGCCCCCTTTAATTGTAATATTTTTGGTCGCCTAAAATATGTCGTTTTCAGCATTAGTTGTACTTAGCTTCACCCTCTTGTGTCACTTCTGGTTGCAAAAAACAAGATGGCAACGGCCAAAAACCAAGACAGCGACGGCCAAAATGCCGAACTCAAAGCTTCAAAATGGCAGGTGACGTCACAGTGACGACTTCCACTTCTTATATACAGTCTATGTGCTGGCTACAAGGTTAGGCATTGTCCTTCCAAAACTCTAAACATATCAGATAATCAGTTGTGTGATAAGCATGTCTTAAGGCATATCCAAATTCAACTAAAATATTGGTCACATTCTTTTTTCTTGTGACACTGTTATCACACTGACACAGACGTATACACAGCGGTTTCAATCAAACAGGTATCTAAACACTAATGTAGACCAACAGTGCTCCGCATGAGACACAACAAAGTGTGACAAGAGGTGCGTCTATTGCCTGTAAAAAACAGATTCAGCGGAAAGCCAGCCTCCTGAAATACCAAAAATGTAACTTCTTTGTGAATACATCATGTCAGCAAGGAACTAATAGCCTACTGTGCTTTGTGTATTTGAGCGTCTTGCTTTTGTATGAGGACATTGTTTGTTTTTGGTTTGTTTTTCAGCAACTTCAAGCATTCGCCGGCTTGTGTGTGCAGTGTACATTTCTGCCGACACATGCTTATGCTTTTTATATTTACATATACAGCACAGTAAGCTTCTATTTCACCACAACAAGCACAGGTGTGTGCTATTTGCAAGTCTCCAGACACCGACACAAAACAATTGAAACCATTAATCCAGCTCTCCCGCCAGACGAGAAATAATTTGCTGTCTTTTCACACGTTTCAGGCGAAGATTCATAGACTTGCACTGTGGCATTGTGAAATCCTGCAGAAACATGCTCTTTTTTCTGTCATCCTACAGCATTCACAACAAAGAAAGTATAAATTACTGCTTTTTTTCCTATTCCTGAAAAGTTTATTAAGTGGAGATACAGGTTTTTGGCAAGACAAATCTATTTAATGGGTGTTCTTGTAGCGTTTTTTGGGGTTACAGGGTCCGCTGTGCCACCAAGCCCCATTGCTCTTCCTGCCAGACTGATACCCAAAGAATGGATTGTTCTTTATCAGCGAGGGGGAAAACGGTGGAAATGGATAGAAAAAAGGTTGAAAAGGTGAGAGAGATGGCGCGGGGGGAGGGGGGAATGGGGGGTGGTGGTCTCGGGGTAAAAAGAAGCTAAGTGAGAGGAAGAATTGGGGCAGAAACAGGAAGAGAGAGTTGGAGGGCGGGAACGAGAAGCTGAGGTAAGCATGGACCTCCCGGCTTCAGGGTTGCAGGGTGATAAATCTTGAAGCGAGGAGAGAGGAAAGAAGGAGGGAGCGCAAGATAGAGATGCAAGGCGGAGGAGGGTAAACTGCAGAACATTTGTTTTAGAGATAGACACACCAAATAGATCTATAAACAGAAGCGGCTACGTCAGCCCTCTACTTTCTGCTTTACCACGATAATGTATGGTGCTTAAGGGACCAGTCAACAAAGTCACACAGCTCGGGGAAAAAATGCCAGCTGGAAAGAAATACTAGAGGAGATTGAAGTTAGATGGACCACCTTTGTTATATCGCACCGCAAATTGGAGGTTATTCATGTCAGGTATTTATTACTTTGCGTAATTCAGGTTGTCCTGAAAAAAATAATATATAGAAATATATACGGAACATATGTATACCTTCCCTACTCGCTGCTAAATGTGTGAATTGTGCATGGTTGCCAGCGGGTGGCTGCTCTAGCCAAGTTATTTGACTTTCCCTGTTTACGCTCCGACATAAAATGCTACTAAATGTAAGTATGTTAATGTGATTCTTTAAATGCATCTTATCTGTGGTGAAAGGAGGGTTTTGCTTTAGCCTCTTTCTACTTTCCACCAATGCATTTCATATTCCAGAGATTTGCAAAAAACTATCCTGCAAGTGAGGTTTTACAAATGATACCTTCCAACCTGAGGGCTTAGAGATAAAACACATCTGAGGGATTTTTACATACCATTTCAGATTACCGCTCGGGAATACATTTTCATATAATGGTCTTAAGCACACAATCTGAGGATACAGTTAGTCCTGTTTTGGCATTAGTCAAATATTTTATTGTGAAAGTTTCTGCCGAGGCTGAATAAAACCTGTCAGGACGTGATAAGATAAGAAACGGTGGATAAAAAAAAGACGGAACTGTGGATGCTAGCAGCTGCATGTAACTTTAGTAGTGTTTGTTCTGTTTTGTTTACTGTCCTGCAGTCTCTAACTCACTTCTGGGTTCTGCTATCCACAAATAATACACAGAAAGACCCCTGCGGTGTTTGATAGGATGTTGATGTTTTATACCAAACCCAAAATCTAGCCCTAAACTTGGAGAATCTTTTCATCTTTTCAGTCTTGTGAAGACAATTTGTGCTCATTAAAAAAGAGGAGGAGTAGGCAAAGGTTAGGGCATATACAGATAACCTAATACAATTTAAGGGTATTAATAATGTAAACTTAAAGAGGACCTATTATGCATTTATCCTTTCCTTCAGTGTGTTGTATAGTTCTTTGCGCATGTAAAAAGTCTGCAAAGTTACAAAGCCCGAAGTCCACACCAAAGGGAGTTATTCTCCACCACAGAAACACTGCTCATGAACTGCCGGAAACGCCTCGTTTGAAATCCCGCCTTTTCTTCCGTAACTTGGTGATGTCACCAAGTAACACATTTGCATAATACCTGCCCTATAGCTGCTAGTTTGGCACGCCCTCCAACAAAGCTAGTTAGAGTGGAGCTGGAGCAGTGTTCGAAGAGTTTGGTTCGGTTGACCAATCACAACAGAGTGGGCCAGCTGACCAACCAGAGCAGACTGGGCTTATTGGGAGGGGGTGAAGAAAAGAGGTGCTTCAGCACAGCTGGTATGAGAAAAGAAGAGCGTATTTTTTAACATTAAAGCATGTAAACATATTTGAGAAAAACCCCAAATACAAGTATGCATCTGAAAATGAGCATAATAGGTCCTCTTTAAATATTTTGCAATTTTAAAAGAACTTTGGTTTTAAGAAGGGTATTTCGAGAGCCAAGTATTTATTACAAATCTTGATAAATACCACCAATCCATTCATTTTCTATATCCTCTTATTCTATGCAGGGCTGGGAGGTGGGGGGTAAACGTTTCACAAGTCGTCAGTTCATCGCAGAGTTAAAGCACAACACATTCATATTTATGAACAGTTTCTTTATGGGCAGTTCTGCAACTGAAACCCCCCCCCCCCAAAAAAACCTGAAGACACAGGGGAAGCATGCACACTTTACACAGAAAGGATCCAGCTGACTAGCAAACTAGCTGACTTCAGCACTTTCTTGCTGTGAGGCGACGGTGCTCCCCACTGAGCCACTGACCCGCCATCTTGACAAACATATTATATCAAAACATAGTCAGTGAAGTCATTCTGTTTTCAGTTTTGGCAAGTCAGCTTCAATACTCGTCTAAGGGTACCTCCATCAGCATAAACAACAGCTTTAGTATGCATACTTTGCTGAAGCTGATCTTCTAATGCACATGCACATACGCAGAGCAGTGAAACACGACAGTGCACGTATGTGACTCAAATACACTCTATGAACATCATGTTTCTATATCTGCTATAAACTTGCATGGAGGCATAGTGAAATCAGGTGTTGTTATGGCAATGAAGCGGTGAGGTGTGGAATCATAATCCTGCACTGTGGGACTATACAGTATAAACCAGCAGAACTAATCCATGATGTAAAATTAAGGCATGTGCGCTCAACGCGCTAGCTGCAGAACACATACAAGGTCACGCTCAAGGTCATCATACTTAAAACATACAACCTTATTAAGCATGCAGCTTGTGTTCAAACATAAACCTCGTTAAAGCACACACATGCAGAGCAACCGCATCAACATGGAGAGAAAACGGCACTGGCTACATGATGGCAATGTTTGTCTCTATAGAAGCAGATTCGCTGTGTCCTGTGGCATGGTTGAGGAGAGGAGAAGAGACAAGATAAGTGGAGAGGACGGAGGAGGAGAGCAGAGCAGAGCAGATAAAGTTGCAATGCTCCATTTGCCGTGAAATATTCCCCGTGGTACAAATACTTGAGGTGAAAGAGGAATAAGTTAACTCTGGAAAAAGTTTGTGTGCTTGTGTGAAAGAGAGGGTGAGAGTTTGTGTGTGAGAGACTCCCCTTTGTCTCAGGCAAAATGTAATGTATGTGTACATTACGAATAGTTGACCTTGTTCACCCGTATGTATCTAAACGTGTGCTTGTGCGTGTTATTTGTGTGTATTTACGCCTGCCCACGCAGACATGCCTTGCTGCTAATAGATTATTGATCAAGGTCGCCGAGACCTGTACTGGCTGACACACGCACGCACGCACGCACGCACGCACGCACGCACGCACGCACGCACGCACACACTCACACACACACACACACACACACACACACACACACACACACACACACACACACACACACACACACACACACACACACACACACACACACACACACACACACACACACACACACACACACACACACACACACACACACACACACACTGACTTGCAGTCTCACGAATACTTTTATTGAAAACATCTTAAGACAACTACTCCTAAAATTTGTTTTTCTTTCTTTCTTTCCGACTCATCACTCTAACATGACGGGTGTCTTGTTGCTTTCACTGGCTTTGAGGCGGATAATGCAGAGTCATGGATTCCAAATAGGGATGATATTGTGTATTTCAAAATTCATTTAAAATCTGAAACATCTTTATATGTGGGCTTTATTACTCAGGTGTCCCTCTTTCCTCCTGTAGTTTCCCTGCTGTCTCTGTTCCGTCCAATTCCCCGGGGGATCATAACAGATCCTTTTCCATTTGTACTGAACCCTGGCGTATATACGGGGTGCTGGTGTGTGTTTAAAGCCAGTTTTTCCTTTAATGGCTAGACGGATTGTTCTCTTTAACCCTGCCACCTCTACAAAGTCAGGACAATCCATCCCATCAAAGCAAGGCAGATCAGATAGCCATCATAGGTAGCGGAGATAAATAACACTTACATTACTGGTCTATTACTACAGCCTAAAGGCCGCAGCTTCCAGAACTAATCTAGATCAAAGTTATCATTGCTATAGGGGGAAATATAACACACGGGGAATGCAGCGGCTTATCTTTCGACTCAAGGTTATTGGTTTCAAACCCGATCTACATCACACACAGTGCAGCTGTGGTTAAAAGAAATGACACGAAACAAAACGAAAGAGAGGAGAAAAATGACACCAGAATTGACGAGGATAATAGCTTTCAACGCGGAGCGTTTCAGTGTAGAGGAGAGGGAGTAAATGCACCAACACGTGTTGTGTTCCTAAGTGACCAGTCAATTAAATAGATCTCTCTCTCTCTCTCTCTCTCTCTCTCTCTCTCTGCTCTCAACACTTACTGATGTGTCTTTTATCCAGCTCAGCCTCGCCGGCTTGTTATCCCATAGTCATAGCTATTGAATAATGTATGCTGGGCCTCTCTCTCTCTCTCCCCCCATATACGAGCGATGTTGGAGGGGATGTGGCTGCTTCAAACTGAATACTGTGATTCACTGGGGGCTGGAGGCTTCTGGGAGTTTTCGTGTTCTTATTTTCTATAAGGACCCAATCCTGTTAAATAGTACAAGAAAAAAAAAATCTAGACAATGTTTGTCTGCTTAGAGACACTTAGAAGAGGGAATTGGGCAGATGTTTCAGAACTTTTTCAGATGGACTAAAAGTTTCAGAGTGTTTGTCGTACAGGATTGTTGAGAATGCATGCTATGCCAGAAACCAATCAAGTGTAACAATTAGCTCTTTTGGTGTGAAATGATAAATCACTGAGCTTGTTTAGCTGTGCAAAGTTTGTGCAATTTTAATTATCACTCTTTGCATGAAGACAATCAAGGGAGGAAAATAATTGTGTTTTTTTTTTTTTTTTAATCTCTAACATTCTTTAGTGGGGCAACCTTTGTGTTTGCATTTCCGAATTGAGGCTTTAATCAAAGGTCCTCCGGGCTTTTTTGGCTCATTTGCCAGCAGTTCAGTATACATCTTGTGGTCTGTTAGCGTCTCATTGGTGTGACTGGGATTTCCTCATGTTGGCATCTCTGCGGAGCTCTCAGCCATGTGATGAAACCCCCCAGTCGAGTAGCTGCCTCCGTAATTACTGGGGATGGTTTACAAGGACGGGACATGAGAGAGATGAAGTGGATTCTCTTGATGGGGGAACATTGCATAAAATGGGACAAGGGAACGGTTGACAGAGATGAGGGGAGAGTGTGAGAGACAACTGGGGATAGATGTGAGAGATAAGACATGATGGAGGTAGAAGGGACAGAGCATGGTCCCAACCCATGAAGCTAAATGGATCTGTTGGAACGTATTCATTTTTATACAATGCAGCGGACATGGTGTCATTATGTGTTAGCATGAAAGTGTTGGCCACAACTGAGTTTCTGTTTGGCATCACACATCAGTAGCCAAGGGACTAGAGAGATGAGAGAGATGACTTTGTCACCATTCGTCCATCTTCGTTTGAGTGAGATTTGAAAGACATTGGAATGATATAGACCAGGTCCTCTGTCTGAACACATACATAGTGAAACGCAACTAAAGTGCTACTGTAATTTGCAAGATTTCGAATATGAATCCGAATGGAAAGGTAGAACATGATGGAAACAGTTCACATAAATGAAAGAAAAAGAGGCCTGAGAATGACTTCTTCAAATGGTACTTGAAACATGGAAGACGAGAATGGAACAAGATAGACAAGAGAGACACATGGGTAGTCTAGAATTGGTTTTCAAGCATGGGAAAAAAATATCTTGGAAATATTTTCCAATGAAAAGAAAGATTGTGCTGATGGTATATGGGGTTGGACATAAGGTAAGGGCCACATACAATAAACCATTTACTCTTCATACTTATTGTCCTCCACTTGCTCCAAATGAGAACGCAAAATTTCGAACATTTGGATTTGAAACTGATCACACATGACCGTAAACCTGCAATAATGTATTTTTTTTCTCCACCTATACAACTCCTGAGTGAAGTGTCGACTCTTTAGCTGCTAAGTGTTCCACTATGTTCACCAGCTAGTATCTAACTGTGTCTGTCCACTGTTTGGTGCTGCGGTTGGTTTAGAGCATTTTTTTTTTGTTGAAATACAACGGAAAACGGCGCTGTGAGAGCGGCGACAGTGAACCAAAAACGTTAAGATGCGAGCCGGACAGCTAAACAATGAGCTCCAGATTCAGCCAATAAATCTCTGTAGATTCATCACTACAAGTCACATGGTCACATTGTTTTCACATTGACATCTGATACATTGCTATTATGAAAATGTTTGTTATAGCCAATTTAAGGGGGTTTAAACTTTGAATATAATAAACAGCAAATTACACAGATGAAAAATATGTAATACATGAAGTTGTTCATGTACTTGAACATACAGTATTTGCTACCATAAGGAGCACAACTACTGATAAACAATCACAATGAACTTTACGTACTAAAGTACATAGCTGCTGACTAACTATTTCTCTGCCCTCGATAGGCCAGTCTCAAAATATTTCACTAAAGATATAAAGGTAATATCAACACTCAAGGCTGCAGCATAGATTTCCTCAAGGGGAGGTTCTGAAGATGAGGGTATATTAAAACAACTGATGAACAGGGAGCATTATGGCAGGGTAGAGATGGAAGATTCCCAATGTTGGAACGTTGAGAGAGAAGGCTAGAAATGATTCTCAAGTGTAAGATGTAATACACTAGTTCTACAAGAGATAAATAGTGTCCAAGGAATGATTCAGGATGGGACAGGAAAAACATGTGGATGCAAGATTTTCTCTGAAGATAAAGTACGTCACTTTTCTATTTACTTTCCTCGATCTCTCCTTCAACTGACTTCTCTTCAATTAATTCTCAACGCTCAGGTTTCCAGGCAACTGAAGACCCCCTGCTTATTTACATTCTTGTTATATCTCGCTTTGATCTCCATCCAGTGTTTAGTCCTTAATCTTAGTTCCCACTGCTGTAACTTTACTTTTATATGTCTGTACTCCCTCTGAACGATCTGCCATTTGATCATGCAGTCAGTATGATATTGGACAACAGAAGTATCTCAAAGCTATGCACTGGTATAGCAAGTAAATGTGGATTATATTTTACAGTCTGAACTGCCGGAGACAGAGTGGATAGTGGGTATTTGTGAGAATTTGGTATTTAGTATTTCTGGATGTGCCTTTCAGTTACAGAGAATTCCAACTGGGGGACTTCTTGAGTCCTTTGCAACAATTTGCTTTAGCTGCTAATAGTTGGACTGTCTGATTTCTTGGGCTTTCAAGTCTTTCCTCTACCTCTTTAACTTTCCTCAGGAGTGCCCGTCAGTTTTGGTTCATGGTTCCCGTCTATGTTTCATCCACTGTACTCTGATCTGGATCTTCATCCTCCTGGAGACTCAGTCTGTGTTTGGTCTGTCTTTCTTCACAGCTATTTTTATCATGTGTTGTTAATGACAAATCCACTCTCAGCACCTCTTTGTCTCTTTCTTCTCCCTCTATGTGATTGGTCTGTCATTAACTTTGCCTCTTGTATGTACTGTATGTCTATCATCTTCTTGAGCACACATGCTGCCTTATAGAACTGGTTTTGTGGTCATAGTCATGATTGTATTTCACCTATTGCCATGCAGAGTTTGCTGGAAGCCCTCTATAGCTAAGATCACACTACACGACTTTCAAAGTTGTCAGATCGCAGTACTGTTCACACTACACAACTAGCTGTCATGTAATCGGGAGTCTTTCAGTCGTTATGGTTTTCACACTACATGACTGACCGGAGACAGGGGGACACACACTTCAAGATCTTTCACTGGGAGGAATCCCAGATGACGTCTCCAAACCACGTTTTATCACAAAAGCACACGGGAGAAATACACGGTAAATGACGTGATACCACATAAGATACAATGTGTGAGCGGAGAGCCAATATTGATTTGCCTCTGATCTGGGGCTTTTGTCAGGGAGCTCCAAAAACTGGGGGCTAAAGTTTCTAAAGTTTCCTGGGTTTTTTGATTGTATCTTGTGTATAGTGAGTTCAAAATACTGGTTTAAAGTTGTGTATGTTGCTGCATATGGCAGTACCAATGGCCACCGCTTGCCAGTATCATCTTAGGCAGGGGCTCTTTTTGGCCGGAACGCTGTATTTCCCAGACATCATCTTTGTAGCAACATGGAGGCTTCCTATTGTTTTGGTATGATAATTGTCTCTCTCTGTTCTAGAGTTGTGCCAGGCTCCAACACCTTAAGGGAGAAGACAATTTTCAGTTATCACCTTAGCTGTGCCAGGCTGACATTTGAGTGGAGCACTGGGATTCTCTCAGTGGCAGATCTATTGCTATGTAATTGTGCTGGCCCCAGAGAAAGTGGACCTCTCAGTCAAGGGAACCTTAATCCTTCATGATTTTACCAGGAGGAACACCATCAGGGAGGGAAACATGGCTGAATACTGCTGCACTTAGAGCTTGAGGAAGGAAGGGGAGGCTGTCCAATGCAATTTCCTCATACACTACCTCCATGCAAAGGGTGCCGTACCTTGACAACATCAACTGGTAATCTCCAGTCTGCCAAATTGTATGCTCTATGAAGAGTCATCCATCATCAAGAAAAAGAAAATACTCAGTTACCCACTTCAGTTGAATATAAAACCAAGTGCCTGACTTAATTTTTATACATTCAAAAAAACACCATCAGCTAACAAAAACAATAAACTTTCCTTAAAAATATGAAAGTTAGTATGTACTGATATACAGTTTAAAATTGGAACAGAGGAGAACCTAGGCTATTCATTAAGGGTGCTTTCATCTCAGGGACCCGGGCCTGGATCTGAGTACACTTGACCCCAAAGTCCAGTTCGTTTGATTAGTGTGAACGCTCCGTACCAAACTTGGGCACGGTTTGTCGATCCGTGTTCGAGTCCACTTGAAAAGATGGTCTGGAGTACGGTTCATGTGTACTCGGGTATGGTTCACATCAGGTGTGAAAGTCAACTATACCAGAACACGGAAGTGGACCGCTATTTAACGTGAGCAACTTTAGCAGTCAGCGAGTAGTTGTGAAAGGGCAAGCTCGTACTCGGGTACGGTACGAATCAATCATACCTAATATGAAAACGCACCAAGTCTCTCACGGTGTTTAAATGACAGAAAGCAGCTTCTAGAATTCTATAGAAAATGTGTTGAAAAATCCATCCTCTTCTGCAGCACCGAGGTTGGCAGGGTGGAAGAGGAATTGTAGCCACTCCAGGGATTGTACAAACCTTGCTCAAACATATCTGCCTGGCCTATCATTTTCCCATCCACTGCTCAACCCTCTTTTACTTTTCTCCTTTTTTGGGATGTGTCTCTGGAGCTCAAATATTTTTTTTACAGATTTCTTAAAAAGTAATGGTGCAATCAATCAGGACTATACTTACTTTTTTTGTGGACAATATAGTTAGATATATATCCACTATGCCCTGTCCCATATAGGCTGCTAGGTGAGCTGCACACACACACACACTGTCTCATCTGCTAACTGTTTGTACAAAAAAATGGCTACAGCCCAACACTCCCGACACGGCACTTTCACCGTTTTGGCAGGTTCAGTAGAAAGAAGCCACATGCGAGCCACCACCAGAGCGGCAGATTGTGCTACTTAATCAACATATCTGGTGCACTGCTGTCACAGTACTTTCCTCAAATTATCCACCAGACTTGGAGCACTTAATCACTGGGTGTTGTCCCTTCAATTTACCTCAGGAGTTCTGCTCTGCAATTAAAACATGGATATAAAAGCACAAGGATCCAGAGTTTGTTTTTTTCCTGTCCTACACATGGTAATGGAACTTTGGATCATTGCTTTTGAACTATCAAAAGGATCTGTCATTCGCTTTAGAGTAACCGTGTGCTTGTTCTCTATTTGACTGTATACAACCAGCTTAAGAGTGTAAGCCACAACCTGTATAGCTCAGACATTAAACTGTTTACATTCCTCTCTCTTGACCAAAATAAGCTGTATAGGTATGGGTGGTAAATGGCAATTTGGTTTTATTATTAGGCTATGTGTTTTGAGCATCACAGGTGGAAAGTGGATTATACTGCAGGAATGGTTGAGAGGTTTCTATGCACATTTGAATACACTGTTTTTTGCTGCAAAACTGGTTCACAATCGCCATGTACTGTAACTGCTGTGAATCCCAACAGACTCCAGCTGCCATCCTTTGTGAAGCAGCACACTGCCACATTTCCAGTGCCACCTTTTAAACCCACAGGGGGTGAGAGTTTTACACTCCAAACACAGGTGTTTGGTGGAATATTCCTTTAAGGGATTTTTGAGTTTCAATAGAGATAAGTATTGAAACTGCAAAGGCTCGCCTCTCCAGCTGAGTTAGCATAAGAAGTAAGAACTGCCAATATGTGGATGTTACACCAGAGCAGCAGAAAATGAAACCTGCTTACTTTGCACTCACGTTCATGTAACTGAAATGCAAACTGATCCACTTACAGTACCGTCTCTTCTTTTGTCATGCACTTCCTCTCATGCACACGCACACATAGAGAGGACCAGTACAATATGTAATTAAGGCTGAACCACATTGTACCAATGATCTACACACACTGGTAATTAAATCTAATCTGCGTGTGTCTCAGTGCGAGCATGTGTCTGTGCACGAGTGTGTGTTTAATGTCATAAGGCCAGAGCAGTGTAATGCCACACTCCTGTCCAGTTAATTAATTCAAATGTCCACCCTTAATTAATTTCACACAGCGGATTGTGACCGTTCCCCTGGAAACAACCTGTGCATACATAATACCTGCAGGGACAAGGTGTGTGCTGGGGAGTGTGAAAATGCACTGCCAATGTCAGCTTGGTTTATTTTTGCATGTTAGTGAGAGTGTGTTTTCAGTATGAGGATGTTACAATTATATGCATGTCAAATAAATATGTATAGCATATTTGTTTAAACATACGGGAGGGAAATTTGTGTGCGTTCATGTGTGTAAGAAAGAGACAGCATTAACTGCGTGTGTACAGTACAAGGTGTGAGTGCATCTTGTTTTGTCAGTTGTGTGTGTAGACAGATATTTGCATATACATTAGTCTGTAAGTGTGTGTAAAGGGAGTTGAAAATTAAAGAGTAACTTTTGTATTTTTTAACCTGGACCCTATTTTCCATGTTTTTGTGTCTAACTGACTAATAGGGACAACAATTTCTGAAAATGGTCCAGTATTGAGCCAGAGCACTGTTGCTCACAGGCTGCAATGTAATCCTATTGGGGCAAGCTGGCACCGTCAGTTACGTCCACTAAAAGTGCTCGTTTATGCCATGACAGACTGTGATTGTTCCTATAAATGTCTGACAACATTATGGACTACAGAAAGCGTGTTTAAAAGATTTTCAAAGTCATGGCTGAATATGACCCTAAATTGCCCGTAGGTGTGAATGTGAGTGTGAGTGGTTGTCCGTCTCTATGTGTCAGCACTGCGATAGTCTGGCGACCTGTCCAGGGTGTACCCAGCCTTCGCCCAATGTCAGCTATAATCGGCTCCAACACCCCCCCCCCCAGCGACTCTGAATAGGATAAATGGTTACAGATAACAGATGGATGGATGGCTGAATATTTAGATGATTTCAACAATGTGGATGAGGTCTTTGAATTGAGCTATTAAATGTATTATATTAATTTACATATTAAATTGTACTGTCATTTAAAGTAGTGTGTGTATAATCGGATGTCTGTGAAACATAAATTAAGGGCGGTAAGAGGGATATATGCACATGTGAGGTTATGCTAGACCAGCTTTGGTCATACAACACTAGTTTTAAAGCGTATCTTCACTTCACAGCTGTGATTCATGTTACGGGTTTGAGCCAGTGGAGTTAACATGAATCCCTCTCATGTTGGAACATATATTCTACACACTTAATCTGACATGGTGATTACACTGAACAAATGCTTTAACATACTTAAGTAAATGCATAGCTCCGGCTGTGGAATGAAACATCTCTGTCTCGACTGTCCCCTTACCTAATATAGGCCCTCATTTTCCCCACTGATGCTATTACTGAAACTAGCTGTGGGCTAAAAGATAAATTTGTCAGTACAAAGCTATCTGCTCGCCTGATCATTATGCCAATTACTGCACAGAAACCAGGATCGGGGGGGGGGGGGGGGGGGGGGGCTGTTCAAACTTGAATACACAGAGAAAACTCAGCTTTAAAGCAAAGCATCACAGTTATTTTTGCTTTAAATTGTGGCTGTCATAAATGCTGAAGCAGGATTGCTACAGAAGGATGGGACAAACACTGTGCTATATAGAGCCAAACGTATAGAGTAACTTTGGGTTTAGGTAATAAAGTCTATAATAAAACTGCACTCAAGAAGAAACCCAGCCAACTACCAACGACCCTGAGTGTGTGTAGTTCACTAAATCAAATGTTAAATGGAGTGTTGGCACACAGCTGATGGCCTTGTGCTCAATGGTTACTACTGTCTTTATGCCAGCAATGCAGCATTTATGGATGTGGAGGGATATACTGCCTAGAGCCGGGATTAGTTACGAGCAAGGTTGAGGTGTTCGAGAGCAGGTATTGCTTTTTTAAAACTAGTTTATTAAGGGAGGCATATCAACTCATGGGCATCCCCATGGGGTGGAGAAGAAAGGAGAAGAAGAAAAGTTTGAAGCTGAATAACATAAAGCAAAGAAACCTCCCGATACAAGCGTTAAGTAATGAATTATGTACCAGTATTTTCTTTTACATGGAATTCATCCTGACTGCTTCTGAGAAAAGTATAACATATTACCTCCTGTTGGAAAAGAGTGCAGTGCACTTTATTGGAGAAACTTAGAAAAGCTACATTGCATCTATGACGCTGGGGTTGAATGGGTTTAAAGAGTTCATATCATGTTCATTCCCAGAATCATATTTGTATTTTGGGTTTCTACTAGAACATGTTTACATGCTTTAATGTTAAAAAAAACGCTTTACTTTTCTCATACCGGCTGTGCTGCAGCACCTCTTTTCACCCTCTGTCTGAAACGCTCTGTTTGAGCTCCGAAAAGACCACTCTGCTCTGATTGGTCAGCTGGCCCACATTGTTATGATTGGTCAATCGAGCCAAACTCTTCGGACTCTGCTCCGGCTCCGCTCTAACTAGCTTTTTTTGAGGGCGTGCCAAACTAGCCGTTACGCAAATGTGTTACTTGGTGACATCACCACGTTACGGAAGAAAAGGTCAACCGAACCACCCCCAGCTCATCTCTAACTAGCTTTGTTTGAGGGCGGCCCAAACTGGCCGCTGGGGAGTTATTATGCAAATGTGTTACTTGGTGACATCACTACGTTACGTAAGAAAAGGCAGGACTTCAATCAAGGCGTTTCAGGCAGTTCAGGAGCAGTGTTTCTGTGGAGGAGAGTAACTCCCTTTGGCGTGGACTTTGGGCTTTGTAACTTTGAAGACTTTATACATGCACAAAATAGACAAATATAAAAATAAATGTAAAACAAAATAATATAATAACATGTAAAATACACTTTGATTTACTCTGAGGTTGTCCAACCTACAAGAATGTATGGAGACGAATCCAGCACCATTGTTAGCCAATGCTTGTGCTTTCAGTTTGGTGCCTGAATATCTCAGAGGCAGCGGTACAATTTGGCTCGACAAGGTAAAGCAATATCCATTTTTAATGACAGCATTATCAAAATTCTTAGACTTAGCATGGTGCGGCATGACGTGCCCTTTTTCTCCAGTCAAATTTTGTGATGAGGGGATTTGTTGTGGCTTTTGGATGACGTGACCTCTGAGATAGCAGCTGGAGGGAGGGATGGAATGATCTTTTGGAACAAGGGATTAATATTCGTATTCATTTTGTCTCGTTTCCTCTCTCCCTTCCAGGGCCAATGTGACTCTCATTCTCCTGACATTCTGAAAAATGCTGTTAAATGTTAATGGAGACTATTTTTACATGGGTCGCGACCACGTCTGGCACACACGCACACGCCGGACACTCACAAACCGGACACACAGGAAATTTGGACATTTACCCACGCAGACAGACACATACGCACGCACATACACCCACATGCTCAGCTACACACCGTTCTCAAGCTCCGTCTTGAATAAAAAAAAAATATGACTGTTCTTGCTTCTGGAAAAATGATCAAATAACCACCTCTTCTCCTGGCCCCGCTAACCTCCGCAAACCTCTCTCAGTCAAATTTTTCTTTCTTCTTTTTTTCTATTATCTTCAATTTAACTTCACTGGCAGCGTTGACTTCTCATTTGATATCTTTTTTTAATGTTGTAGGGGACACGTATGCATCTGACGAGCCCTCTGCATGTGTCTGCTTGGTGGAGCTCTCATCTTCTGACGTCGACACTTATTATCACCGACAGCGCGTCTAAGTCATTCCTTTCCGCAGACTGAAGGCTGGAGAAATTCTCATGTAGCAAGCGTCACCCACTAAAGGTTACATGCTGTTTAAATCAAACACACTTTACATTTGTTGGACTTGGAAATGCCACACGTTGAGTGTTCTTTCATGGTCGACTTTTCTTTATGGTCTTTTATGGTAAAGACTTTTTAAGCACTAGGGAAGGGAAATAATGAAATATAGTAGAAAAAAGCAGCAGCTCATGTTGTCTTAAGGCACTTTAAGCTGGTGGATGGAGAGCTGGGTGAGATCATGTAATAAGCAACACAAGTCATGGGTGACTTTCTGATAAAAAAAAAATGAGTTAACAGATTATAGTATTAACAGTTTCAATATATTTTATATATCCATCAGATGTAGTTATGTCACATTCTAGCTCAACAAACAATAAGAACAAAGTCATGAATAATTATATGGTGTCTGCAATATAACTTAGGACAGATGTGTGTTACAATACTATAATGAATCATCGTACAATAGGTCAAATATCCCCCACTGCCTGTATCCAATGCATTACATTAGAGGAAAGTATCCTCATTCAGCAATTCTTACAAAAAGGTATTCCTCATTTTTTGTGCATTTTCCTACAAATGTCCAGCAACACGTGTCAAATTCTGCTTCAGTCTTTTCAAAATAAACTTCTGCCTTCACAGGAAACAACTTGGATAGGTTTAAGCAACAACATTACTTGGTTAGGTTTAGGAAAAAGATCGACTGGGTTGGGTTTAGGCAACACAACTAAGTTAGGTTTAAGAAAAGATCATGGTTTGGGTTAAAATAACACCAGAAGAAGCGTAACTGAAGTACGGAAGTTACGTGACAAATAAATCAGCGTTGACTTCTGGCTTCACACGGGGTACGAACACCGGTCTACTGGGCTAAAGTCTAGTGTTTTTTGACCCACCCATCCACCCCGACATCCTCCCTATGCAACGTTTGTTGTTCTTTATACTTCCTGGCTCACAATTGCGTTAACTGCATACAAATTGATTTTATGGGATATATACAAATTTCAGTGGGTTACTTTTCGTAGGTATAGCTACGAACGTCAGATTGAAGCAATTTGTAGTGAACGTAGTAGTAGTAGAAAGACCAGCAGCAGAGTATAAGTAGCTGTAGCACAGGCGAATGATGTTCACAAAAGAACAAAATCATCAAGGCATGGTGTGAAATGTGAGCCTTGTTTTTGAACAGATTTTATTGGCATCATCAACCAGGACAAGTGCCGCCAAACACGCAGCATTTCCCTTTATCCATAGTAATTGCCATCTCAATAGCACAGGGGATGTCTTTTATTGTGAAAGACAATCCACCACACACATGCTGTCAATTTATCAACATGTGTGGTGGATTGTGAAAGACAATCCGCCACACATATTGATAAATTGACAGCATGTGATATCAGTTAAATTGCATCTGAGCCCCTCACAACTAGAGACTCTTCGTGTGTCAAATCACACCCACCGAGGATGACATGCCATTCGAAACAAACGATCCTAGCGATTGGACTTCCTGTCGACAGTATGTCTGAGTGATATCTTTTTTTTTTTTTTTTTTTTTGAATCGCCTTCACAAAGAAGAAAAGCGCCGTGGACATGAAAACATGCCACTCTATCTTAGACGCGGCCGCAAACAAAAGAAAATAACATTAGAAAAAAGCTATTATTCTGAGAAGGAACCGACCAGCATCATGCACGCCAGGTGACACACAATTAAAATCAAGTGCGCTTGACAGTTGAGGCATCCTTTTTTCTTCATCACAAACAACGGGCATGAATAGAAAGTCAAACAAACAAAAATTACCTTCTGTTATTCTTTAGAGAAAGTTGCAAGCGCAAGCCACCCCGAGTAACATGCTATTAAAGTCAAACAAAAGCACACTGTAACAGTTACTTGCCACAGCGCAACAGTTCCACAGCAATAGCCCTGGAATTATATCCTATACCAAGGTCTGCATCCGTTCAGTTACATTTACCCCAGATTGTTTACAATGCTGCAAAGTCAAAATCAATAGGGCCTGCCAAGACAGGAACAGCCTAATGTTCCATTAGAACTCTCTGCTATTCAATTACAGCTCCAGAGTTGGAGAAGTTTCAGCTAGCTCAGGTCCCCAGAGGAGAAGCACAGAGAGAGTATGAGGCAGACAGAGGGAGTAATAAATCTAAAACTGACAAACAGCAAAAATAAAGTTATGGCATCCTCCCACCTTCACCCACCCCCCATATTTCCAGTCTTCCTTGAAGCTGCGGTACATGATATGGATGAGAGGGATTCTTCAATTATTGTTGCTTTTAAGTTTCTCATTACGTCTCCTATATGTTCGTTATTGCTTTTCAATCTCACTCTCTTTTCCAGTTTTAATTATCCCTTTGCTGGGCTTCACATGCTTTATTCTATACATTACCTCTCTCCCTTTACATGCATACATTTACGCTATCTCCACTGTGTGTGCCAGAGGTTTTTTTTCTCCCCAGGAAGTAAAGCCCTTATCCAGGCAGTCTACTGCACGTAACTAGGCCTGTCTCCGGGGAGCCAGTATCACTACAGGGGTGAGGGAGAAAGACAGAACAAAAACAACATAGAAAGAAAGTGTTAGAGAGAGAGAAAGAACTGTTATAGACAGGGGGTAGAGGAAGAAAAGGCGCAATAAAAGGGAAAAGAGCCACATAAAAAGAAAAGTCAAATCAAAAAGATCGGGAGAGACAGCGAGAGAACAGAATAAATGAAGTTTTCTTTGTGCCTCCTGCGGTGGTGATAGGTCGTCATGGGGTCCCTATGGGGACAATTAGGGCCTATGTGGCAAGAGTCAGTGTTTGTGTGTGTGTGTGTGTGTGTCACTAAAGACAGGCCTTTGTGGGAATGGAGCAGCGAGGGCGAGACACAGAGGGAACATTGCATCCATAGTGTGCTTTTCAAAATACACCAACACAGCTTGAAATACTCTACAAAACCTGCTGCTCTGAAGATAATCCCAGAGCCTCTGGCTTACAATGGAATCATTTCCAAAGTGCATACCGCACATGTACTATGTAAATCCCCCATACATACAGGCTGTAAGACATAGGAGAAAAAAAACAAAACAAAAAAACAACTTCAAAACTTGCTGGAAATCATGCAGAGCAACCATACAGAGCTTACCTAACTTAGTCATACTATACCTGCCAACTAGGTGGCAGGGAATTACCCTCCTCGTTGGATCCCTTGGCATTGTCAGCATGTTTATGTTGCCTTGCTGCCAACAAGAAGGGGTAAGTGCTCTTAAACTAGTGCACTTGGGTCGTAACTGACTCAAGTAGCTGGATCGGGTATCGGTAACAATGGGGCCGATCTATTCAATTCAATTCTACATGTAAATACTATATACATTATATAATTTAATTTTAATTCCTTTTTAAGTTTTGACCAATTTATTGCATTAAAAAAGTTTACACTTGAATCGTAATTCCTGTTCAGTTCTTTTAGCAAGTTGTTGGTATTTATCTATGTATTTATCTGTTACATTTTGTTTCATAAGGTTAGGAAAGCAATGTCTAAGTCAGGCCTGATGTTGCCTTACAAACAATGATCAGTAGAGCACATTTTGCCCAGTCTGCTATGTCTGCAGCCACATCTTTTTGTTGATCTCTGCCACATTTGTTTCAATACGATCCGTCCGCAATGTGTACCCTGGATTCTCCATAGTGAATGTGACTGATCTGCCCCGTGCTGCACATAATGTCCGAACGCATGCAGTGTGCTGTGTATGGTATCTGCGCTGGCTTCTGATGATTCTCTCAGGGCTGGCAGAAGTTTTGGCTGCTAACCAGCTTTATTCCGTGGCCACACAGTCATTGCTCCAGGTCCTGTGTATATCAAAGCATCCCAAAGGCCTGCCGAGTATACTTTGCTGTGCTTCACCACCGCCTCACTGTTCCTGCCTGGTGCCTAGCTGCACTTCCTTGCCAGATCATCTATGTTGCCTTGCTGCCAAATGTTCCAGCCACCCCTGGCTGCTACCTGTTATGTGTTTGCTTGATGCATGCCTGAATCATGTCTCTTCCTATCTTTTGCTGATGTTCTGCCTGCTGAGTGAGTCTGTGTTTGTTCATCTGAGTTAGATCTGCCTGCTGCTTGTGACACTACTACTGTGCAGTGTTTGGCAAAAAAAACATGATCACATTTTTATTTTTATTTTTCTTGCTTTGTATGTAGGTGCACTGGGCTGGTACGGTGATTGTGCCAGTTCTGCTGTGGTTGTTAGACAAACTACTGTAGATGTTATTGTTTTATACACTTTATCTTTCATTAATGCCTACTGAAAAATCAAGAGGAATAATGTTTCTTTTGATTATGACCCGCAAGCACACACACTCACAGGAACGACGCATTAAACAATCTGATCACATTTTCAGAACTTGCTTCAAAACAAATCCAAACACGTTTGCGGCAAGGTTTGTTCTGACAAAACTACATTGATGTATTTGACCTTACACAATACCCATTTACCTGCAAGGCAGGTAAAATTAAACAAAACAAAACAAGGCCATAATTAAACCTTTTGACCCTTCCAGCAGATATGGAAATGAAGGCCACGACGTAAAAAGATCGTTAAGCATACGGACTCGAAGAACATACAAATGCCAAAGTCCGCAGCACACATTGGGGTGTTAAACCTGTCTGTAATCCACCAGTTAGCTTTTCTATTTCTATGTTTCTCATCCCTCATGTTTCTCTTTTTGCTCTCCTTAACATGTATTCAGACCGTTTCTCCAACCTTTTTAGGTCTGTTCATCTTCCTCTGACCCCTTTAGTTCCTCTCCGCCTCCTTCCTCTCTCTTCCCGTCCTCTCCATAGTTACCTTTACTCTCTCCTGTCTGTTCCCCTCCCACCCAGCCAATCTCATTTCTCAGTGTGTCGTTGTTGTTGTTAGTGTGTGGTTAATGTGAAGAGTTCTGCATTTAGCTCTCTCTGGGAGTCACAGTGTTCCAGTTACCTTTCCCACAATGCACTGCTGGGGGATGGCCCTGATTATGCTAAATGTGAACGTGTGTGTGTGTGATGTTTTTGAATAAGGTATAATGCAGCTGCGTGGGAGGGATGCCGTCTTCATCCTCTCTTCCGTTCTCCGACATCGCTTTATATCCTCTAATTTGTTTTCTCAAAATTTTAATTTCAGAGCGCTTAGATCTTTTTTTTTGCCTTATTTTTGAGATTTTTAAAGTGCACTCATACTCCTGCTATGCTATTGAAGACAGCAAACCGTAACCCCCGAATATCAGCTCTGTGACAAGGGTCCTGGTTAGAGAAGGGTAAACCTATCAAACCCATAAAGTTCAAGCTTCCTTTTCATGTGCATAATAGACTACCACATTTTGGAAAACTTAGTCAGCTAATACTACGTGGAATGTGTAGGTTCTAATGAGGATGGGGTGTTTTCAGGAATATAGCATACATAACACAGTGATCCTGTGACATGGCAACGGTGGTGCATGCAGATGCAGCAGTCGGTAGCTCCCATGAACTTTGCTACTTCCTTGTTTTCATTTTGTTGTCTTTTCATCTTTATTACTGGAACACATATGGCATATGGAGATAGACTCATCAACATCGGTTCATCCTTGAGTCCAGGTGGACGTTTTTGCCAAATTTTAAAAAAATGTCCCTCCTGGCTATCCTGAGATATCGCGTTCACAAGAATGATCCGCACGGACAACCCGGAAACATAACGCCTCTGGCCATGGCTGTCGCCGGTGCAAAGGTATACAAATCAATGGAGAATTGGAGAGTTTCCTTTAGTAAGGGATCAAGGGTTGAATGCGATAATGGACTCTCAGGTGTCCAGATACAACAAGTAATGAATTCCGGGGTGCAGAGTTACATCAGGAGAGACGTTAGAGGCTGCATAATGTAGATGTTAGGTAGCCCCGTTTGACACCGTCTCATCCACTGCGTGGGAGAAAACTCCTGAAGGGTCCCATAGAAAAGCTCAGGGAAGCGGCTGTGTGCTTCTCTCTAATGGAGGTGGGGCGGTTAACCAGACGTACATTCGCAAAACATCATCCTTTAAGTCTTGTAAAACTGAACTGTTTTGTTTACCCCTACATCTCTTATCTCAACCTATTTATAGAAAAATGTACGTCTGGAAAACATTTTTACCCTCAGTCTCAACTGCGTCTCACATTAAAATCCTTCCTCTTCTAGTCTCACTCCTTCTCTTCCTCCCTTCCTGTTCTGCCTCACTTTGACTAATAAGTGAGGAGCAAAATGCTGTGCATGTCTGTACTGATGCCTCCAATGTGCATCTACATAATGTGGGCTACCTTTTCTCTTCTCTCTCCATTCATTCCAATATTGCCTCTCATGGCTTCCTGCCTTTGTAGGTTTCTCTTTCTCTTGCAATTTTCTGTCTGTATCTCTATTTTCCACTTCAGCATCACTCTCCCTGCTGAAGTGCTCTTATCTCCTCCAGTTACCCAGGCCCAAGGGATCCTCTTTAGTTAGGTGAGCATGTTTGTGCCTCTCTGTTTTCAGCGTTGTCTTGGCTAATGACATGACATCGTTTGAAACGGTTCTTGGTGTGTGTGTGTGTGTCCATGTAACTAAGTTTCTGGTTCAGCTGTAAATCTATAACCACCACAGTCCAGGTCGGGAGTCAGTCCTGTGTCGTAAATGACTAATATATTGTTAAAGTAGGCATAGCAAGTGTATGCAAAAATTAAAAACATGACTTATACTGATGTTTGTGGGTTGATTATTTTTGTTGCCCAGGAGATAGAAAATTATGTTGGGTGCAATTATATTTCTATTTTTGGAGTTAAAGCAGCAGTGGGTAAAAATGGAGCAAATATGATAAAAAAAAGTTATATTTCAGTAGTAGTGCATAAGCCAGGTAATCAAACAAATCATGTTCCTCTGTGCTCTCAGGTGTCCTCCGGTGCTCCTAAAGGCATTCTGCAAGATTTCACAGACCGGAGGAAAACAGCCAATCACAGCCGAGCTGGAGCCTGCTGTCTGTGAGCAGCTTTCAATCACTCACCAACTCTGATCAAACGGTAAAACCAAGCAGCGCTGATCAAATATTAATCCTTATTCTGTTACTGTAATGCCTATTTCTTGCCTCAAATGTTTTCAATACCAAGCAGCCCACCAGCCGGAGCAAACTCTCTCATTTTACAGCTAAACAGTACACTACAAGATGTTTCTGAAAACATTTGAAGCCAGAAATAGGCATTACAGTAACAGCATATTGATTCATATTTGATCAGAGCTGCCTAGTTTGACCGTTTGATCAGAGTTTGCGAGTGATTGAGGGCTGCCTGCGTTGAATGAACAGCCAATAGGAACGCTCTCTCTCTGAAATGACCTGTGATTGGCCAAAGTCTCCCGTCACTGGCCAGATTTTTTAAAGCCTGAAAACAGAGCCATGAGGAGGTGCAGAAGTCTAGTTTTCTTTCAGAACACTTGAATTACAATATGCTGACAGGTTACTATGGAATTTTTGCCCAATGATGCCAAAAGTATTCTGCCTACTGCAGGTTTAACCCTGCTCTCACAACTCTTATTTTTCTGCATCCTCTTCCCCCCCCTCCTCTTCCTCTCTATGATTCTGTCTCTTGTCTCCCCATCTCTCTACAGTATGTCTCTTCACAGAACAAGCAGTAGACTGTTGCGTCCTCAGGGAGATCAGTGGATACTTCTGATTCAGCATGCTCCCACCCCAATTCAACCACGCTTCACAGTAAAAGCGCAGTGACTGTCAATATCACAAAATAAGAGCGTGCCTGCTGTTGAGAAAATGTGGGGGGGCGACCTGCTGTTTGGTTTCATGTAAGAAGATAAGCTCTGCCTCGTACACACGCTCAAATACACGCGCAGACTTCTTGCACATACACAAATATGCATTGGCTTCCACGCAGGCACAAAACATCAATATCTGCTCAGAATAAAGTACAAAATAAAATATCAATGGATACTTAGACAGGCGCAGGCAACCCTCACACACACACAACGTTATCACGCACACTCGTAAACACAGTGGTTGACAATCACACACTTGCAGAATACACACATACATTATACAAAGAGAGACAGGCACACACTAGCAAGCTGTTATCACAGGGTGTGAAGGAAAAAAAGAATGTGTAAACACAGTAGTTTCTCATCTTTGTTGTATCATTCATGCATTTCTTTATTTGTGTTGTATTGGCTCTAATATTTTGCTTTTATTCGTGCCATAGAGAGTTATATCATAAATAAACAATATGTTGTGTGGTCACTGTAACTACAATTTAGACCTCCACAGGATTTTGTTTTCTATTCACAAATTTAAAATGTCAGAATCTTTTATTTATAGTTGATGTAACATTTATGTTCACTTGTTTCTTGTATTTAATAGGTTTTAGCTATTTTATTGACACATCATTGATGAGTCACGTGACGTAAAAATAAAAGTTTTTGAATGGTGATCAGACGCGGCACACGTTTAACACAATCCCGGCGATTCGTCATGTTGTTCAGTTAAATAATTTAGCGCTTCGCAGCCACACAGTAGCATATTACTCACTGCCATCTTGGCATTAATTCAATGGGATGCAACTGATTCATATTTAATCATGTTAATGTGAGTGTGATTCTGCATTTATGTGCCACTGGAAATACCGGTGAGAGGCATATCCTACATGAGAATACCATCAAAGTCAGCTTTCGGGTGATGGACAGTAACATGGTAACAAGGATACTGACTCCAATTTCTCTAACACCAACGATATGAAAATATCTTTTGTTAAGTGTAGAAAAGGTTAGACTGATTTGAAACACAATCAATTAATAAAATTCCTCATATAAATCATTTTCAATTACTGTAACCTGTTGTTACAGGAGTACTCATAAGATTTATATGAATTAGTTTCGTTTTATCGGGGTCTAAGGTTAGAGAGTGTCACATTCTGTACAGATTGTAAAACCCTTTGAGAATAGTTTGTGATTGTGAGTTGTATAAATTAACTTAGCTTGACCTTTGGGTTGACAATGTACTTTTATTATCAACATATTAGATGTATTCAATGCATCATGAATGCATCAAATTTGAATATGTCAAAGTCTAAAGTCATGGCCATGCGGCTGAGCTGTTGTTTAGCTTTCATTTGTTAGGTTGTTTACATGAATTTGACTCGTACATCTTCAATGTGAAGCAAACGTACAATATGTGGCAAAAGCAAACGTGGGTGGAAATAATAAAGCAGCGCCAACTGAAGTAGTGAAAACCTGATTTATGCGGCACTTGAAAAACCGGAGGAGCTGCAGCTACAGTATTTCTCCTCTATACAAGTGGTCTTGATAGCTCGCGGGGTTATCACGCCGTGCATTCGCAACAAAGTTGATTTAAATACTGCTGGTAGCCTTCGAGACATCTTGGCCTTTTCCGTTGCTCTGCACTGTCCAGTAAAGAAGGAATACCTAATGTAAGAAACACCTTAGAGATCTGAGTTTCGCACTTATCTTTTACTCCACTCAGTTGATCCTCCTTGTATCTCCTCTTACAACCCTCTTCCTTCTCTTCTCTAATTACTTTTTTTTCTCCTCATCAGCCTTCACTCGTTCTACAACACCTCTCGTCTCACTTCATTCCATCTCCTCACCGTCATTCTTCACTGTTCATCATCTCTCTCCGCTCTCAACCTTAATTCTCTCATATCTTTATCTCCAGTCATCCTTTCTTTCTCCTCGTTTGTTTTTATCTTCACCATCCTCCTCTTTCTTTTTATACTGGTATGCTCTCCCGTCCTCTGTACCGTGCTCATGTAGATATTAGCACATCCTTCACGAGAGCTCCTCCTGGAGTTATCTTTGTTCTTACTTCCATCACTATGTATTCAAATGTTCTGTGGCTTTCTGTATTTCTCTGACTAAGTCATAACTATACCATTAATTATGCATTAGTATATGTATATTACATATTACACAGTGTTCCTGACAATATATTAAAAGAAATTACCATATTATGTCATAAATGTAACACCTGACTTTAATTGGGAGAATACATGAGATTAAGATTAAAAAACTGTCATGTGTTCTGTTGTGAAATTTTCCAAACCCACTCAAGGCCAAGAACTTTGTTGCTCTAACTCACACAGGCTTCGCCCTGTATTGGACTCTATGGGAAATACTCTCCTCCAATCATGAGCATGCATTCACCCACTGAAAATCTGCATAAGCGTAACCGGCCAATCAGAACGTGACTAGACAATATGTGCGGAAGCCCACAGTATATACGGCAGTGCACACAGCTGTCTGTCATCCCAGACCCTTTTCATTGAGCAGCGCAGGAGTGACAAAGCCCCCTTGGTAGAGGGCTCCGCCTGAGTTTATAGAATTAGGATTTCAATATCGAAATCTTCGGTATATTTTGAGTGTAAAAGCTGTGGGTAATACTTCTGTGCACTTCTCACTGAAATCTGATTATGTGAATTATCATCGGTGTAAATGGTTTCTCTATGTACAGAAACAGAAAGTGGGTGAGCACATGCAAAAGTACTACTAGGTAAAATGTCCCTGCAGCATCGGTCCAACGGCAGGAGAGGAGGGATCATGAGAAGAAGTAGGGCTGCAAAATTATGACCAAAATAATAATCACAATTATTTTGGTTAATATTTAGATCACAATTATTTATCAGGATTATTTATTATCTCATATTTAAATGAACAGAGCACTGCTTTCTCTTCCATGTTGGGCTACATTTCTGATAATGTACAAATATTTGCATCAAAATAAGACTAGTCCTTATTCACAGTGCATTTCCTAGAAGCAAAACAAAATTGTACCAAAACTTGTGGGGCTTGGGAGTTGTTCGTGTTTTCCTCTTAACCCTTTCACAGTGTGTTTTCAGTTCATCAAAGTTATTTGAGGCATTTTGGTCCCTTAAAAATGTCTTATTCAGTGTTCGGTTGTACTTAGCTGCACCCTCTTGTTTAACTTCTGGTTGCAAAAAATCAAGAGGGCGACGACCAAAAACCAAGATAGCGATGGACAAAAAAGCAGATGGCGACGGACAAAAACCAAGATGGCGACGGCCAAAATGTCGAACTCAAGGTTTCAAAATGGTAGTCCACAAACAGATGACATGTGACGTCACATGGACTACGTCCACTTCTTGTATACAGTTTATGGGCATGACAGCTCCCCAAAAGTGAAGCCGAAAACATTTTAAACATTGCAGTCGATCATGTTCATTTAATTGTGGGAAGCCAAAATCTTGATTGCCATTAATATACACTTAATTATGCAGCCCTAAGTAGAAGTATTAGCATTATCATGGGAATAGGACCTTTATAAGCGATGTCGGATTTTGGTATGATATACGTTTATCTTCACACATTTTTTTTGTTTTGTTTTACATAAATACATATGCAGCATTAAGCGGACAGTTTGCAGGAGTTTTTCCTCATTGTTTTCAAAATTGTATTTCCCTCCGACGCACCTGTCACACAGTCAGGTGAGCAGAGAATTTTTCTAAATAGTTTTAAAGTAATGAAAAACAACACCAGAGCTGCATAAAGGCCCAATCTATCAATTGTCCTATATCTTTATATCCTACTCTATCACACGATTAATGTCTTGCTGTGCAATTGAAATTCCAACATTTCACCACTCCCCTCTATACACAGACACACACACGCACATACAATGTGTTTGTGACAGCGTGACACTATTACAGTCGATCCCCCCCCCCCCTGCTTACTATTCATACATATGAACACACAGGCTCCCATGCTCGAGCACACATACGCAGTGACACAAGGATTGTCCTATATAGAGTGACATAGTGTCGGTGTTGCCTCAGCTGACGGGATCGATGATGATTCCGTGTGATGAATGGAGACTGCTGGATCATATGCAGTGCTATAATGTGTCACATACATGACAAATAGACCTTGACTGCTGGGGACGACATCTGATTCCTGCTCATTATAAGGGGTTGGAACATAAGGGCGTATGCACACACGTACAAACAGTTACATCTTCAGATCATAACTTAACAGAGGGCACATGCAATATTCAGTACAGCATACTGGCAACATGAAAGCAGTTGGACCAGAAAAGATTGATTGAAGAATGTCTACAATTTAGTCATAACACTACAACACACAAACTCACAGTGAATAGTCTAACAATGCATGAGGTTTTGTACGATAATGCAGCATGGCTTTCTTTTTTAACCCGCATACACACACACACCGACATTAACACACATACACTCATCTTACCCTACGGGACTGGATCTCTTTGACGTATAGAGGCAATAAGAATTCGGACACTCCCTCCAATCTGACACCTTCCTTGGTCACCCGCAGATTCCCCATTCCATCCTAAAAAGACGGAGATACATACAGAGAGAAAAATTATTCAGAGATTAAATGACCAGTCGAGCGAAAACAATTGAAATTAATTTGCCCACATGTAGTTTCCTCATCTCCACAGAGTCAGAGAATCCACTGATTTGCTTTGCTCATCTTCATTCTGATGAGTTTTCTATTAGTCGTGTTTATATATGATATATAAATCTATTATTTAAAGAGTATCTTTATATTATACATTGTGATACTGAACACACAGACAAGGCAGAGAACAGTGGTAAAACACAATTGCAATCAGTTATTCATGCAGGTACATCTGCGGTTGGAGGTTGAACAGAGTTGGAATCAGTTGGTTTTAAAGGGGACCTATTATGCTCCTGTCTGTTTCTCCAAGCTGGTGGCACGCCGACCGTCATCTACTGTAGGTAAAACACTTACTTTGGATAAGTACCTCATACAGCCACACTTCAAAACACCAGAACTCTCCCTTTAACTTCAGAAGATTTTATTTGGGAACAATTTAACTACCGTCCGTTCCATTCACATCTTGCATTTATGGAAATACAAAATTAATGCCATTCCTCTTGTTTAATCTGCTTCATCTTGCAAATCTGCCTCGACTAAATATCACCATGAATCACAATATTAAAAGACATCTGCACGATTTAATGTCTTAGGTTTAGACAATTTAAGACATGTTCAGAGCTTTTAAGGATCTCCAGAAACCCAGCAGTACTTATTAAAATTAGTCATTGATGAGCAGTGTAATATTGATGAGAGATGGGAATATCATGTATTCACACAGGTCTGCTTCATTCACAGTCCTATCCTGTTTTACAGAGAACATTCGTAACAGTCGACTAAGGATATATTTTTAATGTAAGAGTGTGATTATTAATACATACATTCAACATCAAAGAGCATCATACAATAACTATTACATCAAAAATGGATGGGCAACAGGAGGGAAAATTATAAATTGCACTTGATGTACATGTTGCGCTTACTTTGTTAGCATTTAACTACAACGTATCCCGGGAGTCTAAACCACTGGCACACTCATGAGAGCTGTAGTAACCAGCCACGACAATGATGCTGGCATTGATTTCACCTTGTGAGTCTGTGTGTGAATAGTCAAGGCAAAACGTGGTCTTGGAGATACCTAATGTATCGGGAACTACCAGAGAGGTGGTTGTGAGTACTTTGCCAGGTGTTTATATGTCTGTCTGTCTGTGTGTCACATTTTGTCACCATGATAGCATCACAACCGTGGAAGAAGCAGTCACAAATCTTTACAGGTTTGTAGTTGAGGTCAAAATGAAGGTCGAGTTTAAAGATGGGCATGATACGAGCAAGGGGGGAAAAGGGGTCATTGCCCCGCCTACATTACGCCACCACTTCAACGCCTCTGGCCCAATTTGGCGTCAAGAAACTTTACAGGTGTGTAGTTGAGATCAAAATGAAGGCAGAGGTCGAAGATGGGTGTGATCAGAGCAAGGGGGCTGGAAGTAGGGGGTTAGGAAGAAGTCCCCAGATAGAGCGTCGGTCATTGATCCCAATTTTCGTAGTGGCCAAACGGTGGTAGTACATCTTTTGTTTCCGTCACGTGATGCCATTGGGCCCAAAAATACTTTTTCCCATAGACTTACAGTGGGAAAGAGACGTCTGTAACTCAGAGGATAATTTTTTTTGAGGTGAATCAATTTCCCAGTATGAATACTCAAATAGTCCTTATTTAAATCATTATGTCCTAAAAGTTATAAAATGCACTAAAAGTCGAATCCTGAGGTATTTCCAGTCATTGCTGGGAGGCAGAGTTAGCAAGAGCCTGGCTACTTCTCCACTCGGAAGTCGAGCCATTTTGGCATCATGCGCTACTGAGCAACTTTCATTGGAATGAATGGGCCACCGCCTCCAACGCTGAATCCAGTTCTCTTTATACATCCATGGGTAGGAAGTGGGGAGGGGACCATTGCCTCCCCCCATGCGACTTTACGCCCCTGGTCTGATTTGGCTTCGTGGCTGGTGTGATCCCATCACAGATGATCTCTAGTTTTAAAATGATAACAAAATTGTTGCTTTATCTTAGGGTGCTAAATTTTTACCTTACAATGCCAGAAAACCCCAGGAATACGTTTCAGTTTGTCAGAGAGACAGATGAGAGAAACCCCTGCTGAGAAAACCCATCGAGTTAAAGAAGAGAGGGAACAGAGGTTGGATAGTGAAAGAGGCAGGATTTGGCTCTCAATGGGGCGCCTCTTCAAACAAAGGTCAGTGCACTAAAATCACAAATTACACAATTTAAAATAAAAGTCCAACGTATATCAGAATTATCTGAAGCTTTGACACATTAATATTTGTGTACATTTGCTTTTTTACTTTTGGCCATTTTGACTCTGATTTATTAACAAATGATTCCTTATTCATCAACACTACCAGTAACCAAAATGAAAAGGTGTGATGGTGAGGATTTAAATAAGTTTATTCTCAGACTAATTGGATCAAAAACGGTCAAAAAGGTTTAACAACAAACAATGATTCAATAAAAACAATAATGATATTTATGCAGTGTCGCATATCACAAATTAAAAAAAAAATCAATTTTGCAAAAGGGAAAAAAAGACTAGACTATGAGCGCTGTAAGCACATTTAGTTTGTGTGCTTTACATCACAGCGCCATGTCTGATCAGCTGACCGGCTCGCTGTGATAAAAATGGCTTTGTGCCGGTTCGTGATCAGTTATGTCACATTTTACAGATTCCGCATGAGTGAATGCTTGAAAGACTTACATGGGAAGATTACATTCCTTCCAAACAGCCATGTAGGGTATGGGGATAGTAGGGGCTTTTACAGAGCAAAGAGGCAGCTAGTGTACCATGTCAAATCTGTGCTTAGGAGAGTGACAGCGAAGGCAGCGTAGAAATGAAACAGCTGCTCTGATCATGTGCTTGGTCAGAGTTTGGTGAGGATTATTGGTACTGTAGTAGATTTTATGGAAACATACAGTATGTTTATTGATAAAGAAAAAAAAATCAGCAGAAATTGACACTGATGTCATTGCCTTGAATAGGCGTTATCAGTTGCTATAAGCACCATAGATGTGGGTCAGTAGGGGCCTACTATGCCTATTATGTTGTAAAAGAGAAAGTGAAACTGAAAAGAACGTCACATTTTGAACACAAACAAAAAGGCTTCTTTAGGTTTATGCACAAAACTACAACTTCTTTAGGTTTAGGCAACAAAAAACAGATAAGTTTAAGGAAAAACATTGTGTTTTGGGTTAAATGAACTACTTATTTTGGTGATCTACCATGTGAAGGGATGATAAAAACCTACTAGTGGGTGTAGTAGGCCCCTATTGACCCACATCTATGGGTCTTGTAGTGACTGATAATGGCTATTTAATAGCCTGACAACAGTCTAATTGGCTGGAAGAACAATGGCAGTAGGTAAGGCAGATTTATCTTTTATTTTACAAAAATACTGTTGGAATATAGGTTAGGATATTGTAAACAATTAATTAATAATTAAATCAATTGTAAGTATAACTGTCTGCAGAAAATATTTTAATGTAAATATAATTGTGAAAACTGTTATTATCACAATGCTTCATAGTGGCAATGCTATTTTCTTCTTACTATTTTTTATTATTATTGAATTATTAATCAAAAAAGAGCAAGTCCTGTTATTAGTTATTCTGAAATACTTAAACTTTCCTCATTGCAAACATTTCCAAGTTGTTACCAGTGTCAGATAAAGTTCTTTACAATGTGGATTGAACCAAGCTAGCCTTAAATTGGGAGTAACTCTCCCGCAGAATGAGCTGCTCGATGACAACAAGTTAGTCTCGCTTCCCCGGTTCCCGGCTTGCTTTTCATGTTCACAAATATTGCTGAAACTGTCCGTGAAGATAGGAATTCTGTTCAGAGTGCTGCGGCGGATTATCATTAATTGTTAGGTGCAACAAACCAACAAAGCATTTCAAATTAGAAATGCACTCAAGGCACACAAGAGACAGAGAGAAGAGACAGTGAGGGAGAGGAGTTGGGAGGATAAGACAATGAGCAGAGGAGGAGATGGAAGAAGTAAAGATGGGGAAATGCAAAACTTACAATTCTCACACAAACAACAACAGTGGTAAATTGGCCTCCTCTCCTCTTCTGTAAAGAGTGCAACTCCAACATTAGAAAACAGGAACAAGATAAACACCATAATAAAGAAAGGCTCATGCATTCCTTCTGCTGCTGTTGATATTGCATTTACATCATTTGTGGTACGCCTTTGTATTTGTTATGATTGAAAAAAGTATATTACTTCAACATGTACTTATGTAAATACAGTCTTTCTATTTCCTGATTTCATGTGAATATGGATCGTGAGATTCACTGGCTCATTTTATGAGTCTTATCAATTATTGATAATGATAATGATACACAGTGTCACAGTTGTTTGTAATTTGACTCCTCTCTTAATTGGTGGTTGCAGCCATTCACTTCAGTATAAAGATGTACAGTATGTTGGGTTGTTTCTGACAGTATGCATGATTTTACTACTTGACTTTGTATAACTCCCAAATTGAACCTCTTTACATGCATAGATTAATTGCACACAGCAACTAAATATTTTTTATTTAGGCACCCGGATCATCCGGCAATCTTTCGCATCCATTGGGCCCATGGAGCAGGTGCAGTAGCGTTTCTGTTAACCCTGCCTCCCAGCCCTCGGTCTGGGTCTCATTCATATGAACGGAAGACGGAAAATAACAGCTATTCAGCTATTAGTGCATTTTACAAGTTTTAAGACCTACTGATTTAAATAAGGGCTATTCAAGTATTCGTACTGGGAAGTTGATTCACCAAAAAAAAATGATCCGATGATTTACGGACGTCTCTTTCCCAATGCAAGTCTATGGGAAAAAGTATTTTTGGGCCCAATGGCATCACATGACGGACACAATTTGCTTCAACGCCCGGCGCTCTTCCTGGGGGCTTGGGACCCGCTCCCTGTGCAGATGAAGGGCTCATCATAAGCTAACAAAAACACAACAACTCTTACTTTCAGGTGATTATACTCTAAGGAAAACATAGTTATGAATACAATATTCTATTTTTGCTAATAGATCCCCCGGAATGTTACACACTGGACCTTTAAGACATTGACGGTCACAACACTAAAACTCTGAATTCTGAGACAGGATTACTGAAGGTACTACTACTTTAATAGAAAATAATGACGCTTATTCGTGGACATTTGTGTGAAATCAAATTAAAAGTTTGAGATAGAATCTTTTCAGGGTAATGGGTTTCCCACATACGATCAGCATTGATCCATTTTGATACAAATCCGTGATCAAACAAACCTCATCATATCAGCGCCGGGCTACCTCGACAGTACGATATGTGATTTTTAACAAAAGACCGATCCTAACAAAATATATTGGTCTATACATAATCCACTCACACACACAAACTTACAAATGGGAGCATAAGATTCCACAGCGATAAGAGTGTGTCAGATCGATAAGTTAAACCAGCCAGAGGTTTTCAGTGTTGTTGCGAGATCCATAGCCATTACGCTGAATATACAGTGGAGCATGGATTTATTCAATAAGCCATAACACAATGGGCCTGGGGAATGACAAACTCACTCACTCCTTGGAATACACAAATACACAAATTTCAGTATACAGACACTAGATGCCTTCATATATAGAAACGTAGATGTGGAACAAGCACACACACACACACACACACACACACACACACACACACACACAGAGCGAGACTAGGATACATACAGAATTAGCTCCGTTTTAACAAATTCACACTCCCTGCAATGCATCACTATTCCTCCCTCTCTGAGGCACACTCTCCGTCTCTCAATTCCAAAAACATGAAGACGATGATGTTAAAATTAATCAGGTGGTTTTATTCCACCTCGCTGCTCCGCTGTCCAACACTGAAGCCACATTCTGATTGAACATGACAGCTCTCGCTCTTCCTCTGTATCTCACACGTTGCTCATCTTTTTGCTTCATTTTCAATCCAGTATGCATCACTGGCATGAATGGTATGAGCGAACAATATTGCCAAAGCCTAGAATACAATGGGAATTCATCAACAAACAGAATAAAATGAGCAAAATCTCCATTCATTGTTTAACTCTCTCTCTCTCTCTCTCTCTTTACTTGAATCTGTTTGTTGAGGCTTTTCTTTGTCCTACTTCCCTCTTTTCATCTGCCCTCTCTCTCTCTCTTTCTCAGTTAAATTAGTTTTGGAAAACAGATCGGAGGTTGTAATACAGCTTTTTAGCACTGCTGGGTTCATCTTGAATTAAAAGCACACTCTGGTAATCATGTGGAACGACATTTATAATTGAGCAAGAATGGTGAATAAACCTTTTGATTATTCATAATTAAAAAGTTACAAACTGACTTCAATCCCTTTCAGCTACCTGGAGTTCAGGGTGAGTAAGGGATACAAAAATAAATACAGCAGGATTTATAAAAGGTCAAGTGTGTAAGATGTGGCGACATCTAGCGGTGAGTTTGCAGATTGCAACCTCTCCCGTCTGCCAAGCCAGTTGAAGAACTACGGTGGCTGACGTGAAAACGAAAATAGCCTTTTCTAGAGCCAGTTGAAATAGCAGAGCCAGTGTATATAGTAGTAGTATATAGTATAGTAGATATAAACAGCTCATTCTAAGGTTACAAAAACACAACAATTCTTATTTTCAGATGATTCCACACAGCAAAAAACATACTTAACAAATATTATAGAAATATTACATTTAATGTATGCCAATAGATCTTCCTAAATGTTACACACTGTCCCTTTTTAATCTGCAGATGTGGTAAGTGTAGTTATATATAGCCAAAGTAAGAGGCCAACATGCGTGATGCTGCAAAAGGGTTAACCAAGACAGATATGGTACTATAGTTTTTGGGTGGGTCAAATCTGTCAATGTTAAAAAAATGCTTCAACCACAGCAAATAATGCTTAAAGTATGTGTATATCTACTAGGGCTGTCAAAGTTAACGTGGAAATAACGCAAATTTGTTTTAACAACACTAATTTCTTTAACGCATTAACGCAAGCGATCTTTCCCAGGTTGTACCGGGCTCAGTTTTAAAGCAATGTGAAGATACTGACATCATATGAAACTAAAACAACCTAAAGAATCAATTGGTACCAACCACGTTATACTAGCTTGTCGATAGGTAAGTTAAATAACGCTCCAAACTTGCGCTAAATTTTGGCAAGGAAAAACTGTCATCTCCATTTTCGAAGGGGTCCCTTGACCTCTGACCTCAAGTTATGTGAATGAAAATGGGTTCTATGGGTACCCACGAGTCTCCCCTTTACAGACATGCAGTTTTGGGGCAAGTCAAGTGTGACGGTTTCTGTATTATATTACTATTATATGTGTCATTGATGTGTGTTGTTAATTGATTTGCAATATTAAATATATACATACAGTTTCAAAAAGCAGCATATTTGTCCACTCCCATGTTGATAAGAGTATTAAATACTTGACAAATCTTCCTTTAAGGTACATTTTGAACATTCTGTGATTCATTTACAATTAATCGTGATTATTCATGGACCATCATGCGATTAATAAATATTTTACTGGCAGTTTTTCTTTTATAAAATTGTTCATTTATTTTCTGTGAAAGCACCTCAACAGTGTTTTTTACTTTTGTCTGTGCTAAAATATTGATTTCTATTCTTGAATCACAGACTTGCTCTCTACCTATATCCAGACTTTTCCCATTTAAATGTCAGCAGATGTTTTATGCTAGTAAGATCACTGGAGACTGTTTTATCTCCCCTGTAAACTACTGCAGCCTATAGCGGGCTTGTGGTCAGTCCACATTTTTGCCTGTATCATGCTGTTGTCTTCTGGAGACTGCTTGTGGTTGGTAATCTTTGGTTACATATAGTTGTTTGAATATTTCTTTGCAAAACAGTGTCTCATGTTTACTTTGTGGATATACTGTATACAGTACATCAGGGGTGCACACACTTTTTCAGCATGCGAGCTACTTATAAAATGACCAAGTCAAAATGATCTACCTACTATAAAAATACAAAACATATATTTATTTATAAATATATTGAGTATTCTTTATATGTACAATATATGTTGGTGTACCTTGCATAACTGCATGAACCCATATTGTACAATATAACTGTACATTTTTTGTCATTACCTTACTCTGATGACTTGCATTGAATGGAATCAGCCAGGGATGCATAGTCCGGACAGTAGCTGCTGATAGCCAGCCTCAAGCACACTTCCAAATGATCATCAGTCAAGGTGGAACGGTATTTGGACTTAATAATCTTCATGTGGGAAAAGGCTGACTCGCATAAATAAGTGGAGCCGAATAATGCAGTGAAGGAGGTAGCACATTTCCTCATGTTGAGGTACTTTTCCTCTGTGAGTAAGTTCCAGAACTGTCCATGAGCCCTGGACTTAAGCTGAATGTCAGCTTGTAGTGTCAAAATCTCATCCTCCACTCCAGATGAGTTCAGGTGAAACAGTGTTGCAATTTGTTGGCTGACGTCTATTTAAAAAAAAAAAAAAATAAATAATTTTTTTTTTTTTTTTTTTTTTTTAATGCCATGCGATCTACCCACACTACCTTTGCGATCGACCGGTAGATCGCGATCGACGTATTGGGCACCCCTGCAGTACACTGTTCTGAAAGGCTGTTGTATCTTAACAGATAATTACAGTTATAAGCTTCATCAATATTTTAGCATGCATTTTATTGACTGTAGATATTTAACTTTTTCATGTTGAACGGCACATTTCTCAGTCACGGTCTTCCATTAACTATTTGGCATCCTTTTATTTAACAATGTACACTGCCACAGAGGTACAGAAAGCACTCATGCTTTTAGACACCGGCAAAGTGGCAGGTCTTAACAATCCTGATCCTTATTTATAAAATTAGCAGGCGACGTTATTGCACCTCCACTGGCATATTCTTTTTAATTCATATTTAGCTTCAAACGACATCCCTCTTATCTGTAAGTCTGTTTTTGTCCCACCATTGCTAAAAGCTGGTGACTCCCCATTGATAAATCCTAATAGGCCCATTTTCAAACTTTGTCTAAAATCTCAAATCCTTTGTGAGCAGCTAAAAGCATTTTTTTTTTTTATTCACTATTAATATTTTAAGGGCAAAAAAAAACAAAAACAGCATTAGCACAGCTGTCTTTAAAGCAGACATTAGGATTCACTAAGCAGCTTTTTACTGATGGCACAGTAACCGTGTCATTATGAAACATATGCTGTTCAGTACTGGCTTGTCACAAAGGTGAGGACAAACTGACGGCATCACCAGTTCACTGACACGGTCCATCTGTGTGACCCAGCGATCAGTCGTAGGACCTCTATTCTATTGCATTCATTTTAAATTGTCGAGGTCAAAATGTGACTCACTTTTATGCTGATGATACTCTAAATTACCTTTCTGCTCCGACACAAATTCAGGCTCTCTCTCTGCTTCATCACGCTTTCAACATTTTCCAACAATTTCTTTATAATGTACAGCTTGCAAAGCTAAACATACATATGATGTCTGTTGACACATTTTAAGAAGAAGCTGCTGACCTCTATTGTTAACTTGAATGAGATCCTTAATAAAAACAACTGCCTATGTATTGCACATAACCACTTGTTTTCCTTTCAGCCTGAAGCTGAGTTGTGATTTAATAAACAAGGCTTGCATTTTGGCAACTGTTAAATTTGGTTGGGCTCAATGGTGATATAAAGTATTACTACACATGCAACACTGTGTTTACCAAAACACAACAACAAGGGGCTCCATTGGTCATAATTGAGGATATGAAATACAATACAAAGCGGCCACAAACACACCTGTTTTCCTCTTTTTCACCATTTTAGTGTGGCTCAATTGGCACCGTTTGCATACTTTTGGCAATAAAGCAAAATCAACAAACATAAATAATCAACATAATAGCGGGTGAATCAGTCAGTTTGGCGACAATGATGACTACTAATCAGAGAACAAACAATGTTCTGCTTGGCTTTGTCTGTGTGTCAGTTTCTCCTTTTTTTGCAAATTGAAATGGGCTCTGTCACTATAAAATCTACAAGTGTTTGCCAGAAAAAAATCAACACCTCCTAGCAAAATGATAATTACACACAAACACACACACACAGGCAATAGTTGCATCATCACACAATGAACAGCACCCCACCGCTTCCTCCATTGTTTTCATACATCACAGCATATATGTCTGGGTTTGTATACAGCAAATTGTGCATGTCTATTTAACTACTGTATGTATGTTCTTTTGATTCTGTATGTCTATCGGTGAGCACAAGGGATATTTTTTTCTGTCTGTGGCACAAAATGAGTACATTGAGTACATTTGTGGACTTGTATGGCACAGTGAGTGTCAAACTCTTCTCCCTTCGACCCCTGGTCCCCCCACTTATCAGCATTGAAGCAGATCATTTGAAAAATAAATAAATAAATAAATAAAAATGATAGACTCTGTCCCAACTACACGTGAGTATGAAAAAAAAAAAAAAATTAAAGAAAAAAAAAATTGTCAAATCTGAATTTAATTAGGGTGAACAAGACAGACATGGCTGCATCCACTTGATGCATTGGACCAATGACTTGCCTCCTAGAGGGTTTAGAAGTAGGTCAAAGGACTCATCCTTTTTTTGTCTGGTAGATTGACCTCACAAAGTTTGAAATAACCATTATTTTGCCATTTGTCTATTATGATACATTGCTGCAATGGTTAAATTATTAATTTAGATAAATCATATTAATCTATCCATGTCAGGTCACTCATTGAGTAAAAACACATTTAGTATTTTTAGTGGTGTATCACATCTCCACTACATTTCTGAAGAAAATATTGTACCATTTACTCCACTACATTTATTTGACAGTTATAGTTACTAGTTACTTTTAACATATAAAAACCTGATATGCTTATATGATATGATGCTGTACTTTACTACTATTCTACCCTGTAGTATACAAAGTATACAAAATTGTCTCTCCATTGATGAACTACGACATTGAAATGCTCATATATGAGTTTGTTAGTGATACAAAACTGAATAATACAATATTCTGTAATAATATAACACTTTGGAAAAGGTAATTATGCATGATAACTATACATTTCTTTTGACACTATAATACTTTTACTCAAGTAACATTTTGAATCCAGGACTTTTTACTTGTAATTAAGTATTTTTAGACTATGATATTTGTAATTTTACTTAAGTAAAATATCTGATTACTTCTTCCACCACTGATTATCATGGATGAGTTCATACATCCCACTTGTGCTTATACGGAAAGATCGGTTTACATACACACATTTGTTTGGATGTAATATTAAAAAAAACAAAGGAAGACCCTGTTTGGTGCATTGGATGTGGATACACACAAATGCACCCATGAAAAAAAAAAAAACTGTGATCCCACACACACATATATATAGAAACACCTACATAGACCTGTTGTGGAAACTGCAGACAGCTGCAGAACAAGCTAATTGAGTGGAACAAATTCCATGTGGCCTTAATTGTGGACCATGTTCATTTTTCTCCACAGGTGGTAGTCATGTTCAATTCCCCCGTATTCCACATCTCTTGGCCAGTATTGAAAGGCATTGAGGGAGGTTCAGAATCAATAAACCCTCAAATACAAAGGACCTTAGGGTTAAGTAGAGCACATTAATACTACTTATTTTAGAGCAAGACAGAGGGAGAGAGAGCAGTAGAAGGATATTACAAGAAATACTACCACAGATGAAATCCTTATAGATCACTTGTACTCACACACTTTCTTGACATTGCATTAGCTGTGGTTTGGAATAATGAAGTGTTTCTTGTCAAAACAGGAATCAAAGAAGTGATTTTAAAATTGTTGGTTTATAAAGCTTTGAATGTTTTAGGGCCAGAATACATTTCTGATCTGCTGCTACGTTATTAATCGTCCAGACCTCTCAGATCGTCTGGGACAGGTCTGCTTACTGTCCCCCTGAGCCAAAACTAAACACGGAGATGCAACATTCAGCTTTTATGCACCACATATCTGGACCGAACTCCCAGCAAGCTTTTAGGGCATGAAATTGTTTGCCACTGTTTTTTATTAAGTAAACTTTGGGACTATTTATTCACCTTGCACTACACTGTAGCTGCACTGGTATTTCTGTTTTATTTGCCTTATTCTATTTTAGCTTATCTTCTATTTTATTTTTTTGGGCTCTTTTTTTTTACAATCCTATTCATGTGAGTCGTTTCAGTGTGTGATATTGCCTAGTGCCTTGTTGTTGAAAGGTGCTACACAAATAAACTAAATAAATAAACTTGGCTTGCCTTGCCTCATGAATAACAGGTTGCCTAGTAGCAACAACATTTTCAATAATGAAAAAGACATTGGCCATTGGTCCGAAAAGAGACAAGCAGTCGACACCTTCTGGAAAACCTACAATTTAGAAACAAGCAACATGAGGTATTTATAATAACATCAATTTCAAAAAGATGTAAATCTGGATCAGGAATTGATCTGCGCTACAAACTGCAGTATGGTGAGTGAAATACCAATCATACCATGCCCACTGTGTCCAGACAAGACACATCTATCACGATGCTTCCGTGCCGATTCGATATGTATTGCGATTTTTAAGTATTGCAATATACTGTACAGTTCCCTTTGTTAACACTTTATTTTGACTTTTTTTTGTCAGAGCATTTTATATATTGATTGCAGTTGGAATGTAAAGAGAATTTCAACAAATAAAATAAAAAAAAAGTTTCTAAAATACATTACCCACCCTAGCTTTAATGCCAGCTCTATAGTGTGCATAGTTTTGTATGTGCAAGGTCGACAGAGTGTGTGAGTGGGTGAACGTCCTCTCTGATGCAGTAGTTGTAGAGATAATGATGGATTCCCTCATCATGCCGAGGTTAACTGGCAAACTGTCCCATTAGGTGAAAGCATACCACTATCAAGGTTATGCACACAGAACACCCACGCCAGTCATATACTGCACAAAGTGCCGATCACCATGACTTCTAGGTGTCACAGACACACACACACACACACACACACACACACACACACACACACACACACACACACACACACACGCATACACAGAGACATTAAGGCATGTATATTTACTAACACACATACACACACGCGATAAACCCATGCGTGGTGATGGATAGGCCGGGAAAGTATTTTGCAGGCATTTCTAATATTCAGGACTGTTGTAATTTTTCACACAACCTTTTATGTCAGCCAGCAGACCCGGAATAAAGAGAAAGAGAGAGAGAAAGGGAGAGAGAGACAGAGGGAGAGGAAGAGAGGGGATAGAAGAGGAAGAGCAGTTTCACCTTTGCCGAGGGAAAACAGGTGAGGGGATGCTGAAAGGATGCACAAGTTAGGAAACTTGGAAAGTGCTTTGGTCGTCCTTTGCCTATGAGGGTCATGGTTGAGAAAATGACTTTCATTTTAAATTTCATGTTAAATTGTTAGATAAAATTCAACACAAATATCAACAAATTACACTTCCTAAGTCCCGCCCCTTTTCACTCAGTGCTCCTATAACTGTTGAGCAAGCTCAGAACCCGGCAGAACCTCGGTCAACTTTCCCCTTTCGCGTTGGATTATACATGTACTTAGATAGGCTACACTACGTATTTTGGTATCACAATGTTCACGGACACATTACATTGTATATAGTTACAGTTGCTACGAGGAACTTTTAATTTGTATTGATTTCGGCGGACCCCGTGGACAACAGCGGTAGTGTTTCAGAGCACCAGTGTCCCTTTAGGAAACCTCTCATTTAACTGCAGCAGCAGGGTCTGACAGTCCGCCCCACGCCGTCCTGGTTCTCCCTCGTCTCCCTTCAATAACTTCACGTAAGTTCCAAATACATGACTTACTCTCTTGCGAATACAAACATAGGACAAAATCTATACCATACTTAACCAGCCGTCTCTATATGATTTGTTCATGCTTCATTAACTTGTAGTTTGTCCTTGATATGAAGAAAGGTGCAGTTATATGTCACGATACAAGCTCTATTTTTAAAATGTTTGCTGTATCACTTACCATTCAGAATGTAGTCTGATATATATGTAGGATGGGGAGTGACTTGAATTAGGTGATTCTGGAAATTTCAACCTCATACTGCAAGTCCCCAAAATCCATTTTAGAGGCAACCACCTTATTGAAATTATTGACTGCTTCACAGGAGGCAGTTTGCTCAGAAAGTCAAGCTACCTTAACAGCTCCCTCAGGGCAGTATGCCAACAGCCAGTGCATGTATAGCATCTTTTTCTTTATCTCTCTCCTCTCCTCTCCACCTCTCTCCCTCCTCCACTACACTTCTTATCTTCCTCCCTTGCTCTTTCCTTAAAATGCACAACCTCCTCGATCTTCTGGTGCTCTGGCTTTGGCACTGACGCTGCCAGAGCTGGATTAACTCTGTTAAACCATGTTTAAAATTGAAGCAGGTGTGGTACGCTGTGGCATGTCACGTAGCCAAAGTCATTTCCTGTACCAAGAGTTTTTTAAGGTAGGTTTAAAAATGATTTCTGAGCTCAAATTATGCAAGAGCAAAGCTACCATAAATTCAAAAATACTGCCCAGGTAGAGAATCGGCCATTTATTATAAGAGACGTGCCTTTATTTCTAGTGCCCCCTGTTTCAAAAGTAGGCATTGTTGATCTGCTCCCGTACGCCGTGTTCATTTGCTGTTGCTGCTATTTTATGTTAATGCAAACTCAGCACTTCCTCCATCTGTTTCACATTAAAACACTTCCAGCAGTTCAGGGGGTAGAAGTTATTCACTTACCGGCAAGGCCTTTTTTTGTGAAACATCAACAGGAAGTTTTCAGTTATGCGGCTTAAATTAAGAAGATCAATATCCCTGTTAAAAAGAGAAACCTATCACTGATGAATTTAATGCTGTGGAATTGCACATCTATTGTGCATGTGAACTCTATATACAAAATACATATATGTAAATAAGATTGATTGGATTATATTCACCAAAAGTATAAAACATTACATGTTCCTTATAAATTAAAAAAGAAAATACCACTAATTTATGAGGGAAATGTCTTTATTCTTTGATTTCTGGTTTGCTGGAAAACATGTAATAAATAATGTCTGACACTGACTGATATATTTGACTTCAGGACATCTCTGACTACATAACTGCTGAAAATCAAATTAATTTAGATATTTTCCAAAGTAAACGTCCCTAGAAGTGTATGATTCAACTTTTTCCCACGGTCTAGTATTAAAAAAAATTAACAAAAATCACAATAAATCATAATATTGAATCACAATACATATCGAATCGGCACCCAAGTATCGTGATAGTATTGAATCAGGAGATAGGTGTATCGTCCTAGCCCTAGATACTAGTGGCTTAATAAAATTAGATAATGTCCAAAAGCAGGGAAGACGGGAGCAACAGCAATGTCAGAAAGTAGAAAGAAACAAGAATAAGACGGCAAAATTTAATTTTCAATAAACAACATAAGTCACATATATGGCCAACAGCAGAGCACAGATGTGCTGTGATCACAGTCTGCTTCGTTAACATCTCATCAGGATGACAGACAAGTGCTGAACCGAGAACCTGACCCGCTGAGTGGGAACAGGGCAGGGCACATTTCCTGCATAGAGGGGTAAAGGTGAACATTCTTGCTTTGAATTTAGTTTGAGTAGTCTGTAAAGACACCTGATTCATCTGTACTTGATAGAACTAACCACAAATAATTATTCAATTCATTTGGATGCAGGTTTTCAGTCCTTCAGCTAGAAACTATAGGAAACTAAAAGTTTCCCAAATCAGGATTTTGTGTGCATTATGTGACTCAGATCTGTTTTCTGTTTTCAGTGTGAACAGCACAGATCACATAGTCAATCTGATATTTTCAATTCTGATTTGGGCAACTTTCATATGTGGAACTAAATCAGATACAGGTCTGATTTGTTGCAATGGAAACCTCAGTCTGAAGAGTCATATCAGAATTAATGCGACTTTTATGTCACTCTAGATCGACATTCGTCACAACTCTGCGCTGGCGGGAGTCACCCGGTGAATACAAACATGGAAGACATGACGTGTCTTCGCCGCGGGAGTCTTGTGGAGAGGAGCTGGCAGATTAAAAGTAGCCCCTTGACATGCTGAAATTTTGGATGAAATCCGTTTCAGTGAAGCCATTCATGTCACGATCCCACCACTCCTGGCTGCGACTCACCTCCATACAGAAGTGGTACCCATTGCTCCACAAATCATGAACAATTTTCTCCTCATCCTATCTTTCTCTCTCTCTCTCTCTCTCTCTCCTCATCTATCTTCTGCTCATGAATTTGCTGGCTTCCACTGCACATCAACTTATAAATTAAACCGTAAACGCCGACTTCAGTGGCCTCCGTGTTTATTTCCGTACGACAGTGATCTATGCGTGGCGTCTAGGGGTGACCCCGAATAGTCGACTATTCGACGACTTGATCTAAGGAGCCTGATTCATCTGCCAATCTCACAGCTGAAGCATCGCAGTGGCGGGGAAATGTGGTTATGAAACAGGATCATTCCATTCTAGCTATATGCTGGATGTCTGATTTTACATAGAATTGCTTGGTTTCTCCCAACAAGTGATGATAAATAGCCAGTCTTGGTATAAATATCAGCCTATTAATAATACTGTTAATTAAGACTTGAAAACTACTTCAGTGCTTTCAATCAATCTCCTTAGTGTGCATGAATAAATCACCATGTAGACTACGTTGCACTGTTTAAATTTGTGGGACAATCGGAGCTTGGTGATAGCCTCATAAAGGGCAACATAAAGCTAAATGTGCTGTCCATGCGAGCGGTCTGGCCGGGGCGTAAGGCTTGCAATGTGAACGTCTAAATGACAACAACAGCATACACTGATGTACTATATCTTATGCTCTGTTATAGCAACAATACCAAATTATTATTCTGTGAAGAGTAGAAAAGTTCCCACGTTGTTGACATGTGCTGGCATAATGTCTGACCCTGTACTAAACGCATGCCTTGGCTTGATTTGCTTTGAGTTGGCACATATGTAGGGTTATTTTCTAAATGCGTTCTTCTTCCATTTAGAAAATTGTTCTAATAATGACAGTAAAAGTATGAACAGACAACAAAGCATATGTGCATTGCCAACAGTCACTTTTCTGAACACATGGCTCCTCCATCTGGAGCTTTTTATGAAACGACAGCTACAGTTGCAAAACAAGTCGTATTATTAGATTAGATCGGTAGTAATTTGACAGGCATTCCTGCACACTAAGACAGACACTGTCCATACACTGTAATGTTTTCTTGATATTATAATATTTCCAAATTACATGAATACATTTTAAACTTCATATTCTCAGAGTTAAAGCAGCAGTAGGCGAGATTGGAGAAAATGTGATTATTTTTATAAAACGATTTTTTAAAGCCTGAAAAAGGAGCCATGAGGAGGTGCAAAAGTCTAGTTTTCTCTCAGAACACTTGAATTACAATATGCTGAAAGGTTATTATAGAATTTTTGCCCAATGATGCCATAAACGTGTTGCCTACTGAAGCTTTAAGTTGGTATGATTCTGTTCTATTTCTATATATAAACAAATCCCAATAAGTCAAAATATAACTATATTACAATAACTATATTAGTCATCAGAGAGAGATGAGAGAAATTAAATGCATTTTGACTGATTTAAATATGGGTTCAAAACATGTGCGACTAAATTACAGCGTATGCGTACTGATATGCTATATCTTTTATGTGACAAATAGTCTAATATTAATACTAAAACTAAAAATATATATCCAACAAGATGTCCTCAATGATGTCTCCATTTGTAAGTGAGGTTTCAGTGAAAATGATGTAGCTACAGGGGAGAGACTACATGATGTGTCAGCCATCCCAGGAGGACAGATATTAACCTTTGTAAAGCACCGGGCTGTGCTTTTTGTTTGACCGCAGCTGTACATGAGCAGACATCCCTCAGTGTCCACAAACACACTTGTCTCCGACGTACGAGCCGGCACCTGCGTCCCGAATCACCTCTGACTGACAAATGACAGCAGAGTGTTTCCCGCTGCTTCCCTCGTACCACACAAACCTCTCGCCCACACAGAACGCAAAATCACAAAGGAACGAGTTGACAAGTGCAGTTAGCATCACCTTGCTTTCACCAACAGCTGTGTCCCACTTCACCTCTGCAGCCTGAGAGACAGTCTGAGTGACAAATGACAGCAAGGGTCTAATGCCGCTTCACACTTGTGTTTGTCTGCTTGCCTCGCTGCTGTCAACCTCTCTCTCCCTCTGGTCGTAAAAAAAATAAATCTAAAATGTTACATCATTTGGGGAGAGTAAGGGAGTAATCCTGCAAGGCTTAGTGGTTAGATTATGGCTTTCCACACTTGTGTACAAATAATTCAAAAACTTTCCAATGACTTTCAGGATGTTGGGAGGAAATATTCAAGAACTTAAAACTCTTTAAAAAAAATTGATTTTTGAAGTCTAGAAATTGTGCTGTCACATTTTTGAAGCCACTTCATGTTTTTAATATGTCCTTAAAATATCTCCGGAAATCCATCACTGACTCGGGTTTCAGTGCTGATTCTGCAACAAAATACCTTTAACCCTTTAAAAACAGACCTCCCTTGTTTGCTTGATGCTGTTTAAATCAAACTAAAATAAAAAGCATAATAGCGAGAGCATTCATTCTTTTTGGAGCAGAAAACGGAAGCTTCTGTCGTTCGTGTCATCGTGTTGTACGCTTGTGATGACGTCATTACGTTACTATCAAAAATGCCTTCACTCACGATCTCAACAACTAAAAAAACAAATGTGCATAGTAGAGTGTTAAGACATATTAAGTTTGTGTTTCTACATTTAGAAATATTTGGGATTAATGTGTTTATTTAGTAACATTTTATGAAAAAACATGTCAGATTTTTTTTATTTTTTTTATTTATGGCACAAATAGTTCCATCAATTGTTATAGTTTGTTGGTTGACATACCCTCATAACTTAGGTTGTACAGATATGAAGCATTTCAGTGACATCACAATAAGTAGAAATACCAATGTATGCACTGGCAGACCATTTTGATTGCAGAGTTCAAAGTTTTAATTAGTTTTCAATTTAGATATCTGTACATATTTATCTCCTCTAATTGATTTACTCACTGAGAAAATACCACTGCCTGCAGGATGATGCTCACTCAACTCTTTGCAGAGATAGAGAAAGTGCTTGGATGTCCTCTTGTCTATTTGTGCTGTAAGTGAACGTAAGTCTGACATGACCAGTCTCAGGAAATAGTATCTCTCTGTCTAGTCGCTTCAGTGCTTCCTCTTCAGCGCTTCCTCTTCAGCCCCTCTGAGCTGCAATACATGTTCTAAGACACAATCTGAGACCGGTTGAAACACTGATGTCAGAAAGAGAAACAGAACAGTTTTATGTCTGTTGGATCAAACTTACACTCTGCCCTCAATATTTTGAAAAGGTGGTTTCTGGTATTAAATTGCTCATTAATGTTGGGCACATGTTGGTGATTAACCCACATAGAGACCAACATATTCTGTTTTGTCTTTTTTAAGGGGGTACAGGGGGTCTTTAGGGGGAGATAGCAGGTCAACAGTAGATGTCACATAGAAGTGGTGTACATCATCTGAAAGATGTGAACCTGAAGATTAATTTGAGATGCAGCTCAGCACTGTGTGTCAATTTGTTCAAGTCAGAAATCAGAAATAAACATGCATTAATTAATTATTTAAAATAAATTGTAATAGTGTATAAGTGCTAAGAACATTGCGATCAAAGTATATGATGGCCATTCCCATGCGCTATTATATCTCATAAGTTGTTGCAGCAAATTTTGGGTTGATATCATTTACTACACAGATTTGGTGCTAAATAACACCAAGACCTTGAGGAACACCAACTTTTGACATTTGGAGATTCCTTCAATAATTGCATGTTTTGGTGATTAGATGGCGAGCACTTCTGTTGTGTAAACTGCTCAGAAACCCCCTTGTTGTCAATTTAGATAGGACATCCATCCATCCTCTGAATGCTCTAGGTCTGTAGTTTGTGGTTGTAAAGTTTCATGAGGCTGTGATTATCCTAGAGGTCACCACAGGTCATTTAATAGGTCAAGTTTAAAAAACTGGTCTCACTACAATGAAATGGCTACTATTGGAACTAACATCATCACACATGTATACAGTTGGGCTCATTGGATCCACAAGAGTCTCAGCTTTACAGTGATTATCATAAAGTGGGCATGTCTGTAAAGGGGAGACTCGTGGGTTCCCATAGAACCCATTTTCAGTCACCTATCTTGAGGTCAGAGGTCAATGGACATCTTTGAAAATGGTCATGCCAGTTTTTCCTTGCCAAAATTTTGCACAACTTTGGCGCGTTACTTAGCCTCCTGCCCGCGATCCCATAGGTCTCAGAGGGTTAATCAGAACCAGCCTCTAACGTTTGAAACTGATGTAGCGGTGGATGCTAAAACTAAACTTCTATAATGTAAACATGAGGTTAAGAACATGGGTAAAGTTTTAAAGAGAAAGAATACATATTTAAATAAGAGGTAATTATATTGTGGGTTAGAGTTAGATTCATGATTGAATGGCACAAACTGAGAGATGTCATGAAAATGAAATGAATACCATGTATTTGTGTTACTTTGTATAAACAGTTTTGCCAGTTATTCTTTTGTGACAAATAGCAAACAACAGCGGAAGAAAATGTAATTGAAAAAGTGGCAGAGGCATGTACCGTCTCTTCCACAGTTTCAAGGGTATACATTATGAAAGCAACACGCAAATCCCAACAGCTATTCAGCCCACACATTCATGTTCTGCATTAGCTTAACAGTCTCAACAGAGACTATTTAAAAGGTGACAAGTGAGAGTGCTAATATTGACTTGCTGATATTCAGCACGGCTGCAGTCATTTATTTGCCTTCCTAACACGCGGATCGCATTTAATCCATAATGCATTTGTGTTGCTGAAAATTGCGTGTGATGTGCTACACAAGGATTCTGCAGCACAAGCGTATTAATACTCAACTCAAATGAAACATATTTGTGGTATCAAATCTGACTCAGGTCAAACGTTTTCACCACAAAAAATGTCATCCGAAGTACAAGGTACATTATTATTAAGTTTGTCAACGCACTGCAGAATGTAAAGTCAACTCCAAACTTCTCCTTTGTTACAGCAATGCATCAGCAACAAAAGAACATAACAGTAATGACCTTCGTTGGAGAGTAATATATTCACTGCAATTGTGATCTAACGCTGGCAGCCAGACATCTCTGACTTTTATTCAACAATTTCAGGGACCTAAATTGCTACAGTAACAGGTTTCTGCACTGCTTACAAAGAGCCTCAAAGTGATACATGAAGCATTGTCAAACTGAGCCGAGGGTCCTTCTGTCTTCATCGCTTTCTTTTTCTCGCTTCTGTCTTTAAACCAAACAACTGGAAAGTGATCTCCTCTTAGTCTCAGTCAAGAGTGCAACGATGGGGCTATGCAGGCGGGGGCGAAGTCTATTCCTGAATCTGCTGCCATGACCTCAATCCCTCTCCACTGTCACCTGTGGAGACTAATAATAGATATCGATACAGCTTCAATGTTGGCTAGGTAGCAGGTAGGGCTGCGCAATTAATCAAAGATCGATCGCGATCACGAGTTTGGCTTCCCACAATTAAATGAACATGATCGACCGCGATATTGACGTTTAAAATGCTCCGCTCAAGACGCACCGTTAATCAGCAGCCGATCGAAGCCGGCGAGTTTTCAGCAGTCTGTATATCCGAGTTTTTTGCCGGTCACACACACACACACATGTGCAGCCACCCGATGATGGTTTTACGTCGGCACACAGCAACACAGTCAGTAACGTCACACACACACACACAACATGTCGTCAGTGAGGAAGAGAAGACATAAAGCTGGAATTTGACACGACTGTAAATCCAAAATAATCCGTGGAGGAACAACCTTAAAAACATTTGGAACAACTAACTTAATCAGACACTTATTATATTTCCTTCCCATGATGCTGCTTAGAGTAATCACAGTGACGGGCTCGTTTGCTGACGACACGGGGTTAAAGAGATCCGTTAACAGAAGTTCCATTGTTGTTCCATTATGGAGTGTCTAAGCTCTACTCAGTTAAAATGAGTATTGGACGATGGTAACCCTATCATGATGCTTTCAAATTTAATCTTGCAAAATGTAATTTATGGTGAGAAACTTGTATAAAGATAACATAGAATTTTTGGTTGTAATGTAGCACAACATGGAAGTGAAAGCAGCACTCTGATTATTTAAATGCGAAATTGCAATAAAAAATAGTTTGTCCCTAAAATCTATGAATAATCATGATAAATAATCGTGTTCTCAACATTCATCAAAATAATTGTGATTATCATTTTGGCCATACTCATGCAGCCCTAGTAGCAGGCGACTATGTGTTGGCTAGACATCACTCCCAGTGCATGTGTGATGTGGTGCCGTGTGCCATGCATTAAATCAGCTACTCCATCCATCCATCCATTAACATGGTGCTGCAAAGACGACGCCTACTCAAAGTCAAGTCTGCGTCGTAGCAAGTCAAGTCTCTCACACACTCACGGTCGCAATTGGAGAATGAGGGAATAAAACCACTCTGCAATATGCAACTGTGGCTTTAATTCAATTTAGTTTATTTATATAGCATCAAATCATAACAGAAGTTATATCGATACACTTTTCATATAGAGCACGTCTAGACTGTACTCTATAATTTACAGAGAGCCAACATTTATATTGATCCCTTCTAGGTTTCATATGGTGAGAAGCATTGCTAGCACGCAACCACCACTGACAAAATACCATGCTGTGCATTTAAAAATCAAACTTAACATATTCAAACACTTTCTGCTGTGTTTGTATAACAGTAACAAGCGCTGCATCATATGTGCCCAGCCACTTCGGATGTATCATTAGAAACTGACATGTCTAGATGCCTGATTTATGCACCCAGCGTGTCTGTCTGCATCGCTCATGCACGGAGTAGAAAAATAAACCAGGTGACCCGGCATTCATCCCGTCCCTGCTACCAGATATGTGACTGGTATAATGGGTTGTGGGTGACGGATCATCATTATTGGATCCTGTGGCCACCGGCTCCCCTGTCTGCCAATCACTCGCCTCCGGAGAGCACCCACACAGAGAGCATGTCTTCTCCCACTGTTGGGATTGTTTCTGAGTGACAAGCATAACAAAAATAAACCTGCTTTAATCTATAGGGTCCATATTGATCCGTTGCTAGCCAACAGACAGAAAATAAAGGAACAGAGTTAACTATCATAAGTGTCTGTGACGCTTCACATTTTTGAGTGACACACTGAGTAACAAGTGACAAAACATGTCTGGCTTCATCCATCATGTATTTTTTTTTTCTGTCCGTCATTTCTGCCCACTGTTTGGAACTGACAAAAATGAGAATTTTTTTTCTGTCTGTCTGACAAGTTGAAACTGCACACTGTATCTTATCACTGTTATATGCACAAGTGGTGTATAATAACATGAAAAAGATGAGAAAACAAAATAATTTCTGTGTTGTAAAAATACATATAATGCTAGCTCTTGATATTACCCTAAAGGTAATACATACTAACAAAAATAATATGTGACAGTAGCTTTCTTGAGGGACAAGTGACTGCTTCGGGTTTTTAAATCCCATGCCAACTACTTGGTCACTTGTCTGCTTGGAACTGATATGACCTGAATACCAAACAGGGTGGAAAATATCATGACTGGCTACACTGCTGACGGACAAGTTATGGATGTTTGTGTGTGCCTGTCCATGTTGATATCAGGGTGCATACTTTTTTCTGCCCTTCATCTTGTGTTATGGACAGATGAGAACCAACCTAAAGTGACAACTTTCTGTGGACGTATGTCCTTGCAGGGTTCGTAATGAACACCCACCAAGCCCCAAATTAGGGACGAAAATACTATTTGTTAATCACAGGGAACTAGTCGATGATTTTTCAAAAATTGTAACATATTTTTAAGACAGGACGATAAACTAATCGATTTTTTATAATTTAATGACTATTCGAAAAATAAAAAATCCTGACCCATCCCTACCCCAAATGCGGGTAGATTTTCCATTTGGTCCATGTTTTCATGACAATAAATAGAGCTGTGAAATAATATGTTAATATTATGTAGCTGTTATTCAATATTGCACCCCTTTACAGACATGCCCATTTTATGATAATCACATGCAGTTTTGGGGCAAGTCATAGTCAAGTCAGCACACTGACACACTGACAGCTGTTGTTGCCTGTTGGGCTGCAGTTTGCCATGTTATGATTTGAGCATGCATTTTTTGCTAAATGCAGTACCTGTGAGGGTTTCTGGACAATATTTGTCATTGTTTTGTGTTGTTAATTGATTTCTAATAATACATATATATATACACATTTGCATAAAGCAAGTATATTTGCCCACTCCCATGTTGATAAGAGTATTAAATACTTGACAAATCTCCCTTTAAGGTACATTTTGAACAGATAAAAAATGTGTGATTAATTTGCGATTAATCGCAATTAACTATTTTAATTGATTGACAGCCTTGCTAACTAAATAGCAATTGCATGTTTTGAAGGAAATGTAATGCTGGAATTGGGAAATGGTTAAGCTGCAAAAATGGTGAAACTAAACCTCAGTAAAATGTTCACTGACAACATTTTTCAATTGCCAGTCTAAAATATCCCAGAGGTTTTCAGTTGGTTTGAGATTTGGTGACCGCGAAGGGCCGGAGCATTATTCTCATTCTCGCCAGATCATGTTTGTGAGACACTTAAAATACATTTCAGTAAAGAATTGAAGCGTTAAAGTGTCATAACATCAGATTAGATCTCTACGTATTCTACCACAGTGTGGTCGGGATGTTGTTTTTGAATGGACACTTTTCAGATATCAAGTGGCAGCAAAAACAAATTAACTACAACGACCTCTTAAGCAAGTTAAGCCTATAGGAACAAGATAAGCCGAGTTGTTTGACATGCCGAACAAATAAGAGGCAGACAAGCAATTGAAAAGGAATTTCTCTACGAGTGTAGTGAAGTCCTGTGTGTCTGTGTGTGTGTGTGTGTGTGTGTGTGTGTGTACGTTTTTGTGTAAAAAAACCCTTGCTTGTTGAGCTTTGAGTGACATCAGGTGATGAGGTTATCAGATCCATGTCTATCCATCAGCGCCAAGTATATATGGCAGCACTATGCGCAGATAGGGAAAGTGTGTATGTGTGTGTGTCTGAATACAAAAGTGTTTATGTGACTTATGCATGAGTCTTTTTTAGGTGGTGGGTATTTGTGGGTGTTTGTTTGCTTACTTATGTGTGTGAGTGTGCACGCCTCTGGCCAATCCATTAGTGCAGTGTGTACATGCAGACAGATGAGGAGCGATGCACAGCACTGACGTGACGTGTGTTAAATCCTCCACATGAGTTTAAGTGTGTGTGAGTGCATGTGTGTGTTCATATTTCCTATACGTCTCGTATAATCATCTTCGTAAGTGAGACTAAGTGAGTGTGTGTGTGTGTTTGTATGTATGTGTGTGTGTGTACGCCTCCAGCCTACAACCCAAGAGTCTTGTTTGTATGCTGTCAGTCACTGCAGACAGCCATTGGCTAAACAACACGAGAGAGAGTAATTGAGAGAGATGGAGAGAGAAGTGGTAGGAAGGAAGAAGAGATGAAAGAAAAGGGGGAAGATATACACATGGGAGCGGGGAGGAAGAAAGGCAAGACAAAGGAAGTTGGCGACAGATAGAGAGAGCTGCAGGGAGAGGGAGAAAGAAAGGGCGACAGTGACAGAGAGAGCAAGACAGAAACTTAAGAGAGAGAGAGAGAGAGAGTGTGTGTGCGTGTGTGTGTGTGTGTGTGTGTGTGTATGGGGGCGGGGAGGGGTCCTCAAGGGTGCAGACTCCGTACATTATGAAGGATGAGTCATGAGTATTGAAGACGCATGCATGCACACACACACACACACACACACACACACACACACACACATATATATATATATATATATATATATATATAGAGTCACCTTGGCGCTATAAGCCTCTTTCCCGAAGGTCTACTTGTCGCTTTACAAGAGGTGTGCTTCAGTGTAAAGCTGTCACATAAGATGCTACAAGTCTGCCGGCTGAGAAAATAGTGCACCAAACTCAAGGCTTCTGCACAATACCAACCAAAACTAAATAAAATGTTAACACCTGACTACAGCCTATGAATATAGAGCAGTCATTACAACAAACATGATTTCAGTTGCGTTGCACGGCGGCTGGATTCTCGCGACATTGTCAGGCTTCAAGTAATGCGTTTGTGTCCGGCAAGCCAGACCAATCAGCATCCTGTGAGGAGCTACTGGCAGCTATGGGCGTGGCTTAGGTGTGTGTGAGACGACACGGAGAGGTGACTGTTCGTTCTAAATAGTGGCTCCTGAAGAGGTTAGCGTAGATGCTGCAATAGCATCAGTTATATCAGAACTGGAGAGTACTTCTTCATTGAAAGAAGAGCAAAGAACGACACTGAGAGCTTTTGTCGATGGAAAAGATGTTTTCGCTCTTCTCCTGACTGGCTTCTGCAAGAGTTTGATTGACAGATGGTTCATTCAATCGCTGCCAAGTATTTTTTTAAAGACCATGTCTTATGTCCAGCTTCTCAGATGGTTCTGTCTAACAAACCATCTGGTTCGTCAGGTTAATCGACTGGTGCTCTTTAATGTTTTTCTTTACAACAGGAACAAAAACAAAAACCTCCCTTGGAAGATAATTTACACAGAGGACATGTGCAGATTAATATCAGTTATTCAGTTTGATCCCAATGGATTTGAACAAAGACTAATCAAATGCTCGAGCTGCATATGAACTTGTCAAATGAGCAAGAAAAGGTCAAGTCAACTTGCACAGTTACAATTTTATAGGGTTTTCCATGGGCCCAGGTCTGTCCGCGTGATGACAAACATTTCAACTAGTGACTCACAGCAGGGTACAGCTGTGGTTCTGCTTGGTAGCAGAGCCGACCACCACCAACCTGTGATGGTCTCCTTCCCTTAGCTCTGTCCTAAGTGTCTGAACTCATGTGCGTCTGAAAGTCTCTCTGCGTTCAGCTCTCAGTACTTTTGTAGCTTCTACCTGAATCTCTGTGGTTTGGAGTTTAGTTTCACTCCTGTGTCTCTGTTTGTACTCTCAGATATCAGCCTTATTTCACTGTTTACTGATCGCTTTCAACTTGAGCCGTGTTAAGTTACTGTTGATGCAAAGTAAATCTTTCCTGCTGTTGCTGCTTCACATTAAAAGCACGCTTTCCAATGGCCAACTGTCGGGATGCTTTGTGAAGAAGTTAGAAGAAATGCAATACGTTGGTCATTAAGCAAGCAGAGCTTCGTTAGCTATGCTATTGTTCAATAAAAACAGCTCTAATCAACCAGAAATAGACATATTATGCATTATTTGGTCAGCGGATCAGTTTTAAATACTGAAGTTTTTTCAAGCCATGCCGTTACAACTGTGGAAAATATGATGAACAGATGATGAATGCAGTGCATTTTAGTACTTTCATGAGACTAACTGTCACATGGGGCTTCAAATAAAACCCATAGAAAGCCTGCCCGATTAACCGTGATTCAATACTTTAATCAAGTGACAGCCCTAGTTTATACTTAATTTTACTTGAACAACAGCTTGAGACAACCAAAATACCCATTCACAACACTGTAATGGCATATTATATTATTATTATTATTAAAACAAACATTTTTTTATAGCTGGAATCTTTACTTACTTTCAAACAAATACAAATCAATCACTTCTCATAACCTATTAACACACTGTCCACATGCTTAAAACAAAAATCAATTACATTACTTGTTAAAGAGAAAACAAAACTCTTCTTTCCTCCGCTCGTTAGGCACAGATGGCAAGAAAACGAACACTGTAGAATGAGTAAATCTATTGGAACACACAGTCTTGTGGACATTTAAAAGAGATTCCTCTGACAAATGGAGAACAATTGAGGGCTGATATTAAATTTCCAGCTGTATCTATTTTGTCCCTCAGTGTGATTGTAAAACAAAACAGCGGCGGCATGTAATTTTTCTCTAGGAGGCGGCGGGTGGTGTAATCCAGCCTGGAGTCGCTTCCAGTGACAATGAACCAACAAAACAACGAGAAAGACCTTTACAGCAATAACGAGCAGGTTGTTCATAGAGGAGGCATGATATGTCACACTCTCTCTCTCTCTCTTTCTCTATCACTACATCTCTCTGTTTTACACACAAACACACATGCAGATTGAGTGATGGCTGTTATCAGCATACTTTGGGCAGAAGTATCAACTTCACCTGACCTTAACATGTTTAATTAACCCGCAGTAATCTGTCTACACTGATGGACTGACCTTCGCAGTCTGTCAATGTTTGAGTGAAAAGATAGATTCACATGTCCTGTGAATCAGCAGTAAAAAAATATAAAGGGGCTAGAAAATAAATGTTTACACCACATGGAAAGGAATTTCATCCCTAAAGCATCATAATCATAATAGATTTTTATGTTGGATGCCAATTAGCAAGGTTTGTCAGCTATAACAAAGGCTTGTCAATCAGCATCGTGACATTTGAGTTTTCAGAGAAACACAAGAATTTGTACCATTTTCACCGGAGAAATAGCAGTAGATGTAGCAGTACTTCATTTGGTACTTATTTTGTGTAATGCAATTATGTGTAATTCTGTAGTTTAGTTAGGCTGGTTTTACACCTCTGAATCACTGCTCATATCTTACATTTGTTCAGTATTCAAATAGGTCTGATATTATGCCAATAAATGGCTATTTCTGCCAGTTGGGGAATCGGTCGACCAATCAGAGCTTTGTAGATTGGAGGTTTGTTTATGCTAGCTAGCTACATAGCTAGATTTCACCTGTCATAAAAATGACGACAAGAATAGATGAGAGAGACACAGCAGTCTCATATCTGATTTTTTTTGCCGGTCACACACACATATGCAGCCACCACATGATGGTTTTAAGTCGTCACACAGCGGCACAGTCAGTAACGTCACATAAAGAGTTAATTACAGATTCACAGTGACTAGCTCAGCTCATCTGCCAACAGCACGGAGCTAAACAGCTAACGTTAACGGAGGTTCCATTCAGTTACAGTATGATGTGTTCAAGCTTTGCTCAGTAAAAATGAGCGTTATGAGAATGGTGCGTTCAAATGTAATCTTGTAAAATGGAGTTTTTGGCGAGAAACTTGGATAAATCCAGTTGTTTAAAGTCGATGTTTTCACAGCAATATAAAATAAATATTAGAGAGAGAAATATGACATGATTAACTTCCTAAAACTAGCTCTAAACAGCTTATAATATATAATTAGAACTACTAATGTCAAGATTTATTTTAATCAAAGCAAATATTCAAATAAAAATACAATAATTGATTTCTTAATCGTTTGAGTTGTGTGTTTTTATGCAAATAACCACTACAGACTACAATAACAAAGTAAAAAGATAACATTTAGAGTTTTTGACAGTTAGACTGTAGCACAACGTGGAGGTAAAAGCAGCACTCTGTTTATTTAAATGTGAAATTGCAATAAAAATATTCTGGCCCTAAAATCTATGAATAATAACCGTGACCTCAATATTGATCAAAATAATTGTAATTATCATTTTGGTGATCATTTTGGTGCATACCTAGTTGACTTACTTAATAAATCTGCATATGCAATTGTTAAGTTAATTGCTACGGCAAGGTATGTACTGAATGAAAATAATGCTGGTGGGACACATACTGTATGTCACTTGCTACGGACGTATGACACAACAGGTCGGCTAACATGAAGACAACACCAGGCTGACTGAAGTAAAGCAAAATGGCAATTCAGCCTGATTATAAAGATATAATATTTACTGTCAATGTTGGAGCACAGTAAAATGTGATACTGACTGTAAAAGCTAAAAGAGTTGTTCAGCCAGTAAAATATATATTTACTGTGCTCTGCCTCAGATTTACCAAAATGAGGTTGTTTCTATCAAACGCCGGCTCTTCATTAGAAAATCTCTTTGACTGCAGCTGCCTGACAATTCAAGGAAATAGCTTTGACATAATATTGTAGTAATCTGTAACTTTCAGAGTAGTCTGATGATGGCAAACACTGTAAAAAAAAAAAATCATACTGAATTAAAGCAATGCTGGTTGATAAACTGTGTGTGTAAAAGCATGCAGCCTTGCAGGCTTAGCAGAATGTGATGCCAGACTGAGCAGGATGGCTTTTTTTTTTTTTTTCTCGATGCTGCTGCTGTGACTTCTCTAAAAGGCGCATAATACAGATTGATGACACCAAAGTTTATAAAGCGGTTCACGACTTCTGCAGCATAACATCCCTCTTTTCCCACTTTTCCTGTCACTCTTCAGTGGCTACTGAAGAATGGCTGTGAAAATAAAATGATGCCATGAAGATTCATATGCAAACCCGACATAAAGATATATGTGGCCAATGGAGATATCTAGTCTCTCCTCTCGTGGGCCAAAAACAGCCTTTTTTTCTTTCTTTTTCCATGGGAATTTTGCCCTTTGTGTTTAAATGAGAATCTAACGCTGTTTATTGTTTTCAGTGGAGATTCTCTCTGAGGTACTGGTGGTATTCAAATGTGACTCATGACCGCATTGGCAACCAACAGGTGTCTGACATATAAATACCACACAGAAGGTGTCAGTAATGCAGGTGTTCAGAAGAGTAACTATGGAAGGACACACTCACACACTATGGTGATATGCTGTACACCTGGATAGAAGGCCAACACATGCAGAACTACTGTTTCTTTGCTGATTATTTACCAAACTTAAAGGTGCTATTGATAACATTGATAACATTCAGCCACTAGATGTCGTCCCTCTTCTGTTCCATTGTGTTCAGTTCACAACAATCAGCTGCCAGTTCGTTATACAACCTGCATATTTTATGGTCGAATGGAGTGAGACTCAGACAGACAGATCATGTCAAGTGATGAATATTTCATGATAGAGTAATTTAATCATTAGGCAGCATGTAGCTATACATTAGCTATAGATTTAGGTAACTTTGTGCGGCCGTGTTCCAAGATTCATGTAACATAATCTATGGTCATCTGAGGATATGACTATCTAGTTTTAGGTAACGTTTAGCTTGTCATCTAAGCCAGCTAATCTCAACCACTGGGCCGGGGTCCACTGGCGGGCCTCAGAGCGCCACCTAGTGGGCCACGGTGGTACTGACAAATGCTTATGAGGTTGTAGCGGGCTCAGTTTTAAAGCTAGAGTGAAGATCCTGGTATGAAACTAAAAAACCTAAGGAATTCATTGGTCCCAACCATGCCGTCCTTGGAAGAAGGCTAAATAACGCTCCAACATTACGCTAAATTTTTGGGAAGAAAAACTGACATGGCCATTTTCAAAGGGGTCCACTGACCTTTGAACTCAAGATATGTGAATGAAAATGGGTTCTGTAGGTACCCACAAGTCTCCCCTTCACAGAGATACATGTCTCGGATGCAGTGGCACAAAATGGAGCAGATTTTGAAATGAAAAAGTGATGTTGGAGACAACCCTGCACCAGTAAAAGCTCCAAAGTGTGTGGTGAGGTAATATGACCGTGAAGTTTTGGATTCATAATGGCAGGCAATGATGGGTGAGGGTGAGCTGAATAATTATGCGGGTCATTACACCGGACAGTGACATAACACATATTTATAGCCCAGTTTGTCATTTATTTGGGAAGGTGGTCCTCAGAAATGTTTTAACAATCAGCAGTGGGCCTCGAGTTACAAAAGGTTGAGAACCACTGATCTAAGCAGTGGTGTACTGCAGGATATACGCAGATATACGGCGTTAACCTACTTATGTTTAAGTCGGCCACCCACCTCTAAATACCCTCTGATACGCACCTTTCATTACACATTGTTTGAGGGAACTGTAACGTTAGCTAACTGGACGCTACCGTCACTAAGGCTAAGATGCAAATGTAGCTCCGGTGACAACACATCATTTGCAAGGACTTTGGCTGTTGGTTTTGTTTGAACATGTCGAATTGTAATTTGAATGGATTATTGATTAAGCTGCTAACTTCAGTAGTCACTTGTTGCCATGCTAAATATCCACGTATATTCTGAAGCCTGATGGAGACACCTGAGTCAGTGTGGCCAGGCATGGCAGCCTCCTTTTGTCGCTGAGCACTTGGGATTGGTACCAGAGTGAAGCCGGGCGCTAACTGTCAAACTCAGCCTTTTATCCATTTTTTCCACACTAACAGGCAACTTCATCGCTGAGGACAAAGAGATACCAGGTCATACCAACATTGTTATACTATTGGCTCACAAGCCTTGTTAGAAGTGGGAACCAAACATCAGATGTCTTTCACAGATAAACAAAACATTCATTTTTGGACCTGTCAACATTTCTAAAATGATTACTTCATATATATATATATATATATATATATATATATATATATATATATATATATATATATATATATATATATATATATATATATATATATATATATATATTAGGAAAAGCAATTATTTTATTTGACACCTTTCTAAAAGCTCTGTGGATGTATTATTATTTATTTTCTTATATTCCTCTACAGAAAAATGTCATGTCAATGTCAATAAGACCTTTAAGAGCAACCAATTAAAATACCCGCCCCCATTATTTAATTGTATAATTATGTGGATTTCAATTTTGCTACACACCCACTGAAATGATCAGACCAATCTCAATTAAAATGACTATGTAAAAGTTAAATTTTCAATATCATTCATTAAGTATAAATAGCTCAGTGGCTGTAATCTGCTACCTCAACATGTATACTTAAAGGGTTGTTATATGCAATTTACTTGATAAACATACTATATGTATAATACTGTACCATAATCATATCGAGTCAAGTCAAATCAAGTCAAGTTGGGTCAATTTTATGTATATAGCGCCAAAACACAACAGAAATTATCTCGTGGTACTTTTCATATGGAGCAGGTCTAGACCGTACTCTTTTAATTTACAGAGGAAGTCAAAGTCGACTCCCTCACCCAGGAACTCCAGTGAGCGGCGGATACATGAACACACGCCTCCTGCTGCGTCTGTTGCAAAGTTGTTTTTTTTGGTGTGACCTTGCAAAGTTTGTGTTGATTCCTGCCTTTTGTTTATCCATCAATCCCTCACTCTGACAGTAGCCCTCTCTATCTGACATAAAAGAAAATAAATATGATGCCAGCAGGTGTCAAGAGGGATCCTCCTTCCTCTCTCTCTGTCTGAAATGGTAAGAAATTGGATGGCAAGTTGCTCCCTGTTGGGTGTCAGAGGGGAGTATTTTTATCATCTGTATCTGTCAAATGAAAATGCATAGTCTCCAAGGTCCTTTCCAAATGGTGAATATGCTGTTTGCCCTATAGTGTAGGCTATTGTTTTGCAGCAAATTCAGACCGGTACAGGGCAATTTTTGAAGCGGGGCAGCTCAACAACTTTACTAACTGGAAACTACCATGTTTCAGTGGGGCTGAATTGTTGGGACATCCACTCAGGCTCAGGCTTTAGAGTGCTATTGCAACTGTCTGGTTTCCACTACAAGACCAAGCAAGGCTACCATGGTTTGGCCCAAACAAGCAAGAAAGGTGAGCCTCTTTTTCAACACCGATCGAAAGAGAACTAGTCTGGTTTCCACTTCAACCTCACACCGGTTTAGCCTGGTCTCCTTTACAGTGTAAAACCAGTAATCTTGTTACCACTGGACTGTGCAGCCCTAAACTCAGTCAGTTGTGTAAGAACATGGCTGGAGCGAAAAAGCAGAACAGGTGTCACTTGAGGACAGGCTTAACAAGAGCTGCACTGCCGAATTAAACAGGGCTGCTCATTGCCCGGTTTCCATAGAAGATGAAAAATGGCTCATCTTTTTCCAACACAGGACCATACTAGAATAAATTGGTCCCCAATAACAGATCAAAAATAAAGACTACTCATTAGGCTGGTTTATATTTCCCATTTCCATTTCAAAGAAGGCCATTTGGCCTCATTATCCTGATTCCCTCTGTATTGTCCCTGCGTTGCTTTCAAAGTCTGCTGTACCAAGTTTGCATTGTAAAGGTTAAAGCAATTTTCCCTTTGAAATTCACCATCCAGCCTCTGTGACACTGTGAAACTAAGATAAATCAGAGATGGAGAAAGAAGGATTCCCCTGTTGATGACACGAGCAGCTCCCCTGTAAACAGCCATTTTCAACTTAACCTCCTGCATCCAGTATCACGTAACACATTTGGCAGAAACAGATCTATAAACAAGCATTTAACTTGTGTTATACAACAGCTACTTCCACACAAGCCATCTGACAGGTAATAAACATGTCCCAATAACTAATAATTTACAGTTTGCTGGGTTTATTGGTTGCTATGCCATCCAGTGATCAGTTATGTTTTCTCTTTTTTTATGATTTGTCAGTACAGACATTAGATTCTGTATGTTGTGCAACAATAAACTCAGCCTGCAACACGCCCTCATTGGTATTACTGCAATGTGATTGAGCTCACCCAAGATGAGTAAAAGTAATGTCATGTCATGTCTGACTCATTCATTGACAGTAATTCTCTTGTCGTGTAAAGATCTGTGAGGAGCATGTCCCTCAAAACTTAAATATGTAGGATTGGAGATTGGGTATTACCTGACATGGAATAAATCACAAGACGATTGGAAGATTAATGTGCTCACATATGATCCATTGGGGCATAACCTCCCTTCGCTTTATGCCATGGCGACTGTGATTGAATACAGCTTCCCAACAAATGAAGGGAATCCCCATTAGACAGCAATAGACAATAAACGTCAACCTACCCTCCCATACAAAGATAAAAGAAGGAGAGGAATTCCCCTTGATACCACCATTCCTTAATTCTTCTAACCATTCATCATCATCAATCATCTGTATATAGAAATATCCTGTCTTCTGCAATGAAATTGTCTTTCTTTTGTCTTTCTTTAACATCAATATGTCAATTAAATACATTTGTCCATTGCTCTACAAAAAATGATTTACACCGCCTTTGGATCGAATCAAAAACATTGAACATGCCTTGTAAAATATCACAACCTACAAATAAATCAATGGCAAACCATGGCAAAGTCCCTGCATATGTCTATGTTTTTGCTATTGTAAGTTTAAACACTTTGCTTTAAATCAACATTTAGAAATCAAGTTTTCTTCTGCTATTGGGCTTCATGGCTTAAAGCATTTCTCCCCTCTATGTTCTACCCTTTGTGGGTGTTGTTGCATCATAACAGCAAACCCTGACTAAAACCTAATTGACTACTTCAGTACACTATAAATATAGCAATACGCACCTATCAATTGACTCCAAACATTAACCCCCAAAACACAGTAATGCCAGTATTGCTCCCTCTGTAATGAGTCATGTCAGTGAAAAGATGAATGAAATATAAATTAACTTGCTTTTTGCTTTGTGTTGATGCTACCTCTGACACTCATTTACCACATCTTTGTTTACCCCTTGCTGTGTAGTTGCACCCAGTTGTTTACATGCAAAAGCATAGTGCTAAATGATTTATAAAACCTGCCAGATCATATCTGAAGTGTAAATTAAAAACATGCAAATTCACTGAGCATCAAAATGTTGAAAAATATAAGCTTTGTGCTTTTCTGGTTGGCAATAGTTTTAGGGATTTCTGCACGTTAGTTGGGCTTTTTGCTATATTCAACAGCTGCATGATGAGCAGGTACAGTAGGTAGCACTTAAAGGGACAGTGTATAGGATCTGGTGTCATCTAGCCGTGAGGTTGCAGATTGCAACCAATTGAAAGTTATCCCGTGTGCCAAGCGTGTAGGAGAACTACAGTGGCTGGCGGAAAACGTGAATTGCCCTATCTAGAGCCAATGTTTGGTTTGTTCGCCCTGGGCTACTGTAGAAACATGGCCGCCGGCTCTGTGAAGAGGACCCGCTCCATATGTAGATAAAAACGACTCATTCTAAGCTAACGGAAACACAACAATTCTTATTTCCAGGTGATTAATCATCAAATAAAACATACTTATTAATATTATATTCCATTTCTGCCAATAGATCCCCGAAAATATGACTCAATATCATGCCGTATGCTGGACAATGATTGGAACATTGAGTCCCACCAAAACAGGTATGCTCTAAACAGGAAACTGGACTGGAAAAAAGTCATTTAAAAGGTGGACTTTGGAGGGTGAAACCCTCTGTACACCACTTCTCCATCCTTCCCTTTATCCTCTCTACCCATCCATCTCTATGTTAATTCTCTCTCTCTATCTGTCTCTCAGTCTGTGTCTCTTGTGCCTTTATTAATCATAATTATGTAAGAGATTGTTTGCGATAGACAATTATCAAAACTAGGGAAAAGTTAACGGGAAAAGGAATTGAAAAGAAATTTGAATGTGCCAACATGTAACGTGGAGGTGTGCGTTTGTGTCTGCATGGTTAAGTGTTGGTAAGCTTTGGTGTCCTGCCTTGTTCCCCATGCAGTGGCTCTCAGGTAACTGCAGGCAAAATACAGTTTACACTCTTGTATTCAAAGACACACGTTTATAATCATAGACAAACACACAGGAGAACTTTTTTACTATAACAACAATAACCTAAAATTGGGGGCAGGCTATTGTTTTGCCTCTTTAAAAAAAAAAAGCTTTGGCCTCTTTCCACTTTGAACAAAATTGCCATGTTGAAAGGGCTCTGCACTGTGATCAATTCTTTATTGGATTCACACAGTGGCCAATACAGGACAACTCCCCTTTTAAAGTGTTAATGTCACACAATGTGGGAAACATAATAATGGCAGTAATGTGCTGCTGATCAGCAATAATGTACCTGGGGACCTGAGTGTGTGTCTGTGTGTGTGTGTTGGTGTATTGTATGTATGTGTGTGTGTGTGTGTGTGTGAGCAAAACAAAAGGAAGCTCAGAGGAAATTGACTACAGAGCCAGTGGAAATCAGATGCTTTGTAATCTTCTCACCGGGTTTGTTCCATTGATACAATAGATGCAATCAGATCATCACTTTTACAACTTTTCTCTTCTTCCTTAATCAATTCATCTTATATTATCTCTTCGTCTTCTCTCTCTTCCCCTCATCCACACATTATAATTTGTTCTCTTCATCTACTGCTTTCTTTAGTCCTCTCCTTTCTGACTCTCTCATCTCACCTCCAATCACGTTGTCTCTTCTAATTCCTCATTTTCTGCTCTCACTCCTCACCCCCTACCTCATACTTTCCAAAACCCTGCTCCTTTCCCTTTTCCTTTAATTTCCTCTCATACATCACCCCATCACCTATATGTCCCCTCATCTTTCAGTCTCCTCCTCCACCAGAAGGGGGCATCTCACAGGGAAATAAAACACTCCCGCCTCCTCCATCTCTTCTTCCTTGTGGAGAACGGAGGAGGAAAAACAGGAGGAGGACCGGGAAATCAAACTGATCTATTTTGATCCCCTCTGTTTTCAGGCAGGAAGTCTGGCAATCTATCCTACACACACACACACACACAAACACAGCTTTTCCACAGAGGCTGGGTAGCCTCCAATGACAAGATTGTAGAGGGGGGAAAAAGCAGAGGGTTGAGGGATAAAAGACAAGAAAAGATTAAGCATGAAAGGAAGACGAGGGTAATCTGCCACGGGGGCCCTGGAAGGGAAGGAAGTAGGAGAAGAAGAGAAAGAGGGAAGGAGAGAAGGAGAGGGAGGAGGAAAGAGGGGGCGAGAATGGGGTGATGTGAGGCAAAAGAGGTGGAGGGGCTGGTAAAGTTGCCGGGTGCAAGAGGAGAAGAGTACAATAGGATGATAAAAGAGACAACAGACGGCAGAAGTATATAATCATTCTCAATATAAAATGTTCATGACCGCAGCAGATGCTTTTGTCTTACACATGGAAGGGAAAAACATCTTTGTTCCAGTGCGTGTGTGTATTTTTGTATGTGCTTTTATGTAAATATAAGTGAAACGATGGTTGTTATCCCACGCATGGCAACAGCACATTTTCTTCCAGTGTAAAATACCAGAGCAACAATGTCAGGCAGGCTCTATTGTGCCCAGGAAGATTAACTATTATACTGTGTTTGAAATCAGTACCATGCTTCTTTACAACCAAGTCACTTAGCCATGCCTCTAATTATAATTATATTGTCAGCTACGTCTACTCTGGAATAGAAAGGTTTTGTGAGGGGGGAAAAAAACACTTTGTAGTGTTGTGGACTTACAAAGATTATATGGATAACATTTTCTATGTAGAAGAAACAAAAAATTATAAAATAACTTTAAAAAAACAATACATCCACAGAGCTTTTAGGGCGCTTTTGCAAGCCAACATTTAGTCGGCTTTAATCAAACTGTGTTGCAGTTCAAACCTATGGAGGGCGGAACCTGCCAAAATAAAAAAAATAAAAAAAAAAATTACACAATAAATAGATAAATACATTTATATATTTAAATGTAGTAAAAATTATTATTAAAAATAAATTTCATTAATTAATTGATAAAATGTGACATAAACCCCCAAGGTGCACTCTGACTTGAACTCACCAAACGGACTATGTCTGTGAAAGCACCCATAGAAAGATGCCGAATAAAAGTATGGCTTTTCTTGAGAAAAAATATTTTGATATGAAAGTTATCATTTTTGATGGGTCCAAAATAAATGTTCGGTTTATCTTTGTGAAAGATATCTAATATTTGGTTTGTTTTCCAACAGTATAACGACGTTGGTTAATAAAGACACAAGAGACGAAGTTGACACGATAACGCTTTAACGCCACTAATTTCTTTAACGTATTAACGCAACTTTTGAGGTTGTAGCAGGCTCAGTTTTAAAGCACTATTATATAGTTTTCTTATATACAAAGAAACCAACATCAAACCAAGTCTTCTCTCTACCAAATCAAAAAGTTTTGTTTAAAATTATATTTTTATATAAATTGTTAACATTTTCCTTTCACCCACCTCAGTAGCACAACAATGGTACATTAGGGTTGTATATAACTGCCAAAACTCGGAAAACTACACTGGAAGCTATTATGGTTTCTAAAACTTTAACAGAGGGCTTTTAAATAGAAGTGTCCTTTAAACTACAGCAGAAGCATCTCGAAGGTACGCTATTACTGAGACAAACAGCACTACTGGGTGCATTTGCCAACCTGGCGCCACACATTTCCTAAGGATGGCCTTCATGTATCACAGCATTATGATGCCACCCAAGGTAAAAAGGAGCAAACCTCTCACTTCCCTTGAAGAAAATCAAAGAGAGTGAAAAGAAAAAAAAGAAAAGATAAGAATTGTATATACAAAGAAACTTGTGAAAAGTTCAACCTTTTCTCAAGGACCATACTTTAAGTCCTCTTATTGCACAAGAATAAAGAAAGAAATCAAAAGATGACATGTATAAGAGATCATACAGTGAGAGGAATGAAATAAATTCAAAAGTACAGGTTCTGCGAGGATGTTAACTCATTCATTGATTTCATTAGTACCAACACCACAGAGAGTACAAAGTATACCACAGTGCATTTAAAAGTTTCAAATAGTTTTCCAGACTTTCAGCACTGGAGAATAACAATGATTCATGATAATATTGATGACAATGTTCTTTTCAAACTATACATTGCTTACAATTATTGCTTTTATGGGCTTCAGAGTCAAGAAATAATGAATCCTATCACAGCTCAATTTTAGTAACAAGCGTTTCACGCTACAGGTACGCTCCCTAAAGGATTAGAGAGAAGAGAAAAATAACACTCAACATGAAATAATGAAATAACATGTCGCAGTGCTGGATCAGTTTAAAGTCAAATGCATTTTTTTTTCAGAATATTCCTCATTCTGTGCTTCGGACCTTTCTTTAAAAGGGATGTCCATCATGTTGTTTAGGCCCCGATTCCGATCTGAGTCCTTTATTATTGGATATCTGCCGATACCGAGTCCGATCTGCTATTTATATTTATTTAAATGTTGATTAATTATGTATCTGACACATTAAGACAACATGTGTAGCACACTTTCTTTAGCAAACCTTATTTTTCACAAGCTACTTAATCTAAATACTGGATGTCCTGGTTCAGAATTTAAATTTATAATCTTAAATTATTGATAAAACGGAACATTTGTGCAGAAACACATACTACTTATATTACATTATATTGTTATCACACCATATCTGATCTGCAGATGCTGAAGTGGGCTCTCTTTAGTCAGTATAAATCATTTGCAACCTTTTTCAGTACATATCTATATTTAGAATTTTTAATACAGTCTCACATATTCAGGCGGAAATGCACATATTCAAACCTGCACGATGCACATATTACTGGATGTTTTGGCAGCTAATGCTGGCACACACTACACGAGAATCAAGCCGATTTTGGGCCCAATTCTCCCTTCCCGACAATCGTCAGCAAAGCCCAGATTTGCTGATGGTTCTAAAGATGATCTTTCCAGATGTTCCTGTGGTGTGAGGTGTGTTAAGAGGGTTTTTTTCATCCCCCGATCGGCTCGGAAGTCCATCCTAGCTGCACTCATTTCAAATTCTAAATATTAAACATGTTCAATATTTACGATGGGATATCCTGTTGTGTGTGGGGAACCCCGAGGACAACCGATGACGCAGTTACGTGGGAAAGAACGATAGCCAATCGTGAACCAAGCTGACTGAAGCGGAAGGACAACCGCAATCGTCACAGCAGCCGCAGCTAATGGATGAGCTAATGCAAAATGCAAAGCATAAAGTAGTAGTAAGATGGACTTCAGAAGTGGAGGACCAACTTACTTTGTGGCAACAACGCGATTGTTTATTTAACATGTCTCCATGATTCCATCATCCATCCTTCGTACAAAGTAGTGCAAAAACATTGCTAATTCTTCCTCGTTTGTTTACACTAAAGTCACGTTTGATCGCGAGATATTTTGCGAGATTTCCGTTGTTTTAGACGGGACTCTTGTTGTTCATGAATGGAGTCTGTTAGTGTGTGGTATGCTGTTTGGGCCAAATCGTTGCTCACCACACACTATAGGAACAAAACTGTTCAATTTAACATAACATGTTGTAATATGTGGGGTCTCTCACATTTCCAAAATCTGTTACGATTTGAATATTTGTTTTCTGTTCCGGGCCAGCCTTAAGGCAAGAAGATATTCAGATCTTGCTCAGTATACAGTCACAACATGTAAATGGCATGGCACAGATTTCACATTGCCAATTTTGTATACAATTTGCACTTAAGACTGAAAGAAAGAATTATGCTACTCTTAGAAAATAGAGCTAGCGTCAGTGTTTCTGCTGTAATAGCCTTCATTACAGTTTTGCATCCACAGTTGACGTTGAAATGCATACCATGACATCTAAAAAGGTCACCTCGGGGCCCGCACACTAGTCTTACACACAACTATTAGAGATTATGCATTTGTTTTATTATTTCTATGCCCATCATCTCAGTGAATTGGATGAAGGCCATTACAGTGGAAAAGCACTGATTTGTAACATTGAAGCTTGGTCCATTACTGTTGCTGAATTCTTTCATCCCTTCAGCTCACATTGACTCATGCATTTTGAAGGATCTGCAGCCTTGCACCTGATTTTGTTTGCCATGTATTCTCTAAATTCATATTACTCGCCTGATACATATTGTATAGAAGCTACCATGATTTTTTTTTTTTTTAAAAGCTGGATATGTATTCATATTCTTTGTATTATACCACAATCATGCTGTAATTTATTTATTATACATTTGGCTGCATTGAATATGGTATAGTGTTGCAATCGCCTGCTTTGTTATGTCTGATATCACCTCATTTGCTCTATTCTTATTTATAACCTGTTTTTTTTCCTTTGCTGTATCTTATTTGCCGCTGCAACGATCCAATTTCCCCACGGGTATCATTAGAGTTTCATCTCCTCTAGAAATCATTTAATGCACAATGGAACACAGAATGGATCCTTTAACTCTTTATGGAATACATATGACGGGTAATGGCTGTCCAAACAATAAAATGACTTTAGCTCACTGCTGGTTTCAGACGGCTTAATCTAAAGCCGTAGAGGTTAACCACTTTTCCAGTGTCGACATACTACTACAGAAAGACATACGATGGAGTGGACTGTAGAGTAAAGAGACAACCAGGGTGCAGCTCACTTGTCAGGCAGCATCCAACCCGCTGAAGTGTCCTTGTTCAACATGTAGACATCTGTTCAAGTATCAAGCCAGTGATTTTGGACAATCAGCCCAGAAAACCCCATGTGCTTACAACTTGCATTACTGACAACCCATTCCCCAATTCATGCAGGTTACACTGTAATTGTTGAATACATTTCCCCTACCTTCCATTGGTGGGCCCATCGGTTTCAGTTAACTTTAGCACCCTATCAAGACTTGCAACTTGCTCAACATAGCAAAGATATTATTATGAAACACACTCTTGCACTGATTTTTGTTAAACTTATTTCCTTTTACAGTGTTAATAGTGTTAAAATCACAGAGTTGATGCTGTGAATTGTTCCTGGTGGTGCATTCAGATGCTGAAGTGAAGGTCTGACCTCATAGCTTCACCATTCAGGTGCAATATACAGTAGCATTGCATTAGTAAACTATGATGTTTGGACGTTCAACAGGGAATACAAATAATAATCAGACATGAATATCTGCAATATAATATAGCTGGTCTATGCAAGATATGTCTTGCTACTCCCTCACTACGAGGCCCGGCTACGGCTCTACATAGTCACGACTGTTTGCTGACCTGGCTACCCAATGGTGGAACAAATCAGGACAGCAGAAACTCCATAAATATTCTCTATGTTTCTAAATCAAGCAGATTGAAGTAGATTGATGTACTTATGTTATTTTTTGGGTTTTACCCACATGGTTGAAAGCAATCATGAGTTGCTTTGGATAAAAGTGTCAGCTAAATAAATGTAATGTAATGATGTGGAGCTACAACAAGAAGACGATTACACTTTCTACTGAACGACTGTTGTACCGTGTCAGTTTGAGCCAGAGTATACAGAAGAGGAAATGGTGCTAGACAAACAGAGCGAGACAGGGAAACCGTATAAGACATAATCAGATCAACTAAAACCCTGGAACTAACATGTGGCAGCAGGTGGTGGAGTTGAAACAGTGGTTGTGCTGCCGTGAATGGCATATTTTGGAAGCGCTGTTGGAGGAGTTAGAATGAGGTGGATGGACTAGTTATTTCATCCATGGAAATGTGTACAAAGACTAAGATGTTTTACACGCAAAATCATTTTTACCATGAGTTATAATTGCAGACAAAGTGCGTTTTGGTTGGCGGAGCACTAAATTTTAACGTGGGTGTATTACCTGAACATTTCATTTGGCAAAATATTATACAAGCTAAAATGGCACTAAAGGAATGGGTGAGCAACATATTAGTTTGATGAAACTGAGAATTACATTTCTCACCACTTAAATGTGCTAAATGTAAGATTGGGAGCATTTATATTGCCTCTGCATGGCTTTCGACATGGGGATGGCTGAGCCGGCAGCTGATGGCTAACGGTGCTAAAAAAAAAACAGAGAACCGTAGGGTGTTGGAGCTTTGCTTCTGCAACGGAGTCATTGGTCGGGACGGCGTTATCAGTATTAATCGCCGTGATGAGAGCAGTGCAGAGCAGCAGGCATGAGCTAGCCATTGGGGCACGCACACATGCATGAACATATACTAAAAGCACGAACAGTCGGCCCGGCGATGTAATCAAAGCGCGGACACACACAGAGTGACTTCATTCTCTGCTCAGGTAGACATTACCCCTCTATATCTTTACATAGCAGGGAGTTGTTTGATGTTATATTAATGCTCTGAGTATCGCATAGAGCACCATTAAAGGTTATGTAAAAAAGGTTGAAAAACAGTAGTGGTCTGACATGGTGTAAAATAATAATAACGTAATTTTTTCAATGGTTATACAGTAAGTGAAAGTTTTTCTCATATAACCATTGTTTCACATTTTTGGCTGGACCGCAGAGGGCCAGCCCTACAAGCACAAAAGTCTGTCACTGAGTGACTGAGTGAGGACGTCACAGGATTGGTCGGCCGAGTGTTGGAGTTTCCTCATTGGCCTTTGGTCTTTCAAAATAAAAGGCGGGGAGCAGTTAGAATGTTTTCAGAAGTAGATTTTGGTGGATTGTTTAGACGGAATAACACATAGTTTAAGAGCAGGTCGCCATGTTGTTTCATGTTTGAAACGGCAAGCAGAGAACCAGGGAGGTTCTGGTTGCAGGTGCATTCAACCATAGGGTACATCACTGCTTGAACGGCCAGTTGAGTGGAGCAGCGCGTCCCCTAGTGTCCTCGCTGGACCTGGTGGAAATGTACCGCTGGATTTAACATTATAGACATGACCACTGAATATTTATATAACAATTTAGCCACAAATTTACAGAATGACTGTACACGGTCCAGCCATATACTCGGGTTTGACCGAGTCTTGTTTCTATGTTGCAGCAGAATCAAAGCTTAAAGAAATTTGAGTTGTTCTGCCTGAACTACTCGTTTGGCCATTTCAGCAGAATCAGAGTAACAGCTGGATGCTTTGAACTACGGGTCATCACTGAGTGGCTATTTGAGGAAAAGTATATGGTAGCTTCTCTCTGTGTAATTTCAGTCAAAAGGCCAATACAGCATACATGCACTTGCGTGTTCAGACGTGGTTTTCAGTGCAATCATTACCTACATCAATAGTACAGAGTGGATGTAGAGAGAGAGAGAGAGAAGCTCTGCACAAGATCATCTCGTCCATTTTTTCTCTTCTATTGCATGAAAAGCCCTTACTACATTTTCTCCAACAAACACTCCTTTAGTCCTTTTTTATTTCAAAAGAAGCAAGTTAACAGAGAATATGTAATATGTATAATGAACAGAGACGTGAAAAAAGGAAACAAGTTCTTTAACTGTGTGTAACCATGCAAAGAAGATGCCCTCACAGCAGTGGTTTTGTTGGGAGCGATTTAAGTTTCTTTAAGGCTTCATGTCTCGTGGAACCTCAGTACATGTACTAACACACGTACACGCAAGGGAACATGTCAGCATAAAGCAACAGCAAACCCCTAGATACCTAAAGACACACAAACTAATTTTCCATTTGATCGTCTAAACACATGCGGTATATAGTATCTGATCCAACAGGCATACACACACACACACACGCCGATGTCTCCATTAAGATGAGTGTGTGTTCATTATTTATCATTGTTTATATCTTTGATAGAGTGCCAGCGGAGATAACAAGGCTAAAACTGCTGACTGATGGATATTTTGCCTTCACACATATACAGTGGAGACACACTTACACGCTAGATGGAACATCCCCTGCCACACACACACACACACACACACACACGCTGAGCTTATAGAGCTGTGCAAACAGGCAAGGGGTCAGCTGTTTGTGTGGGTGTTCCTTATTTATCATTGTTTGACATATTGCCACTGGAAATAATGGGACTAAAGTGCTGACTGATTCAGATTTAGGTGTCACATATTCACCAAGACACTACTTGGTTGTCTTAGACACGCACAAGAAAATACCCTTGGGTGGATGCATAAAAATACACATCAAAGTGATTAAATGTTAAAGTTCTTGCCTCTCTCGGTGAGTTTAAAGTGAAAATGTTGCTGACTCCGTGAAAAGACGTCTTTGTTTTTTTGCAGACAGAGATTTAAAGTGGCGATCGCAGAGATCTGTTTTTCTCCAGTTTTATTTGTATCTTTTCTCTTTGGTGATATACATTAATCACTGAGGTGGATTTAGCTTGGGTTAAAGGTGGACCTTGGAACTTTCACTGTAGTCTATTTGGTTTTGTTTGGCATTTCATATGTTACATAACCATGGGGCTTAACAAAAATGTAAGCCAGTTACGGCCCTCTGCAGTCAGGCTTATTGGCTGCATGTGTTTCACAAAACTAGGGTTGTCCAAGTTAAACGCGATAATAACGCATTAACACAAATTCGTTTTAACGCCACTGATTTCTTTAACGCATTAATACAATCGATCTTTCAGAGGTCCAACCGGGCTCAGTTTTAAAGCTAGACAAGCTAGCTAGATTTTCGAGAAGGAGGTTAAATAACGCTGTGAACTTTTGCTAAATTTTGGCGACGAAAAACTGTCATGACCATTTTCAAAGGCGTGAAAATTATGCAGTACCTGTGAGGGTTTCTGGACAATATTTGTCATTGCTCTGTGTTGTTAATTGATTTCCATTAAATAAATATATACATACATTTGCATAAAGCAGCATAATTCCCCACTCCCATGTTGATAAGAGTATTAAATACTTGAAAAATCTCTAGTCCGATTAATTTGCGATTAATCGTGATTAAACAGCCCTGAGACTAGCTCATTAAAACGTTGCCCTTCAGCTCCTACTAACCTGTTGAGTTTTTTGACCACTAGTAAAGTAAAGCAGACACACTGTGGAATACTGCATATCAATTTCATAAAACTTGTGCAAAGATGGTCACCTGTGTGTCTTACTTAAAACATACATTTGCTCCATGCTCACAGTAGTGCCAAATATGTTTTGTAGCCACAACAATAATGCCATTAATCGTACAAAGCCACATTTTCATCTGAAATCCACTAACATGACAGGATAGATTTCTAATTTAAGGATTTTAAATATCTCAATACCTGAGGTACTTGTCATTTTGTCCAGTCTGCAACACCATTGCAGGGATGGTGATAATTACAGCCCCTGAATCCATCCAGGAAGATACTGAAAGAGTTAGTTATTCAACCTGTCAAGCAAATGACATAATACGAGCTATTGAAGCTAAGTTCAACAGGAGGCAAAGGAAAAATCACTGAGCTGAGTGGCTTAATGTGTGGAACAAGGGGCATTAGGGGGAAATGTTAATGCTCCTATGAGTATCGTACAGCCTGCTGTATGTTCTTATAAAAACATCATCCGTTACCTACAAGAATAAGTAAGACCCACATGATAATTCAGCATTAATTTGCAGTTGTGGTTTGACATATTAGTTAGTTAATCTTTTTTCAAATTAAATACTATAGACACCCTGTGTAGAGGCATTTAATTGAAATATAATCTCTTAAGAGATATGTAACATGTTGAATGACTAGTAGACCCTATCCATCCTTATCACTTAGGTACCATATGGATTTAAAAAAGGCATCATTGAAGGAAGACGTCACCTACAAAATGTCATGCGTATATTAATTACTCGCAGCATGTAACCTTGAATTCTTGAAGATAAACATTGTTTTCTTGCATGCTTCCACGATGAACGGAGAATCTGAAAACGGCTGAAAACGGGTTGAATCCCTGATGAATTGAAGTAAATGGAGGCCATTAAAAACACTTCCTCCACTTGCTTCTCATGTCCCATGAGACGGTAGTGGAGGAAGTGTTTTGAATAGAAAGATTCAGAAGACTGGATATGCGAGACTTGGATTATACTGAACGGGTTGTGTTTGTAAACTGATTGTTCATTTAGTTTTGCTGTTGTTGAACCTGGCCTCCACTTACTTCAATTCATCAAGGATTTACTCTGTTATCGGCCGTTTTCAGATTATTCATGCGATGAAACAGTGAGAAAAACAGTGTCTCCTTGAAGAAAGACGATTTAAAAAGGTGGATGGCATGTTGAGCTATTTTCAATCCATGAAATGCAGATTTTTATAGATTTGGAAAGAAATGTCCATACTAACACCAGCATTGATGTATTTCATTAAAGATATATCATTTAACCTCAACACAATTCCCCATTTGTGTTTCTAACTGACTAATACGGACAAAAAATTCTGAAATTGGTCCAGTATTGAGAGAGAGCGCTGTCACTCACGGGCTGCAATGTAATCCTATAGGGGCAAGCTGGCACCGTCATTTACGTCCACTAAAAGTGCTTGTTTTTGCCATGACAGACTCAGATTGTGGTTGAAGTCTTGCAAGGTGATGTGTTGCTGGAAGACAACGGTGTAATAGTGGAATGCATCCATGGTGGAAACGTGAGTGCCTACCGAGCAGAGTTTGTTGTGTTGGAGTACGGAAAGCGTAGCTTAGTGTTATCTGAAATATTTCCATTATCATGGCTGAATATTTAGCTGATTTCGACAATGTGGATGACGTCTTTGAATTTGATGGCCGCCCGTATTTATTTGGGCCAAAGTATACGGATGAAGAGCTCTTACAAACTGACGAGCGGACGAGGAGAAAGAGAGAGGGGAAACAGGCAGAGGAGGGTGAACCAACTGCTGGAAGGCCGCGAAGCTCGGGAGACTGGTGGTGTTCCTGTGGGTGCTGTAATCACGCCCACAGAGGGAGATTGCTGTAAAGAGTGGGACCTGTTGCTGCCCGATATTCAGATTTCACAACGAGACTTCTCCTTGAACAGGACTTGGACACAATAATAAACAGACAGGATCAAATGAAAGGTAAAGAAACAACATGTGATTTCTCTGTAGGGTCCTTAACAGAAACAATCTGAGCCTGTCGGTGGCAAAAACCAGCACTTTTAGTGGACGTAACGTTGCATTGATGCTGTGCAATTGTCCTTGCAGCTCGTTTCGCGGCTGCTGGTTTCAGCGCTCTCGCACAATACTGGACCAGTTTCAGAAATTGTTGTCCCTACTAGTCAAAAAGATACACAAACATTGGGAAATAGGGTCCAGGTTGAAAACCCTTAATACATATCCTTAATAAAATAACGTTAGGTGTGCATTACCTCTTTGATGAACAGATTTCTGTGTTGTTACATTCCTCTAGTCTATATTGTCTTTTTTTTCTGTGTGTGTGTGTGATTGCGTGTGTGTATGCACTGACCCTTCAAGCGATTAACATCAGGTGTGTCAGCACTAAGTCTGATGGATACGTCGCATTAACCCCTCTCCACTGTGTGTGTGTGTACGCGTGTGTGGGTGCACGTGTGACACAGGAGGACAGAGTATTTCACGCTGGACTCTCCCATTACCTGAGGTCAGCACTGTTACTGACAAAGTGAGAAAAATGTGTGTGTGAGTGTGTGTGTGTGTGTGTGTGTGTGTGTGTGCAATAAATTACACAGTGCAGGTGTGAACAGCCATAATGACGGTGGCTGGTCTAGACGAGGAGCTGAGTACAGCAGGTTTGGGAGCTCATACTGCTTTCAACAGCACATTTTACCCTCTCTCTCACACTTACACACACACACCAGCGTACACGCATACCAACCCTGTCTCCTACAAAATTATGTTTCCATACAAACTCCATTCTCAATTACCCGCATTACAGTCGCAGATTTAAACACGTGCTTAATGTTATACAAGTTACAGACGGTCGCTACGGAAGTCCTGGTGTTTGTTTGACCCAACCGTCCACCCGGGCCTCTTCCCTACATGGACTATGATTACAAACCTATCTGTGATACGTCAAAAACAAACGCAATCAGGGAGAAAATATGTTTCCCTTGAAACATTATTGACAATGCAGATTTGTTATAAGAGAACATAATTTTGAGGAGACCGGGCTATGCATGCACACAGACAAAGAAACAAATACTTACACTGAAAAAAACATTAACTGTGACCTAACACATTATGAGAGTCATGCCCTTTAACCTATAATGCATGCAGTGGCCGTGACATCGGTTATTACGATGGATTTCATTTTCCAATGAGTTATGGTTGCATTTATGCTGGGTGAACCATTTTGAGATATTTATAATACACTTATGAGCATTTAAATCACAACCGCCTTTTTTCATTCCTGGCACTTTAGGTCATTACCCTCAAATTATTCACTGACCTCACATTTAGTGCACGGTGAGGGAGAGTACATAATTCCCTGTAATGAATAATAAATAACGCTAGATGTTATCACTTGTTTTACAAAGAAGAAATGTGTGTGTGTGTATATTAGGGCTGTCAAACGATTAAAATATTGAATTGCGATTAATCACATGATTGTCCATAGTTAATTGTGATTATTTGCAGATTAATTGCACATGTTTTATCTGTTCAAAATACCTTAAAGGGAGATTTGTCAATTATTCAATACTCTTATCAACATGGGAGTGGGCAAATATGCTGCTTTATGCAAATGTATGTATTTATATTTTAATGGAAATATATTAACAACACAAAACAATGACGAATATTGTCCAGAAACCCTCACAGGTACTGCATTTAGCATAAAAAATATGCTCACATCATAACATGGCAAACTGCAGCCCAACAGGCAACAACAGCTGTCAGTGTGTCAGTGTGCTGACTTGACTATGACTTGCCCCAGAACTGCATGTGATTATCATAAAGTGGGCATGTCTGTAAAGGGGAGACTCGTGGGTACCCATAGAACCCATTTTCATTCACATATCTGGAGGTCAGAGGTCAGAGGTCAAGGGACCCCTTAGAAAATGGCCATGTCAGTTTTTCCTCACCAAAATTAAGCACACCTTTGGATCGTTTAAAACTGAGCTCGCTACAACCTCCGAAAGATCGATTGTGTTAATGCATTAAAGAAATTAGTGGCGTTAAAACGACCAATGTATAGAGACAACAAAACAACAGCTCCCAGACCACAGGTTAGAAGGAGCCCTGAAGTAGAGGATGGTGAAGGTGACGGTACCTTGATGAACACCGCCTCACACAGCCACACATCAAACTCCACACTCCGCCTGTCTCTGCCAGCCCTTCATCCACTCACTTCCACTCCATGAGGCAGTGAAACAGACACCTCTCCAAGTCCCTGAGGACCCCAGAGGCAGAGGACAGGAGGGAGAAGCTGAGCGTGGATGATGGGACACTCTATTTAAACCACACACAGATACACACATACACACACTTACTACCATCACTCCCTCCTTTTCCCTATCTGTCTTCTTCCATGCATCATTCACCATCCTCCCTGCTCACCTCCCTCACTCCAATCTCTCTGTTTTCCTCTCTCCCTCTCTCTCTCTACCATACTGATATCTGAAATTACTTTATTTGTAAAGAAATGTAAAGCTATTTCAGGCAGGGCTTTTATGAAAAAAACACATATCTCTTAAACATAAATCACAAGAGCAGCTGTGACAGCGAAGAGCGCCCCTTCCGCTAATTGAGATCATGTACCTATCGCCCTGTTTGCCTGAAGGAAATGACAAATTCAAATTATCTGCTAAACAGCAGTGAGTAAATGCTCAACACAGAGAAGAGCTGGATCTTCCCTCCTCGCTCTCTTCCATTTAATCTCCTTCCACATAAAACATCACAATATCGTTATTACAGCTTAGTTTTGGTGCGTTAGTAAGAAATGCACTGAATTAAATTATCTTGACATTTTGATAAATTTGCCAGGGACAGATGTTTAAGTGCACATTAACAACAGTTCATTTTTGAGTAGTGATAAAGACAGTTACCATGTTAAAGTTATGGTGAATTTGCAGTTAAATTAAATTAAATTCTGTATAATTTACTATAAATGATATCTACAATACATAGCTTCCTTGGTGCTGATTTAAGGACATCTCTAAGCATTTGCTTTCTTACAGTGTGTCGACATTAGGGCTGACCCGAATGCTTCGAAGCTTGAACCATTTCCATGGTAATCAACCTCCAAATCAGTATTTCAATGCTTGTCTTTTTGTTTTTTTTATTATATATTTATAAATGTAACTGAATGGCGAAATAATACAAAAGAGAAGGAGGAATGCCGCTTGGGTGCAGCGAGTGCAAGGACAAAAACAGATGTTAATGAAAGCACGGTGTTTGATACGAAGCTGTGTAATTTGAAAGTTGTAGAGTACTATTATTAGCCTGCCAGCAGAGAGTTTATGCGTACAAGTTACAATCCTACCCACTCTATTTCCTGCCTTTACTTTTCCCCAAAGCAATCAAGTATTTGTTTGCACATATTCACGTTATATCTCAATGTACCTTTATAACCATGGCAGCTGAGGCTATTATAAATCCCGCTAGATGTGCTACGATGCTCGTAAAAAGTTCTCATATATTCTAAAATTCAAAGTGGATTGAAGAGCAAAATTAGACTCTAGTTATTTGTTTGTATAGAAACCTTTGAGACATCACTAAGGAGACATTGACCTATAGTCGTGGATTGTCTGTCTCTCTTCTCTCAGTTTTATGAGCTACTCGTAAGCTGATTTGTTTTTATCCCTGTTGCATTCCTGTTGCAACCTTATTTTATGCAGCCACAACCCCATTTCTAATTAATGTTGGTCATTTTTATTGGTTTTCCAGTTTTATCATCTTTAAAGCGCCCTGCAATTCTGATCTCAAAAGTACCACGAGAATAAAGTTTTATTGTTTGCCCCATCTGATTGGCAGCCAATCAGGATTTAAAAATACAAAAAGCACACTGCCAGTAAAAGTTTACAGGTGTCACCTATATGTTAGAACAAATTACAGACCGCTGGCAGGTTTATTGTTATTCTTCTACCATTCATCACTTTGATGTGGTTAGGAATTAAAAGTGCACAAAGTTGCCTCATGAGGTAAAAACACGGGAATCTTTCTTCCTTGGCGTTTAAATATCACTATAAAGACAGACACTGCTATTTCATCGTGAGCACCGATGACATTTTGACACCCATATTGTGTTAGTGGAGGCATTGTAGTGGAAATAAGATTCTGAATGTTGATGAATCGCATCTGGTTTATGACTTCAGAGAGCACGAGGAGCAGCATTCAACAAATGGTATGCACATACTTTAAGAGAGGGAGCAGCACACGACAAACCGTGTTATGAAAAGACAAAACCTTGTGGATTAAGCAGGTATTGAGATGACAAACACACACTGCACAAATTGCACACTCTAACACACACACACACACACACACACACACACACACACACACACACACCATAGTCTAGTCCAGACCAGAAAATTAGGCAGGCTGATTGGTGAGTGACAACTGAAATTGAATTTCTCTGCAGTGAAAGCCCAAAGGACTCAGGGGAGGGGACACACACACACACACACACACACACACAGACGTGGGTATAGATACACACACAGAAGCATGGAGAGGCACACACACTCAAACATGCACACCCACGTCAGCATGAACAATTACTGAATAATTGCTGGCATATACACGTATACTTTATCTCAGTTTCCCTCTCTCTTTCTGTCTCTCTCTTTCTCTCTCTCTCTCTCTCTCTCTCTCTCTCTCACACACACACACACACACACACACGTAAACTCCTATCCCCACAAGTCCCTCCTCTCCAATTTACTGCCAAAGCTGTCTCTTCAAAAGCAAATCTCTTTTCTCCCCACACCATCACAATGAGAATCGCATCTGGCAACTCCAAACAAAACAAAAAGTTTGAGAGAGGCCTTCATTATTCTGCAGCCGGTTAGACGTGATTTGAATGGTGATAAATGGAAATGACAATCTCGGGAGCCATAGAAACAGCGACTCCCTATAGGCGGATTTCAAATGAGAAATGCCGAAGAAGTGCGTGTTTGTATGAGTGAGAGATCTTATTTGATGTTTCTTTGCCTTTAAGTTAGACTGATGATAACGATAAGTCTTCGGTAATGTTCAGATATGCATTTGAGCAGACAGAAAGGCAAATGGATGTTTCTGATGGAAATCTGCTACACAAAGAGGCGTCAGAGGAGCGAAGGTGCAAAGTGGCAACAAGCAGAGCAACGGCAGTAAATGGGGAAAAAATAACTGTATGCAAATGTCCTACGGCGCACAAGAGTGACACCTCGGATGAAACAACAGCACTCGCGTTGATTGCAACAGAAAACAAATGTGCAGCAAAGTGAAAATACAAAAAAGCCCAATTGGATGTGAATATATTAATTATGTGGTGAGCAAAAACATGCCAGAAAAGATGTAGACAGTGAGAGTAAAAGGAGAGTGAAAGAAGAGAGAGAGCCGGCCTTTTTAGTATTCGTAAGTGAAAGCTCGATTAGAGGTCTCCAAGGAACTTTGGTCAATTCATCATGTTGTTCAACACATGATAAACGGGACTGGTGCCTTCAGTCTCCAGCAGTTTGCTCTGTATTGTGCCCATCATGAGACTCTAGATAAAAGTAAGCTTTACCCATTCACTCTTCTGAAGAGTTACAGAATCATAACCAAACTAGGGAAAAGGACAAAAGGGCCCAGTTGAAGTGTATTACAGTAATGTTATTACTGACATGAACTCCATGTTTCTCTTTGGTTTTCTGTTGTTTAACTGAAAAATGCAAGTTAAACTAAAATGAGCTGAAGAGAACCTATTGTGCTTTTTCCCTTTCCATCAGTGCGTTATATAGTCTTGTGTGCATGTAAACGGTCTGCAAAGTTACAAAGCCCAAAGTCCACGCCAAAAGGAGTTACTTTCCTCAACAGAAACACTGCACACTTCTGTAACGTGGTGATGTCACCAAGTAACACATCTGCATAATACCTGCCTAGCAGCTAGTTTGGCACGCCCTCAAACAAATCTAGTTAGAGCGGAGCTGGAGCGGAGTTCGAAGAGTTTGGTTCGGTATGGGGGTGGAAAGAGGTGCTGCAGCTCAGCCGGTTTGAGAAAAGTAAAGCGTTTTTTGAACATTAAAGCACGGAAATATGTTCTAGTAGAAAGCCAAAATGCAAGTATGCTCCAGAAAATAAGCATAATAGGTCCTCTTTAAATGAACCGGCTGTGAAATGGGAACCAGATAGCCGTCTCCGTATTTTGGACTTAACTGAGACGTGTTTGCTTGATGAGCATCACCTGTTTGTTTTGTTTCTTTTCATTCCTGTGAAAATTATGGGTGTAAGAAAATGTAGAAAATATTGAATATTGCAATATTGTTTTGTGATATTGTATCAATTCTCAAACTGTCTACATTTTTAATTAATAGTATACATGCAAATGTCAGCAAAGAGAAACTCCCTCTCGGTGTATGTGCCCTTTCGAAGTAGTGCAATGATGTTGGATGTTACAGGGACTGTGATAAATGCAAATGCAGATCCCACTGTTTTGATTGCATAAAGAAAATATGGTGGTGTGTTCTTTATACTAAGTTTTCCTAAAATTAGATTAAAAAATGTGCAATGTATCGTATTCCCAGATTCTTGCCAATTCACAGCCAGGCTGAAAATCTCTCCATATTCTACTTAACATGTCATTTTTCCTTCAGGATAAATCTCGCTAACCTGAGTTTTAATAACCTTGCTAGCATCAGAGCACACAGGTGGAACTTATGAATCATAATGTTAGCTCTTCCAGCAGTTATTACAATTCAATGCAGCAATTAATGTTTTAAGTTACAACCCGTGCTTCTCAGGTCAAAATGTCTGCTGTGAAAAAGGTCTATCCACTTTTTTTTTTAATTGGAATTTGTGATACGAATACATAAAGGTTACGCTTGTTTAATAAAGATTACATTTGTTTCACTGTTTACTATCCACCAGGAATGTTAATTATGCTAATAGATGATTGATTATGAACAGTTCCACCTTCACCAACATAGCTCTGGTGGAAACACCACTCTTCTCACTCTTGCGGTCTTTTTCCTTCAGGTCTATTTTACAGTTTAATGCAGTCAAACACAGCTGTAAACATTCTTTGAAATGCTAATACAGTTGCTATGTGACATTTCTGATGAAGCGTCAACCAATTATCACCGTGTGTGCAGCAGCCACTGAGAGGTCACAGTGGCTTCAAAATTAAAGCAGAAATATATTATTTTCAGGCGGTAATAATGTTATTATGCTGGGATACATTTAAGCTTAAATGACCACATGCATTATTTGGTCATATGACATATGGAGCACCTAACAGTGTTATATTAACTTTGGGAATTTGTGACTTACTCTGAGCTATAAAAGGATATTGTTTCTCTCGTAAATACTGCATATTATGCTCTACCTCATGCTGCCTACAAACACTATACAGGTTTTATATAGAGGCATGTTTTAGGAAGGTAGTTTTGGGGGATAAGAAGAAACTCACAACGCTCACACGACTACTCAAACTCCAGACTGTGTCTGTCAAGTCATTATCCACTGACTTCCTCTCCATGGGACAGTAAGATGGACACCTCTCCATGTCTCTGAGGACCTCAGAGGCCGAGGACAGGAGGGAGAAGCTGAGTCTGGATGTTCAGACACTATATTTAAACCAGATGTAGACAGACACTTCCTCAACCCTATCAGCCCTCTGCGTTCTCTTCCATATCCATCACTCTCTTCTTCAACCCGTCATCCTCACCCCATGTCCTTCCTTCCTTCAGGCCTCCATAGCAATCCAATCTTCCTCAACCTGTCACTGCCTGTCTTACTGCTTTTTTTTTTTTTGGTTTTGTTTTGTTATGCTTCTTTGTTTTTCCCTTCTCTGTTGACCATACTGATCTCTGCTCCACCAGCTACTCTCTTTCAAACTTCACCGTGTAGCACTGCAAGACACTGGATTAAAAGCTCGACAACTGGAGGGATGCTGTTTGCAGGGTAACACACAGGATATTAATCTGTACGATACTTATTTCAAAAGCAGTCTAAAGTCTGACGGCTGACAGAAAACAGGGTCCAAGAGAGGTCATGTGTATTTTCTATTTTCTTTTCTTTTGTTCAGTATCTGTGTGTCTTCTAGAATATTGAGGTCCTTCTTTTTCTTGCCAAGTCCATTTTCACATTTGCAGGCTTTAATTTGTTTTTACTCACTCTCAAATCCCTTTCATAGCAACTCAAATGAACAAATATGTGGAAATGCAACTTTTTTTTGCCATAGCAAAAACATATTTTGAAGGATGCTACTCAGATTGTGTTATTCGTTAAAGAATCAACAAAGGGAGTTCTTATTCCATTGTAATTATTTGTAAAATGTTCACTTCCTGCATTTTTATTTGGTGAAAACCAGTTGATTCAGATTAGGGAGACATTTTAGTCATACGATCAAATAATAAAAATGTCAAAGACGACAGCTAGTATAAACGGGATGCAACCCCTTATAGACCCATCAATCACCCTGACCTATATCCTTCACATAAACATAAATTCAATAACTTTGAAATTGCCAGATTGGCACATTTATGAAAAATGCATGGGCCTTATTCTTATTGGTAGCATTTTTCTCATTAATGTTTCATGTATCACACTCACTCACATAGAATAAAACAAAAACTGTTTATCTATTTTCACTTCTATACTTCTATTCATGCACTTTTATCTGTTTTCTTTTTTTCTGCCTTTATAACCCCTCATGGTCTCTTTTACTGTTTCTGTTTTTCACTCACAGTATATATAGACTTTGAAATATCTTCTGCTCTTTCATGCTTAGAGCTGGCTTCCTCCCCTCAGGCACATTTAGTTGTCTCCCCCCCGTCTTTGCCCCCATATTGTGAAGTTGCTTATTGAAACATATGGCATGACGTGGGGGAGGCTTTACCAGAGGTTTGCAGGGGTCAACTTCTGCCTCATTTGCATACATACTATCACAGTGTAGTTTCTTGAGCCCCAAGGCGATAAGGGATATTGGATGTATGGGTGCTGTAACCCCCTGGATGAAAGTCTAGGTTGAAAAGAGATGAATAAACACACACTGAGGCTAGCACTCTAGCTGACTAGAGATGTTTTTGGCCTAAAAGGGCCTGTTGCTATTTTGTGCCAGTGTTCAGAGCAAAACTAATAACTATATAGTATTTCCTACAGCGGCTGTTCCCCCAATCAGTCAAGCCAAATGTACTTATTTGGCATTTTAAAAGCACAAAACCATTGTGTATCAAAGTGATTCCCAAAAGAGGTGCTTACAGAGCAGAGAGAAAGGAGGCACAGCCTGGACATCAAAAGCAATATCCAAACATAATGAAAATAAGGACGTAGTTAAAATCACAAAATGCGGGCAATAGAGCATAAAAAAAGGATGTCAGCCACATTGAGAAGCCGATGAATACAAATGTGGACTGATTCAGCTGATTTCTGTGTTTCACTCCATCACTGCTGCCACTGCTACGGGTATGGTTTGAATAGGATCCCGCAAATTATGGCACTCGTGGGTCAAAACAAAAGCAAAAAACTTGACTGGCGGCAGAAATTGAACCACTACCGACCAAAGATTTGAGGCTCTATAACATGTTACATCACTCCTGCCTTTTGCTCTTGACAGACATGTAGTAATTCACACATCCACTAGAGGTCTTTATTAGTTAAATGTAAACACAGGTTATACTAGGCAGGGAAACAAAAAAACTATGCTAAACCAAGACCACTGGAGAGCCTGAGTGGCAGAGCAAAGCGGCCGGGCAATATGAAAAATGTGTAACACCCCGTTGTTCAACAAAGAACTGTAGAGAAATCTCATTTTATAATGGGAGTCTTAATTTGGACAAGGCTCAAAATATTATATAGAGGGATCAAATAAAAAAAAAATATAAAAAAATTTAAAAAATTGGTCGTGTTTCTAGAAACATGGTCTTGAATGGGTGCACACAAAAAAATCCATGAGAATATTAACATGAAGAAGAAAAATACAGACAGGAAAAGCACATTATTACATATGTATGGAGATTACAATAGAATATACAGTTTGTAATTACTAATCAGTTTAGTGACAATTTGACTAATGACAGGGTTTTTTTCCTGCATGGAGACATTTCTGGCGCCCCCCAAAAAGGTTTTAGCCAGTACCAAAGGAAAATCACCAGCACCAAAATCATAAAAATTGAGAAAAAAACAGCAATTCAAATCCTCTCCGAATGTGGTTAATAAATGTAACAACGAACTCACTAATGGTTTAAAGTTATAAACCAGCACAAAAATGACAATTACCAGCATAATAATAAACCAGCATGTTCTGAGCAGACACATTACATTACAAACACTAACATTTGCACTAATCAGTTTTCAATATAACCCAGATATCATACTGTCCCTTTAAACCGGTATGTTACTCATGTTTATCACATCTGTTTGCTGTGTTAGCGACTAGCTATCCAGCTGTAGTTTGCTAGCACAGTCAGTTAGGCCCGCCGTGAGTCTTGCTCGTGCACTGACTGCACGCAGGTCGCTTATGCCTGACTTCCATCAACATATTGGCTGCACCACAAGGGGATAACCCCTCTGGATCAGCGCTACACGCCAATCAAGAGCGGCTACAGAGCGGAGTCGCCACCTGCGTTTGGGAGGAGCAGCCATGCGACCGTCTCGCTGAGGTCAAAGTATGTCAACAAACTGCAATGCATACTCCCAGTGATGCAATATATCAGAAATTGTTCATTTTCTCTTTTTTGTTTCTCTCTTGTATTCTGAGCACCTGGCTTTTGATGACTGGCCATTTATTCTATTTATAGTTATTTATAATGATCTAATTCCTAGTGAAGTTTACGGTTTCAGTGCACTGATGTAATGTTGGATAATAAAGTTTACTGTTAAACTGTAAAATATCCTTATCCATCATTAGTGGACAATAATAATTGAGAATGATCATTTTAAATAAAAGGACAACATCTGCTTCATATATTGATGCAACTGTAGTATACACACTTACAGATGTGTAGGTGTGTGAAAACACACACACACACACACTCCTATTGGACCTCTGTTGATTTTATCATCACTCCCATGTTGCATTACATTACAGCAAACCTTTTAAACCCCCTCTTTCTCACATAAAGTCCCACATAAACACAGAACCGTATAACACCCTGGCATTTAAATGACACATGCACACACACACACGCCTCTTACCGGAGTGAAGTTCATGACTTTGAGGATCCAGATGGTCAGTGCCAGGTTGACGATCATGGTGACGAGGAGGAGGAGGATGAAGAAGTACAGGCATCTCTTCCTCCAGCCGTAGATTCCCACTGCTGGGTAAACCTGGGCGCCGCACACCGACGCCCCCCGCTGGTGGAGCGGGTTGGGCTGGGCCGCGAGGATATACTGCTCCTGGGTCATCTGAGAGGGACACAGATATGAAGACTATACGTAAGAATCACATTTATTGTTAATAGACATTTCTCTTACATTTCCATCTGTCTAACACGGTTTTGAGTGAATAATATAGAGTTTATTAATTCTGAATAAAGAGGCCGGAGTCACCAGCATCGTTGCCATTTATCAACTGAAGTTACTTAGTAGTTTCATTCACTTAGCAAGTCTTCCTTTTATGAAAATATGCAATTGTTCATCTCTGCGCAGATACTAGATAAGCATCGCAGGGAAGATTTGAAGGATAAACGAGAGAGAGAAACAGTTTATTCTTCCCTTTTTTCATCCGTGCAGTGCAGACAAAGTTTTAGTCACGGCGGTGGGGAGGATGGAGAAGGTATTAAACAGGTGAAAACAAAGAGAACAAGCAGAACAACTAAGAAAAAGAGAGAAAGACAGAGGAAAAGCAGGAGACACTGAACGAGTTTGGAAGAGAGAGAAAGCAGGGGCGAGTGTTAGAAAGGAGAAAGACCAAGGCATGATAAAAATGAGATAGAGGCGGCGCGGTGAAGTGGAGAGATAGCACGGCATCAAGTAGTAAGAGGTAGAAAGGGAGGATGGAGAGAGAGAGAGAGAGAGAGAGAAAGAGTGAGAAGGGGAAGATAAGACGGCAGAGGAGGACTGAGTCCATTAGTTGTAGTGCAGTAGGAGGAGTCATTGGTGGCAAGAGATATGGACACTGGCTGCAAGGCACTACTATCTCTGTCCATCTCGGACTCTCTAACTCCCTCTCACTCTCTTCACCTCGCTCTCTCTACCTCTAACTCTCTCTCTCTCGCTCCCTAATTCACTTCCTATCTCCATTCTGCACCTCTCTCCCTCTTTATCAGTCTCTCTCTCACACACACATTATGTCTTTATTTGCTGAGGCTGCATGACCTTAACACCTCACTGACTGTTGATTTTTTCCCCCCCTGCAATGCTTCTTCTCCATATAGTCTCACATGATGATACCAACAAGCCTTGATGGGAAACAAAAATGCTGACTCTTGCTTTGCCTGCAGGAAAAAAAAAAAAAGAAAAGAAAAGAAAACGCAGACTTGGCCTGTTCAACTTTTGTTGGGTTTTCAGTGGAAGAGTCTCAGAAGCAAATATCAATCTTTAATCTGCGTCTCCACATGGGTCCCGTTTCTCAGAAAAGCAAAGCCCGAGGTCTTATTGAGCTATTGATGTTATGACGACGCATAAACACCTTCAAAACTTCAAAATGTCACTATTGCTAGGAGTTTTGAGATCGTTGTGTGTCGATTTTGTGGGGATATATAATCTGACCGAGGATACTGAAGGGGCAGTGGTTAGTACCGCTGCTTCACAGCAAGAGGGTCACAGGTTCAAACCAGGCTCGGGGCCCTTCTGTGTGGAGTTTGCACGTTCTCCCCGTGTTAGCGTGGGTGTTCTCTGGGTTCTCCGGGGATTTCTCCGGGGTGTTTTTGAAAAACTGCAATACCTTTTATGATATTAAGCCATTAAAACTCTCAGACTGCCCATCTAGCTAGTCGGGAACAACGTTAAATAAATAAATTATAAATTTTGGCGAGGAAAAACTAGCATGGCGATATTCAAAGGGGTCCCTTGACCTCTGACCTCAAGATATGTGAATGTAAATGGGTTCTATGGGTACCCACGAGTCTCCCCTTTACAGACATGCCCACTTTATGATGATCACATGCAGTTTCTTGCATGCAGTACAAATGTCTTGAGATAACTTCTGTTGTGATTTGACGCTATATAAAAAATAAATTTAATTGAATTGAATGTGTTATTTTCGCCTATACTAAAATGGTGTATTTGAATATTTCTGCATACTGGGGTCCCTAAACAGTCTTGAATTACATAAATTGGGTATGACTATGAAGCTGAGACTCTTGTAGATCCAATGAACCCAACTGTATTTATGTGTGATGATGTTAGTCCCCATTGTAGCCATTTCATTGTAGTGAGACCATTTTTTAAAACTTGACCTCACTGTATAAAATGAGCTGTGGTGACCTCTAGGATAATCACAGCCTCATTAAACTTCACAGCCACAAACTAGAGACCTAGATCTTTCAGAGCATGGAAGAGTTTTCTGGCTAGATTGACAATAAGGGGGTTTCTGAGCAGTTGACACAACAGAAGTGCTCGACATCCAATCGCCGAAAAATGCAATTCTTGCAGATACCTCCAAATGTCAAACGTTTTTGATACCAAATCACAGCATGGCTTTTTCTATGGTGTTCCTCAAGGTCTTGGTGTCTTAATTTGGTATTTTGGAGGGATTATTGATCATTTCTATCAATTCTTGAGTGGTAAAAAATGGTTAAATTTAGCACCAAATGTGTGTAACAAATGGTATCAACCCCAAAATTGCTGCAACAACTTATGAAACATAATAGAGCATGGGAATAACAATAATATACTTATATCATGTTTATGCACTGATACACTTTCACAATGTATTTCAAATAATTAATTAATGTATCAAACCGAGACCAACATATCTCAACCTTTCATGTGAAAATCCTAGAATAATCAACTAAAAACTAATGGTCTCACTAACAATACCAGTCTGACCAGTCCTACAGTCTGATGGTGTGTTACAGAATCTAACTCAGTGGTTTTCCCTCACACTTCAGGAGACATTTTACACCTGACTTAACAGAGATTCTAGGTAACTGGACTTTGATAAGGCGGAGCCCAAACACGTCAAATCCAGGCGGAAATGCACCCAAGATGCAGTGAAGACTCAATCACCCAAAACATCCCCGGAGATACACATAAAATACGTTTGGCTGCATTAACTATGAAGAGTGAATAGCAATATACTGTATATATATTTTTAAACGGAGAACAAGAAAAACACAGCTTTTAATATCAGACGTAAAGGGAGGCGATGCAAGGATATGATATATATCACAATCTGCTTTCCTGGCAGACCGAATATGCATTCCATATTCGGTCTCAATGCAATCCAATTAATTTATTTCCAGGCACAAGCTGGATACGAGACACATATTAATGCCAGCTGGAAAGGGTTTGTTGATTGTCAAGTGGGCAAATGGATTGATGTTGTTTTCTCTTTTCACAGTGAAGGAAATTCTCCTGCAATGTTCTCAGCTGGTTCATCTGTTGCACTTTTTTGGGAGCACCTGTTCCGTCTGCTCAGATACAATGCAGATGAATCAATAGCAGTGCTGTGGACTAGAGCGTTGGAATGGGCTGGTGATAATTGTATCTCAGTATTCGGCGTCCACACTGAATCAATAGCAGAGTGTGTGTGTGTGTGTGCGGTTATGTTTGCTGTGTGTGTGTGTATACTGGAGTTTTCTGTGGTGCCCTAGAATGCTAACCATTTTCTCTGCATGTATCAACAGTGGGAATCAATAGGTGCACATATATCTGTGTGTGTGCGTGGGTGGGTGTTTTTGCATGGGTGTTTCAAAAGGGCAAGAATGTGAATCAGCCGAGGAACCGATGTAAACAATGAAAACAAAAAGCTATTCCTCTTTCTTTTTTTTTCCAGAGTCAGAAATAGTTTTGTTGCCAAGTAGGTTTTAAAATAGGTTTTCACATATAAAGAATTTGTCCTTTTTTTAGCGGGTAACGACAAATAGTAATAAATATCCACTAGTGGCATTGAAATACTGAATTCAGTGTCACGTCTAGATTGTGTGTAGGGATGTCGTGGTGAAGGAATTGCCCTTGCAGTGATAATGATTGGCTCAACAGCGCGATATGTGTATTGCTTTTTTTGGGGGAAATTACTTTATTTCATCCTGATTTTAGTTCTGTTTAAATAAGCTTTATTTAGCTTTGTTTATTGTTGAATGCAGAACAAAGAAGGGCATCGGTTTGCGTCTGGTTGCTACAGTATGATACGGAATATCAAAGGCAGAGTATTTGCTCTGGATGAAGCGAAGACTGAAGCACGTAAGGAGATAGGATGGATCCACCGGTATATATGTGCAGTAGAGTTTTACCCAAAGTTAACCATTATTCAATTATCAACGACGACCAGAAAACAACACCATATTTGCAGCGCTAAGCGCAGAATAGACGCTCAGCACCTCATCACGCTGCTGCCGTTTGTAGCGTCAAAATGCGGCACTCCCATTACAAAGAATTCAAAAAAGAAAAAATGTGAACATTTGGCTTGTCAATATTGCGGTTATTACAACAGCCCTGATTGTGTGCGGCCACTTTTGTGACTTCATTCTGACTCACGTTTTTGTTTTTCTTATGTATTTGTGACTCATTTCACTCACAGCTATGCGTGGTTATCAATCCAGCTCAGCATCTTGACAAAATATGATTTTCTCCTCCCCCATAGTTCCCCAGATTCATGTATCATATTTGTCATACTTTTTTTTCACACTGCCTTTTGTTACAGAAAAACGCCCCGCTCCCTGCCCTTCGTCACCCTTTCCTCACGTCTCACTACTTCCCCCGGCTCTCTTCCTTTCCCTCCATTCCTATTTCATTCCATCTATATTTGTCAATATCATTTCTATCTTTCTTTTCAGTCATTAACCTTCCATCTTAATTCAGATCTAAAGCATCCTCCTGTCCTTGCCCTCCAACCTACCCCTCCATCACCATATTACTTCTCTCCATCTCCACATTCCTTCTACTCCTGCTTTCCTCACTCACCTCATTTCTTTCTTCCTTTCCGCTCTCTGTTCTTAACCAATCCATTTTGTTACCCCCCTTTTTCCTCCCTCCCGCCTTCTGTCCTACCCTCACCCCTCCCTCCCTCCCTCCCTCTTCCAATGCATTTCTTAGATTGAACTGACAACAGAGTCATCAATCAATCCCATGGTGCACCACAAGCCTGGAGGCCCTGCACAGCATGACCCAACTTTATTAACATCATAATGTCTTGACAGGCATAAAAACAACAGCTATTAGAGCCACGTCGCCATGGTAACCGTTACAGCATGCCGTCAACTGTGATCAAACAATGATCTCAGCAGAACCAATACTCTAAATTAGACTGTATATACAGTATATAAATGGAATGATGTTTGGTGGTATGGTGGAACACGTAGAGGTCGGTGAACTGTGACTTCCAGATCAGAAGAAAAAATAATTAATCATAGTAATAATTTTCTTTTTTCACCACAGCAATTTGCCTGACTATGTGCAACTCGGCAAAATGGAAAGTAGCCCATTACGGAACAAAAAAGCCCCCGAAATCACATTTAGGACCAAAACGCAACATTTGTGAAATCATAACACCTTTTAGACCGTTTTAACATTGTGCAACATTTTAAAACATATATTGGTTAGTGACCACATAAGCACTATTAAAAATGTCAACATGACAAGGTGGTTAAAAGTCATCCAAACAAGAGCAGACACTATAACACACTCACACACGGTATCCTCATGTGACACCAGACTGAAGCTCAGCTCTTTACTTTGAGGATTAGATGGTGGGAAGATGAAGAGGAACTGAAAACGATGAGAGGAGATGAAGAAGAGTAGGGAGTAGACGAAAGAGACAAATGAGAAAAATGAAGAAGAGAGGAAAATATATGATTGTGATCCATGTATGTGAGTTATCTATCCCCCCCAACCCCTCGAAAATAAATGGCATTACTTTAAGAGCTACAGGAAATGAGACATGAGAGGACAGGAGATATCACTTGAGATTGTCTTTCAAAAGCTCCATTTCACAATAAAAAAAGACTCTCCAAAGTCATTATGACAAATCAATCACAAATGTGCTCCCATATGACAAGTCACGGGGGTTCTTTGCAGAGGATAAGAGATCATGTTTTGTTTCAAGCTGGAAGCAATATGTCTGGATATCATTTTAATGATGCCTATGTAAAACGCAAATAGTGTTTCAGTCGCCTGCTGTGATTGCAGCTCCGTGGGCACTTCCTGTTCTGATGCAATATTAAGCTTCTCATACATGTCCGGTGAGAGACATTTCAGAAGAAGCGGACACTGATGCAGTGTCATCCTCTCTCATTATGCAGCTGACTGAATGTTAATGCATGTGGGATGTGAAGCATGTGTCAAGTCTGATTCGGCTTGGCGGACGTCTTGGATGAAGGCGAGAGGCGAGGATACACGTGTGCGCTGCCTGATAATGTATGTGAAGGCCGGAGAAATTGACAGAAGGCTGGATATGGTTGGATCTGACGTGGACGCATGGATGGATAACGAATGAAAAAGATGGATGGATGGACTCAAAGTCAGAAAATCAGACGGCTTTAGATTTCGCTTCATAGCTGAAATGGGTATCAAAGTGTAATCAGTATGCGGGCATGGCCGATTGGTGCTGCTGCTATACGTGAAGCGCTGGGGGGGCGATCCAATGTATCTGTCAGCCGGCATCACACGGCCCGGCTCTCCTCTCATCTGCTTATACTCAATCAATAACCACCGCTTCGATACGGCTCCACTTCTGATGGCCTTGACATTCTCTCTGTTTCTCTTTCTGTCGGCCTCTTTAATGCGAGCTCCAATGGAGAGCATTTACTATGCATAGTTGAGTGGTAGAGATCAACCACTGTGGGTTTTTTATAAGAGTGAACATGATATTGGTAGATTTAAAACGGAGGGAGCCAAAATGTTGCATCGATATTCAATACTGTTTCTTCAAATCTGACTTGTTTTCAGCAAATTATAGAAAACACAGGTGGTATTAACTGAATGCTACAGTTTTGTTCATTCAGATCATTATGTGACACTACTTCAACATGTGGGATAGATAGGATAGGATGCATTATACTATACAGACAGAGAGAAAGATTACAGCAGAGAAAAAAAAACAGTTTTTAAGGGCAGAGCTAGTTATTGGAAAAGTAATGCAATAAATGATGTGACAAAGTACTGCACCTCGGGAGTACTGCTTCTAAATAAAGTACATATGTAGGTTATTATTTCTTTGAGAAATGAGTACTAGATGTTCCTACTATTCAATTATATACTTATTAAATGGTTGGAACTAGTTTGGTGAAAAATAGAGTGGCTTCATAAATCACAGGACATTCTTTCTTATCTACAGTAAATGTTATTATGCTGAAGTATTACCTAAAGATCAAGGACTTCCACAGCTATTCAACGTAATTTGGCGCCTCTATCTCCAGACAACTAGTGTTCTCATTCTTGCAATCATCACTAATAATCTATGAATAATAATAATTATTGAGTTGAAAACCCATTAAAAAAATTAGCTGTGTATGAGTGGAAACTAAATGCCCAAAAAAAACAACAATAAAGATAATTGAAAGGGTTGTACAATCATCTCAGTTTTTTAATCAAACTTGTTATGAGAAAAGCTATTGAAATAATTGCAGGGGAATTCGATTAAGCTTTTTTTTATACACCTCCAATAAAGTTGCTTGCTACACGTACATCCAACACATCTCAACTCGACATGTACTGATGCCTTGTCAGACCCCTTGGCGTCACTTTACAGTCGCCGTAAAAACGTGCTAAACGTTGTGAATCAAACAAAAACACTTGCTTAAGATTAGGCAACAAAACCACTTATTTAGGTTTACACACATCATGATTGGGCTTAAAACTACTATGTTTGTAATTGAAAATGAAACAGAAAGTTGTGAACACGGGACACGAACGAACAGCTGGTAGTAAAGTGAAAGTGAAACTTAACGCACGGGACACGAACAGAGGTCTCCTGGATGAAAGCCCTGTTGTTTGTTTATCACTTTTGTCCATCTCATCTGCTGGACTCACTTTCCAAACACCTGGGAGGGCGTTAACATTCTGTTTTTCTTTACAAATCTCATGACTGAAGACCCAACCAGTCGACTCCAGGTCAGCATCGCCCTCGCATGGTGCAGAGCTGATTTAAAACAGTGGATGGCATGTTGAGCCAATTTCAACCCATGAAATGCCATTTTTTGTGGTAAGAAATGTCAATATTAACGCAAGTATTGATGTGTTTCATCACAATACAGGCATATCATTTAGATTACAGCTCAAAAAACATGTTTAAATGCAGCAGCTCTTTGTGACGATAAAAAAAATATCTCTTTCATGACCCTATTTCTAAATATTCATATTTATTTGTTTAATTTGATTTTCTTTATGAGGGACTTTTTAAACTTTTGTAATCATATTTTGGTAAATTATATTTAAAAATGTATCATATACTGTCACATTATTCTATGTAGATACAGTCAGTTCTTTGGCTCAAATAAATGTTAAGATACACAAATAAAAGCAACACCTGCAACACTGTACGGGGGCAGGTGTGTGAATGTGTGTGACGGAAAACTCAACAAGGGATTTCATGTCAATACTTACACATACAACAAAGTGTTGGTGTTCCCTCGCATGTACATTTGTTTTCTGTGTGTGTGTGTGTGTGTGTGTGTGTGTGTGTGTGTGTGAGGGAGTGTTTGTGCCAGCGTGATAAAACACTAAGCCAACCGAATTGGGAGCGCTCTGTGTTGGCTGTAGGTTGTTGGTTTGGACAGCCTGCCATCCCTCTCTGTCACTGTGGGCACTCAGGTGTTCAGCCAGTGGATGGATCACACACACTCTCTCACACTTACACACACAAACACACACACACGTGCACACAGTCCGAGAAACTCGAACACACATGTACACACACAAAAAAAAAGCCACACAAGCAACAAGCAAACACGTATAGACAGAAAAATCACACTGCAGCTACATGCACCAGCAAACACACAAGAACATCGGCAAACAAAGCATGCGTACACACTTGAACACACACACAGACACACAAACAGGGCTCCAGTGCAGCGAAGCGTTCACTATTCCAACAGATTTACGAGGTTCTGCTGCAGGCCTAGTGTAAAAAGAGAAGACTTAAAAGGATAACTCTTGCTCTCTCTCGCTGTCTCTCTCTCTCTCACACACACACACCAAACATATATCTAAGCCAAAAGCACAACAGCTGTCGCCATATAAACAACCTGTGACAGACAGACAGAGAGGACAGACGGATAGCAACATTAGAGGGAATGACAGAAACCAAAAAAAGGAAAGGAGTAAAAAAGTACAGCAAGGTGTGATAGTGATAGAGGAAATATAGGGTAGTGGTGTGGTGGCCTTTGTGTCTAAAGCCTCGTTTATACTCCCAGTAGACGTGTACACGGACAGCTGCGGCCACCACGGATGCAAAGTAGTTCTGTTTATACTGTCCGCTCGGAGAACGCGCTCCACACATGCGCAGTAGATTGCTACGCTACCATTTGTAGCACAGTGGCTGTGCGTACAGGTCCACACTGACATCTGCACAGATGATGACGAAGTTGACGTTGTGCGTACCCCAGCAGACCCACTAATGTGGAAGGTATAACTTTGGCTTAAGTGACCTTAAAGGACAACCCATGCAGTGAAGCCCCAGTGTTTAATACGAGCAGTCAATAGTGGCCTAAAACTACAGTAAACTTGTCACAATACTTCATCATAACATAAATAATAACAGTATTTTGTATTTATCCCTGTGACTTGTTTTGGTGACCCTTTCAATTCCAGATTTCTAAGTCTAAAATAGTATTATATGTCATATTTTTTTTTTAAATAGAATACAATATTTCAGTACTGGTTGTTTAAAGCTGAAGTAGGTAAGTTGGACAAAAATATGATTTAAAAAAAAAGTTAATACAAAGCAGTCACTATATCCTGTCAGTAGTGCATGAGACAAGTAATCTAAAAAAAAAAACAACATGCGCCTCGGTGTCCTCCGGTGCTCCTAATGGCATTTGCAAGATTTCACAGACCGGAGGAAAACAACCAATCAGAGCCAAGCTGGAGCCTGCCGTCTCTGAGCAGCTGTCAATCACTCGCGAACTCCCATCGAACGGTCAAACTAGGCAGCGCTGATCAAATATGAATCAATATTCTGTTACTGTAATGTTTATTTCCCGCCTCAAATGTGTTCAGAAACATCTTGTAGTGTACTGTTTAACTGTAAAATTAGAACTTTTGTGACCCGGCAGCCATGTTGAGATCAAGTTCAGGAAGTAACAAGCACCGCCCACCAGCCGTAGCAAACTTTCTTATTTTTATTTGATCAGCGCTGCCTAGTTTGACCGTTTGATCGAAGTTTGAGAGTGATTGACAGCTGCCTCCGTTGAATGAACAGCCAATAGGAACGCTCTCTCTCTGAGAAGACCGGTGATTGGCCAAAGTCTCACGTCAGAGTCTAGATTTTTTAAAGCCTGAAAACAGAGCCATGAGGAGGTGCAGAAGTCTAGTTTTCTCTCTCTCAGAACACTTGAATTACAATATGCTGAAAGGGAATTATGACATTTTTGCCCAATGATGCCAACAATGTTCTGCCTACTGCAGCTTTAAAGCCAGAGAATGATTCATGTTTAAAGAAAAACAAGTTGACTGTTGGTTGGAGGCAGGATTGGAACCCTGTTCTCCTTTACTTTTGAAGATGAATGCTTTGTACGCCGATCCATCCACTCCTACCTCCTCACACTTTTTGGCTTCATGCTTTGGCACTAAACTAAAACACGGGTTGTTTTAAGCTGTTTAAACAAACACGCTACACTGTGGTCTTTCTGAAGGGTACAGCCTCCTCCATCAGCGTGTTCATCTGATGTTGGTGTTTGTTGAAAGTCTGCTTTGGTGCTAAAGGGGCTGCTTTCTACTACTACTGTCTCTATTTATAGAGGCTCCGGAGTGAAAAGTTGTTCTCATTTGTCTCTGTCTAGATTTATCTCCGTCCAATGATGTCTTTCGTTTTTTCAGGACCCGCGAGACTAATTAGTGGATGATGGAAATGGAGAGGGAAAACGATAGAGGCCAGATGAGAGAGGGATCCAGTATAAAGAGTGGGGGAAAAGCAGGTAAATCAAAGGGAAAATAGAGGTCCTGATGTTGTTGTTTGATTGGCAGGTTCACTGCCCACACTGGGCCCAAACCTGTTTAGTGGGAAAGCTTCCTAACTATGGACCAGTAGCCACCGCATGGTATTATCCAGTCACACACTGCTACTGCCTCAGTAGGTAGTGGAAGGATGAATTGGTTTTTAAACTGCTTGGTTGCTCAAAATTGGTTGAAAATTGCTGTCATATTTTGCCACTTTTCAACAGCAGACCTGGGTGCATCCTGGCAAGCAAGCACTCGCTTATACCTACTATCAGAAGGAAACCTTGAGCAAACAACACAATAGATGGACAATAGAGAAGTATTTTTAGATTAAATTCTAGTTGCATTATAGAGGTGGAGCTAAGCAAGAAAAAAAAAGAAAACTGAGGTACCCACTAACTCATCATCATAATTAAAAGAACACGTTTTCTTAAATATTTTAAAGGATATAAAAGCGTCTAGTCTGCTTGGCTGTCAAAATAATGACATCGCTACACCTCCAGCCTTGCAATCGGAGTTTATACAGTCTGTTCTGCTGTCACCCGCCTGTAAATTATTGAGGAATGACAGTTTTGTAATGCTAGCAGGAGCAAAGTGAGACTGATGGCTGGACTCAGTAACTACAGTACCTGGATGGGCTGTGGCTATGAATTCTACTTTAGGAGGCTTGGCATTCATCATGCTTCTCTCTTGTTGGTTTGTAAAGACTGTGGTTTCCCCGGTACACTTGATGCCTTTTCATCATGACACACCATGACATTTATACTGTAATATTTTCTGTGTGGATGTCTTCTATTTCTGTATTCTGAGTGTACAGCCAGTAAAAAAAAGGGGTGGTATGGTGATAATCTGTTCAATAAGAGTAAAATAAGCAGATCATATGTTAACACTTTGGTGAGTATTAACTTGTAGCACTTTTGTTTAAACAGTGTTCAGAGTCACAATGATAAATACTGCATAACATTACCAGTGCTGGTTCACAGCAGTATTTCAGCACCAAGGACAGCTCCGTCATCAACACAGTGCTGGACAACAAGGAGCTCTCCATAGAGCTGAAACAACATCTACTCTTCTAATATCGCGAGTAGGGATGCAAATTTAGAATTTACTGATAGCCGACCCTCATTAACCGATTATTAACCGTTAACCGACCAGAATAATGCGTTGCATGTGGTGCTGTGGTTGTAGTGCTTCACAAGCCGCCCAGCTGTAACGATAAGCCGATGCACAAAAAGGTTAAATCCTTCATTTACCTCCTGCAGCAGTGTATGAGCACAACAGACAACTGAGTCCCCTAGTTCACCCGTCCGGGAGAGTTACTGTAGCAGCCACGATGCTGCATGTATTTTGTATTGTGCTCGCCGTTGTCACACACACACCGAGTGTCCGGCGGGCCGCGTGTGTGTGGCGGTCGGTGAGTGTGGGGTTGTCAGTAGCGTTATAGCTGTGAACGTAGCTGTAGCAGTTTGTGTACAGTTTATTTGTCAGTGAATAAATGTTACAACTCCTCAAGACTCAAACCAATTTCCTGTGTCTTGCAGCACCGGCTCAAACTCACTTAAGGTGGACTGTTAAGGCGGACCATCTATTCTCTTTAAGTAAGAAGCCGCTCCTGAGTTTTGCTCAGCTTTTTATTTAACTTTTAATATGTATTTTAACCGTTTAACCGATGGCATTAATCGCTAAAAATTCTTCATTCAATGTCAGTTAACATGTTAACAAAGTGACCAATCTGCACAACAAAACGTGTTCATATGGTGTTTAGATGCTCAGTTCTGTATTATAGTCAGCCCCTTGCTGTACAGCAGCTATTTAAATTAACATGTCTACACCATGGAGAGGCCTGTTGCTGCCACATGCTCCAACCATGCATGCATCACGCATAGATTTAACAACACAATGGCAGTATGGTATTGGCACAGCATCCTCATATGAATCACATATGTTCATTTATGCATGCAGTGCAAATCGTTTGTCATTATGTGTGAGTCTTTGTGAGCATTTGCACAATACCACTGCTGTTAAGTGCTGCCTATACATGTAGTGCCGTCCTGTGGTTAACGGTTTCTCTTTGCCCTCTTTCTTTCTGTTTCTCTCTCTGTCATAATGTGTTTGTCTATCTCCCCTTGAATTCTGTTTCAGCCCCATTCTTGCTCTTCCAATATCGTTGACATCCTTTCCTCAGCCTCCCTCACTCCCTCCCTCTCTTTCTCGCTGGCATGCTGCCTCCCGCTGAGTCAGTATCTGTCAATCAAAAAGACGCCACCGTTAAACTCCGCCAACAACAACAACAGACTTGAGCTCAGGTTTTTCCTCCTCCTGAAGAGATAGATGGAAAGCATCACGGAGAGAGAGAGAGAGAGTTTGCTGGCGATGCAGCCTGCCTTTTACAACTCTTTGAAACTCACAACAGAGGCTGATGAGTGAGTATGCTGTTTCCTGGTGTGGTGTGTAGGTGGTACCGTATCAGATTACACAACAGAAAGATGCTTTCATTCTACAAAAACATCATTCATCAAATATGTATTTCACAATTAAACATCAATGTTTGATTAATTAAACAATCTGAAGTTGTCAGTTGTGTGCATATGATTAATAATTATAGCAAATAGGAAAATAGGAACAGGATGTGTTAACTTCATTATCACTGTGGGAGTCAGTTATCACTGATTAACATAATGGTGCATTTTACGCAATGCCAATGGCGAAGGAGAACATTCAACATCATATAATGTTCCAGACAAGGGATGGCTTGAAAGGAACTAAAATAATAATTTCTGAAATGAATAAATTATATTAAATAAATTCATCTTTTGAAGGTCAACGCATGCCACCATCTAATACTGCATTTAAGACATGTAACCCACTTGGAGGCTTCCTAGAGAAATCCTCGAAATACAGGCCTGTTTATCTAAGTTATGCAACCACAAAAAAAAATAAAAAAAACATGTCAACTCGCAGCTCCACTGTCACACACAGTCAACTCTTGGATTGAAAGCTATTGCAAAGCGTTTGGTGCGCTGAAGAAGTCTTCACTCTGCTAAATCACTGTGTAAATAAAGCTAGTGATGTGGTGACAGTGTTTCAACAAAGGGACGTCATACTTCAGTTACAGACCCTGGAACACGATGATCGGCAGGAAGGACGGAGAGTGAGAGCCAGAAAGGGAGTTATGCTGAGGAATTTGTGTGTGTGGGTTGTTACGGTGGAGAAGATAAGTGCTGTGACTTTGAAAAAAGGACGAGAAAATAACTCCCTATCTCCTACTGTGTTATTTCTTAGAGGGGGTAGAACAATGGTATAGACGGCTTGCATGCATTTATGTGTGTGTGTGTGTGTTTATGAGATAGTGGCACTTAAAGAGAGGGAAATATAGGAAGGAATCACATGGAGAAGGGGGGGAGACAATTTCCAAGGGCAGGCACGCTGTGAGAGATGTGATGGACGCCTGCTGGAAGAGCGTCACATGCTTGTGTGTGTATGTGTGTGAGTAAATCTTTCCTGGTGACAGAATCAGCACACAGGCTTTATGACCCTGCTCAGTGAGCGAGCCTCCTCCATCATCACCAACCCCCCAGCACACATTAATACTGAACACACACACACACACACACACGCACACACATACACACACATACACACACATACACATACACACACACAGGCTAAATACATGACTATACAACTACTTTAACACTGGCAGTTAAAATTGAGTCCTGGTGTGAGAGCGGTTAAGGGTGCTTTCACATCAGGGACCCGGGCCCGGATCCGAGTACACTTGTCTCCAAAGTCCAATTTGTTTGATTGGTGTGAACGCTCCGTACTTTACTCGGGCACGGTTCATTGATCTGTACCTGAGTTCATGTGTACTCGGGATGTCACAAGAACCAATACTTTGGTACCAAGTCCATGTCAAAATTCTGAAAACGTGAACGGTACTCGTTTTTCTACAGTAGCGCAGGAACTATATAGGCACCGCCAGGGCTCCAGACTCACGGCGTCCCGTCGACGATAGAAAATGTGCTTAGGACACAGTAAACTCACTATCAACACATCCAGGGGACGCACCCTATTTTATCCCCGATAATGCTACATTGTGAACAACACATCCTTGTTGAAATCGGCAGGATGTTAGCAGCCGGTAAGCAAAACAGTCCTGCACGGAGCTAACAGCTAACGTTAACGGAAGGTGCAATTGATTTACGTTATGATGTAATCTTGTAATCTTCCTCACAAAACCAGCATGAAAATGGTAATAAAGGAGTGTATGTTGAAGTACATGGGATTTGTTATTTTACTTTTGTTTTTTAGGTCTCAAGAACAGAGAGTCTGGTATGGAGACATCATCCCTCCTATCTTCATGTACTTTTACTGTTTTCTGAGTTTAAAGAAATAAACCCACTAAAAGCAAAGTTTTTGTGAAACTGGTTCACTATTGACACTAGGATTAATTTATGCATACTGGCCGCAAAGGCATAATTTTCATTTTAAGTCAATGCAAATACGTGAGTGGATTACTTGCATGCTGGAGTCACCATGGAGACCACAAAGCACAATCTAATATAATAGATTGTTAGCACAGTCTTTCATTTAACACACCATATGCTAAAGTGTTAGCAGCAAGCACCCTCCATCCCACCTTGCACCTCTAGTGTATCTCTGTCTTTAGCATTACCTACATATCTCCCTTCCTCTCACTCACTTTCCCTTAACCCCTCCACCATCCTATCTCTGTTGGCATTCACTCTACTTGCATTTCTTTCTGACTTCTAATTGAGTTGTGTGTTGTCAGCCCAGCAGCCCTACTCAAAGCTCCCTTTCATGGCTTTGACCAAAGAGTGTATGTGTGAGTGATGTGTGTGATGTATGTCCAGCAGTCACTCATGTCCAAGTCCCCTCTATGGAGCACTCATATATCAACCCCAGAGCCCTGCACAGTATAATGGAATGAGCAGAGACTGGCTGACAAAGAAGGGATGAAAGGGAGAAAGAGAAAATCGCTGGGAGATAAGGAAATTAGTGACAGTGAGGCAGCCAATTGACTGCGTGTGACTGGAGGTATTCACATCTCCCTCGCTTTCATTCACTCATTCATCTTTTCTTCCTGCCATTGTAACCTTCCACATCGCATTCAAAAAGCCTCTCGCAGCTCCTCTCTGAATGCTTTTGCTTTAAAATGGCTATTCAAACCACTTGTGTCTAATGTCATTCTCGTCATTACAAGAATGTACTTCCCTCCATTCAGCTGAGAAATCTCAACACATACAAAACTTCAAATTATTCTTGCTCATATAACCTTTAGAATGATCTGTTGCTTTCACTGTGGCAGAACTCCAAATGTTTGAACTTGCTGTTCACCTTTCCAATCCTATTGCTTTTGAAAAGTGTCTCTCTCTCGCTCTCTCTGTCCTTCTGGTATACAATTATCATTTTGAGGCTTTTCATCAAATCTCAATGCCAGCTCAAATAAAAGTTAATGACTAGTGTCCCCAAAACAAACAGTAGTAATACATGCTTTGCAAATAGAAATATTTCTCTCTAGGAGAGTAATGTACCAAACTAAATCAAAATGCTCAGTACTAAAATGGAACATTTAACTCCATATAGGAATTATAACTTGCAGCACAGTATGTCCCTCATGCAATCTCAACCGCATGGATGTATCAGCAGTCTACTTTCCAAAACAAAGACTTAGACTTTATCAAATTGTAAATATAAATCCTTTATGTTAGGGCAAACACCATTAAAATCAAAGTGTGAATGAACTCACCAGGGAGGGAAACGGGGGCGTTGAACATAGTTATAAAACAAATTGCATGTGTAAGTGTGTAAGTGTGTATGCATACATGCAAATAAGTATATGGATTGAGGTCATGTGTACATCGGTGAAAGATACCAGGGATGTTTATAATTAACTGTTTAGCGGAGCGGAGGAGTTGTAGCATTTAATCACCGACAAGTAAACTGTACACACACTGCTACAGCTACGTTCACAGCTATAACGCCACTAACAACCCACGCACACACGGTCTCTCGGACACTCGTTAAAGTTACGCCTCGCTGACAGACCGTATGTGTGTATGGCGGCGGCGGCGAGCACGAAGCAACCGGCAACGCTAGAGCTGCTAACGTAGCACAAATACACACAATGTTTGTCGGACACTCGCTGAAGTTACGCCGGGCAGACACACAGCTGACAACATGAACTGATAAAAAGTTGTTCACAAAAAAAAGAGGAAATGAACATCAAGGATTTCAATTTGTATGTTATTTTAATCAAAAAGTGCGTACGTGTTGGACACTCGCTCTTTTCAGATCTCTCCTTTCCATTTTCTATCTGCTCAGTATGTGGTGTGAAGCTGTGAAAATGCTAAAGTTCTCCTCTCTTGTTGTCACTTCTCTCCCCCTTCCTGTCTGATGTCATTACATCTTTCTTTCTTTCTTTCTTTCTGAGAACAAACGTGTTGCGGTATACGTGCTTGTGTGCAGCTTTGAGGATGTGTTCCAGTGAGTCTTTGTCTACAACACATATGTACACACCCTAGATATACTGTCTTCTTCAAGGACACCTCGGCCTCTACCGCTGTATTGGCTTTCAGCCACTTTGAATTAAAGCTTTTTGCGTTCCGCTGCATCTTGCATACTGACAGTGTAGGGATGGTACATCTGTTTAGAAGGACACGTAGTACATACACACACGCATACCGACGAATGGCACTGCTTAAAACTCAATTGCTGCATGTACACATCACATGGGTTGCTGGTGTGCGTGTCAGCAAAGCAGTCAGAGCTGAGTTGCTAGTTTAAAAGCTGACATGGGGCTCTGGCCAGATGGACGGAAATAAATTAGCTATAGGACAGAGGTCAGGAGAAACTGAGTGTGGATAGAAGCTTGTGTACTGTGCTGTCTCCTTCAAATATATTATACACATATAAAGATATTAAGAAACACACCTTAATAAATCTAGTGATTACTAAGGGATTTCCCTTTAAGAGGCTAGAAGCATTTAGCACAATACCATATCAGGTGATCCTCAGAGATCATCATATTCAATGCTACATAAAGATGCTTTAGCACGTGTTGCATAGGAACAAAGGGCTACGGGCATTATCCAAAGTAAGATGATTTAACTGTTATACCGTGCCTCTTCGTATGCCCTATTGATTAAGCTAAACACATAAGTACTCATTAACTCAATAAAGTGGATATAGCTAAGCCAGATTTATGCAAGATGCACATCCACTGTGCAGCTTTATACATCTGTCTCCCAGTGATTAGCTGCACTGTCTCTTATATACAACTGCCCTTAACATAGTATATAGGCTGCAACAATTTAATGTTCTCACCTTTGAACAACTCCAGAGCGTACTTCAGTGTCATTTAGGGCTGCAGCTGACAATTATTCTCATTATCGATTACCCTGACGATTACTTTATAAATTACTCAAATGATTTGTTTGGTCTAAAAATCATCAGAGAACGGTGAAAAAGGCACAACACAGTCCCCCAGAGCCCAAGGTTATGCCATCAAATGTCTTGTTTTGGCAGGTCAACAGTCGAAAACCCAGAAATGTTCAGTTTACAGTAATGTGAAGACAAGGAAAAAAAGTTTTCAAAAGGTGGAACCATCATATTTTGGGCATTTTTGCTGTAAAAAATCCTTAAAAGATGAACAGATTATCAAAATAGTTGCTGATTGCTGAGCACACTATCACTGATCTAAGTGCACTTGATGTGATAAGCAGTTAGCTTGTAGCACTAAGGCAAATAATTGACCAAGGACACATGAATGACTTTGTTTTTTGGTTACTCCACTGTATACTTCCACTAAAGGTGATGTCAGGGTAATGTCCCAAAAAATGTTTAAAATACTGTGCATCTCTACCTTCATCTATAAACGGGCACACACACACACACACACAACACAACACCACACACACAAAAATACACCCGCTTCTAAAAACAACAAACAGATGCCTCTTTCCCAGCATGCAGCATTGACCTGTGCCTGCTGTTGCCGTGGTGATATGATTTATTAATTAGTCTGGTGTTTGATTGGCTTGTTAAAGGACAAATCTAATGAGGTACTTGTAGATGAGCGAGGTGGAAGTGATTTATCGCTGACACCAATCACCCCGCGAAACGCACGCAGATGAGAGGTACTGACAAGTGCTGAGAGGTATGAACACGCACGCACACAAAGTCACACATGCAACACCGATTTAACATTACGCTCCAACAGTATTGACCCTGGACATGGCCAAGGTGCTCCTGTTTCAGCTGTGGGGGTCACAGCAGGTGCCCCAGGTATGTACCTACAACATAATCTGTCTCAGTCAGACCAACAGTTTAGAAATTAAACAGCAACGGTTGGCTGAGGAAGGTAGTGAACTGTTTGTTGAGGTGTCTCTGCCCGTTTCTTTGTAGCTTTATGAGTTTAAAAGTGCTAATTTGGTAATATATCAGCAAACAGCTGTTTAGATATAGTGAAGTAATGTATACCTGAGAAGAAAATTAAGTCACACTGCCTCTGTGTGTTGTAATCTAAACTTCTCTGTGCGCCCCACTGGCTAGCTAACTGCAGCCACTCTGCACTAGGCTCATACAACGATTACAGCTGATAACGCCATCCCAAACCACGACAAGGTTGTGGAAGCGTAGCACCACCAAGCCCCCAGGAAGAGCGCCGGTTGTTGATGCCAATTTTTGTAGTGGCCAAACGGTGGTACTACAACTTTCATGTCAGTCACGTGATGCCATTGGGCCCAAAAATACTTTTTCCCATAGACTTACATCGGGAAAGAGACGTCTGTAACTCAGCGGATAATTTCTTTTGAGGTGAATCAACTTCCCAGTATGAACACTTTAATAGCCCTTATTTAAATCATTAGGTCCTAAAAGTTGTAAAACGCACTAATAGCTGAATCCAGAGTAATTTCCCTTCCTCCGTTCATGTGAATGAGACCCAGACCGAGGCTGGAGCGAGGGCGGGGAGGCGGAGTTAGCAAGCCGTGACGACAGCCTGACGGCTGTGACCCTGTGAACGAGCCATGTGACTGAGCGGACGCTACTGCTCCTGCTCCACGGGCCCAATGGATGCTGAAGATCACCGGAAGATCCGGGTACTTTTCCACTCGGAAGTCAAACCATTTTGGCATCATGCGCCGCTGAGCAACTTTCATAGGAATGAACATTTCTCAAACAATAAAGGAACATTTAATACCCCAGTCTATCTAAAATTAAAATTCAGAGGCACGAGGTTTTCATTTCATTTTGTCAATAGCTGAAGCAGGTCTAGAAAATGATACTATACCTTACTTTGATATCGTGTCTTACTTTTATAAAATGTCAAAATATCGTCATCTTTTTTTCTTCCGTTTGCTGTTTGACTATAAAGTTGGAGATGAGTGAGGAGGTGAAGGTTCGGGTCAACCGGTTAGCGTTCTGTCATTCCAGAGTTACTGTACATCACGTCTTCTTTTCTTTGCTACTTGCGTCTTTATCATCTATCAACGTTTCCTTCTTCGACCTTCTCAGACAGCAGAAACCTTACTCTTTTTCTCCATTACCACATACAAAAACATATTATCTCCCTCACACACACACATAATACATGATACATATACACACACAGTGACGCATAGAAAGACACACACAGACACAAACAATGTGAATACCCATGCGGCCCTTTGAGTATCAAAACGCCTGGGAAATGCTGATTCCAATGAATGGCTGTTGAATCTTGGGGCTTTTCTTTCTCTAGTGGCCAGAGAGACATGTTGGCAAAATGAAAATAAATAATAACAAAAAAAAAACTATTACTGACATGGATTTGTTCTCTCTCAGCCTACCACTGTCAGAATGTGTGGTTTGTGTGTGGGCGAGTGTGAATACACTTTCTGTGTGCCAGCCATTGACCAGATACACAGGCTCTATGTATGTGTTAGGGTACACAAAATACGTGTGTGGGTGTGTATTTGTACATCTGGGTATTTGTGAATCTCTCCTGGTATGTGTGTACTGCAAGAGTTTGTGGGAATGTGTTGCAGGAAAAAAAAAAAAGTGTGTGCGTGAGCGTCCTGTATTGCAAGGTTTATTGTCAGTTATTTTAATTAAACTGGTTCCCAACTGAGAAGAGAAATTGTGAAGGAGGAGCAGAAAAAAACAAGAACATTTGAGGGTAAAAGAAAAGGTAGGTGGGGAAGAGACACAAGGAGAAAAGAGGAAGAGAGGGAAGAGGGCAAAAATAAGTTCTGACATGCAGGAAAGTGACAGAAAAACAAAGAAAGGGAGAAGTTAAGTGGCATGCAGGGGATGAAGTAAAAGGAGAGAAGGATGTACAGTATGGAGATGGAAGATAGAGGAGAAAGGAAATAAGTCGAGTGGAAAGGAGAAGACTAAAGGAGAGGGCACGAGAGGAGAGGACGCAGGACGAGACAAGACGAGACAAGCTGAGAGAATACACCGGAGTTAAAGAGTTGGAAGAGAAAACAAAATGGGGAAAAGAAAAAAGATTGAGGATTGGAAAACAGGACTGCAAGATGAAAGATGAGTACTAACTTCAGCTCTACTCCAGCAATGTCAGGGCAGAAACTGTGTGTGTGCGTGTGTGTGTGTGTGTGTGTGTGTGTGTGTGTGTGTGTGTGTGAGCGTGTGTGTGTGTGAGAGAGTGTGTATGTGACAGCCATGTGATCTAAGGTCTTCAGTGTCACTACACTGCCTGTGCTGTGATAGCAACCCATTCATCATTTGAGCATCTGGTGCCCTTGCAAAAACACGCGCGCAATCACACGCATGCACGCACACACACACGAACATAAACTACATCCTGAATTTGTTATCTCTGCCTCCTCACTACCTTTGTGCCCTCTATCCCTCCAATGATAGATCACAACATGCATTATCGTATAAATAAATTCAAACATAATCGCTATCATCACATCATCATTCATGACCTGATTTAAAGCTGCAGTAGGCAGAATGTTTTTGGCATCATTGGGCAAAAAATTCCGTAATAACCTTTCAGCATATTGTAATTCAAGTGTTTTTCAGGTTTTAGAAAATCTAGCCTGTGATGGAAGACTTTGACCAATCACAGGTAATTTCAGAGAGAGAGCGTTACTATTGGCTGTTCATTCAACAGAGGCAGCTGTCAATCACTCGCAAGCACTGCACTGCTACTTTAAGTGGGGACAACAAATCCCCTGTCCATTAGAGAAAATGCCTACAATGACAGTGAGCTTGTCTCAATCTTACATGTGTACCAGTAGAATCATGTGTGTAAAAGTAAGACAATGGGCACCATTTCCTTGAGAAAGACTAAGCTGTAAGTGAGCATGAAGCCAGAGGTGGAAAGTCCACACCTCTCATAGAGCACTTACAGTCTGATCAACATGTCAATATGCACCACCACAAAGGGCACATAGGGTCTGAGAGGAAACCAATGGAGGAGTCGGTACCAGAGGAAGAGAACTATAGGAGCTCTGAGCTGGCAGAGGTGTAAAGGAATTGACCTTGGCGAATGAGCAGCTGAACCTACACTGTAAATAGAAGCTCCACTTGGTCTGTACAGCTACCTCCACAAAGAAACCTAATGGAAGTAACAAGTAGAGAAGTCAGTGTCAGCTCTCAGATGATAGAGCCACTTACAGGAGGGCACAACTGCATGCAACCCTTTACAGTAACTACCACAGTCTGATCGTAAAGGGGAGGCTGCTGGGAAGGATGGACATCTCAAGATGTGGTGTGCTGGGAGGAGATAGTCAATAGTAAATGAGCCAATTAAAGAAAAATAAATGGCTGAGATGACTCTGCCACTAATAGCTGTAATAATGCAAGCTACAGTACAGTATGTTATAAACACATGTAAGGTTTACAACACAATTACTCCTACTGTATGAGTGTACTAAAACACTCCAAAATGTATCTAATTATGAAACTATTTTTTTTGTTTTGTGGAAGTGTGAAATACATTTTCCTTATTTTAAGAAAAATCTTAAAACTGCAGTAAAAACATGAAACTTTGCTCTTTTTGTTTTCTCGAGATTGTTTTCATACATATATGCAATGTACAGGTCTTGACTTATAAAAGTTTATAAACATGTACAGATAGATGTACACAAAAGAAAACATCAGTATTAGAAATTATAAAAAAAATAGAAAAATAAATAGAAAAAAACTTATGAAAAAAAATAAAAGCGGGGTCTACAAACAACTGTGCTTGTGTTTATTTATGCACAATATATATATTGGGCCTGATAAATTATCAGCCAATGGGAAATGTAAATTATTGTGTATTAGTCTGAAAATTAAATTATAGCCAATAAATTATAAGCTGAAAATACAAAGTCAAATTGCTTTCATTGACTTAACAAGCTCAGCATCTGCACACTCGGATATAGTATGCGGTATGCACCTTTAAAGTTGGTTTGCGATCCGCCAATAAACAGAGAAGAAGAAATAACAAGTGCAAAAAAATCCATATTGTGCATCCCTACTTGTGTTTTATAAAGAAGGAAGACTCAGTTGTCAGTACTAGAGTAACTAAATTGTTAAGTAGATTTTCTCTTGTGTGTAGGTCATCCAAGTTCAATCCAAACACGGGTTACGCCAACTGTTTGAAGCCCTCTTAATTACTCCAAGATCACCACCTTTTAATTAACAGCTGTATCCTTTTTTTAAATGTTTAAGGCAAGTGAAAACAACTGGAGCAAACTCTTGAACAGGGTGAAGCGGCCACACAAAACGTTTCTCATTCCTACTAATGTTTTTACTTACATTATAAATTGTTTAGTAGATTAATAATTGAAACACGCTGGTCTGTGGGTGATTAAGAATGCAGCAACCCTACAATTTTAAGGACCTTAGAGCACTACTGGTAACATTGGGATAATTACGTGTTCCCAGTGTGCAATGTGGATGAATATAGTAGCCTCGTGTGCCCTCATGGTTACCAGCTTGTATCTAAACACATCTGCTAAAGGAATGGTTCAACAAGTTTTGCCCAAGTCCTTAAACCATAGTGAGAAATAAGTTGCTCCACCATCAGATAATGATATAAACATACAAATATGGACAGCAATGTTTATCATACTACACGATCATTTCATGAAATAGCCATAACTTTTAAGTGAAGTCCAAATCCCAAACAATGTTTTCACACTTACAGCAGACTGATGCTATCCTCAGATCATAAAAAAAATATATATATTAAAAAAAAATGCAGCATACAATTCATCAAGCTCTTGGGCTTACTTTGAGGTCATCCAGTATGACTGAAATATTTAGTCAAAAGAGTTTTGTGATTCATGGTTAGGTGCACAGTTCAGAGACCTCCACTTAGTGAGTCATGTTCTACAGAAAACCAGATGATACAACTTTAATCACAAATGAAAAATCCAGTAGGTAGCTGTCACGCTCATATTTTAAGAGTTAAGGCTGCAAAATGAATTTAAATGTTTTCATTTATTTTTGATATTTTCATTGAAAAAACTTTTTTGTTATCGGCTGCCGTTACTTTGAGGTTGCTTTTGCAGTTGAATTACTTGTCTTTTGATTATGGCAGAAAACACCAAGAACACTTAAACGCAGTGTCCGAAATTAACTTTTTATAACTTTTTGACTCACCCGCCAAGGGGACTGGTAGATGAAAAAATCCACCGGCCAAGCATATGTTTTACCTGCCAAAATAATAAATTGTCTTTTTGTGTCACATATAAAAAAAATGTCAGTACATTGCATTGAGTTAATAAGGTAGGCTATTATGTTGTATACAAAACTACCCCTGATTTTGAGGTTAACAATGCAGCTAAGTTAAATTTAAATATATTGTATTAATTTAATTTTGTGAAGGGCTCATTGCATGGTTGGAATATGGCCTCAAAGTCTCCCTCAAAAATAATCCAAGACACACTGTAGTGTTTGAACAAAATTAAAGTGCCTTTATTTTACGTGGCAATAATTGTCTATAATGACCAACGCATACTGCTGAATGCTGACAATGACCCTCATGAAGACCTAGGTCGGCCGCAACGTGTTGGTCAATTTAAACAATTATTGCCATGTCAAATTTTAATTTTGTTCAAACACTACAGTGTGCCAGGATTTTTTTTGAGGGAGACTTGCATTTTGTATGAGACCATATTCCACCCATACAATGAGCCCTTCACAAGATTGAATAAGCCCAATCCACCTGAAGGATCCAGAGAGCACCCCTTGTGACCCAGCAGCGCTTCCAATCCATTGTCTTCATATTTTATTTATTTATTATAACTCACTCACTGTAAATGCAAACGTCAACTGCTGACTGGTTAGCGAGCCTCAACTGTAGCATTACCGCCAACATCACACTAATCAAACTATCAATACTTGCAAGTTTACTTCACTGACTTGGGGTGGTTGTTAATTTCAGATCCTGCTTAAATGCCACAGAAAAAGGAGCTGAGAACGGAACTGAACCTCTGACCTTTTTGTCACAATGTGTCTTTGTGCATCTTTAATGACAAAGTTAAGAAAAGAAAAAAAGTATAGATACCAAATTGGCGGGGAAAGATAACAGTGTTGTAAGACCTTTTGTGGATCAAAAGATACAGAATTGGATCATTTTAGATTAAAAGTCATTGCAGAGAGTTGGAAATGTGAATGAAACACAAAATGTGCTGTTCTGCCTCAGTGTACATCTGTTACGGTGATGTTAATTATGGCCCTTTCATGTTCATGTTATTTTAATGAAAACAAATGCCTCGATCAGCGTGTATTCACGACTAAGTGCATTTCCATAACTATATGCTTTTGTGTCCTTTCATGTGTGATACAGTTAGAATGTGTTTCCGTGTATGTGTGTCCACGGTAGCAGCAATTAGGCAGATATGAACAATCCTGGGTTAAACAAAAAGAATAAAAGCCCAGAGAGAGCTGGTAAAGACACACACAGACACACACACGCACACACACACACACACACACACAGAACTGATTGAGTGCTGAGAGGACTACTGGCACAACACCAGAGACAAGAACAAAACGACAGTGAGACCAAAGGGAGGGAAGGAGTGATTTGCTGTCCTTAGAAGGGGCATTTATCACACAACTTACAAACACACACATGCACACACAAAACCAAATACAATCACAGATGTTGTGTATATGACATGCTTACAGCGGAGGACAGTCCAACTATCAATATGTAGAGAAACAGAGACAGCAAAGATGTAAAACCACATTGTGGAGCTTTACAAGGAACTCATATAACCAATGTTGCAGCCCCTTCTGCAATCAAAATACCAAAGTCAAGTTGTTGGAATAAAGACGGAAATATCTTCAAAGATATATCTAGAGATGTCCCTTTAGCCGTCAAGCCTCTGAAGGGGTTCAGGCTGGTGTATGTGTTTGACTGACAGCTGAGCCAGCAGGGGTATGGAGATACAGCATACAGTAAAGAGACTCGCTCTAGTAACTGGGGTTTACAAGACGAGGAACAGACAGTGTAACGTTCGCAGTACTACTGGAAAGACCACACCAGTTTACATTAGATCGGTGCGATGTTGACATTTGCAGGCATGTTAATGCTACTGACTTGAAAACTGGCCTGCAAAATTACATTAGCCAGTACACTTTCCCTTCTTTCTCTACCCATTCAACATGCAAAGACGCAGGATATGTGTCCACGCTTACAGCTAGAAACATGTTTGCTTCTAGTTGTGACACTTTTGTGCTATGTGATAGTTTGCCGTCATACCAATGGTGAATCAGTAGTGGTTAGGGCTTTATACAAAGACAGTGGGGCTGCATGATATATCGTTTCAGCATCAACGTCACACTGCAGGATGTGCGATGTCGGCAAATTAACTCAAACACGTCATGCTACAACTTTTTTGCCGCTTGATTCAAAAGGAAAACTCACACTAATCCAATGTTTCCCATTAATTACCTGCAGTCTAGGTAGGCTCGCCACAGTTTCATAATGAACCGTATATATTTTTACACTACTCAACGGGTGGGGTCTACGTCTGCCCGGAGGATTCAACTCAGTGGGTCAGAGACGGACGCTCGGTGTGGGAGGATCATCTCACCGGCAAGCTCATTTCCCAATAGCGGTACATCGTGACCGGCTATAGGTCGGCTTGGAAAGGCCCGGGGTAGAGGTGACTCGCGGCTCCAACCGGGAGCTTTACAGCACCCTTCGCCTGGATCTTGCCACTTCCCTGGGCCGTGGGAGTGGGGAGGGATGGGGCGAACTGTCCTCAGTGATTCAGGGGTCTGCGGCGATGTAAGCAACCCACCCAACCCGTCTTGAAACACGGAGCCCGTCTCGTTTAGCATGCTTTATATCCATAAAACCAATGACTTTATGATTAAATTGTTTACAAGAGCACAAACTTGTTTATAGCCGTTTACAGCCACTTATTAATTTCTTTTTTTTTTCTCTCAGTGTGCGCCAGATTGATGCATTTGACTTTAAAATGTAGCCTACAAAATTCCGAGTGAATATTCCTGTATTTTTTCATATCACAGAAAAAAACATGCTACATTGACGTTTTTTTTTCAATACCGTGCAGCCCTAACAGACAGTGGGAGATATTATGGATTGAGTATAAATTCTCCATCTCTGTAGGTAAATACCAAAGTTGCACCCTGATTCACATTAACACAGACAGGGGGGAGTCTTCATGGCATATGTTACAGAGCAATTTAAGTTTCTCTTTTTTTTTTTATATACCCATCACTTCCCAGCATGCAGTGCATCTGGATTGAACTCCACAGCCAGCTTTTCCTCTTCTAGTTTAAATTAAGTTATATCACAGCAACTTGTCATGTGTCTTTTTTTTCTTTCTCAATAAATTTCAAGATGAATCATAGGGATTTCCTCTGATGAAAAGGAAATCAGTGCTAATGATGATGAAGATTGCTAGTTCGGTTCCCTTATAATTGTATGGCAGCGGGGAACCTTCTGCTATGCCCTCACTGATTAGTGATATTGATGTTAGGCGTCTGAGGCTGAATATTACCTTGTGTTACAGAAATTATGCCATCCTATGATTACCAATGTATGTAATGATAAGGTATGTTTTAAGTATGTTCGCCAAATGCAGCGTGACAAGCTCCATGAGATACTTTACTGAAGGGACAGGTTTACTTAAAGATTCATTACGGTATATGAACGGCTCAGCAGCATGCAGCCAAAGGGGCCGTAATCACCAAGTTATGGGCTTAATTAACATGGGTGAGAAGGCTGTAATGAAAATTATTTTCCCTGCCAGTCCCCGAGATCACTGAAGTGCCGAATTAATTCTGACGAGTGTCTGAGCATGCGAGGCAATACCAAACATGTGGCATTCATTGTATGAATCCTCATCATCAGTCACTGTCAGCTGAGCATCTCTTTCTGGTGATGAAAGTCCCCAATCTGTGCTTTCCTTGCATAGGAGGACAAGACTTTCATAATCTCCAACATCAATAGATACGGTCCCATGTAAGAGGTTCTGCGTAAACAATGGCTTTATACAAAACCGCATACTATAAAAGTAGTATGTACTGATTTGGCCCAAATGTAGCATGTAGCATGTAGCATGTAGTATGTTTTATGCAAACAAAAGCAAAATCCACAGTATGCCAAAAATACCCGGATGTTGTACTGATTTGGAAAATCCAGTATGCGGAGCAGTCTACCTCGCCTACTGTATCCCACAATGCAAACCGCTGGAACGTTACAGGCTACGGTTACAACAACAACAACATTAGCCATAAATTTCATCACTGAAATCACTTCTGAGAATTTTTATGGCGAGAAATAAACTGTGTAGATTTTGAATATTGGCAATTTTACGATATTAGATGGTGACTCGAACATTTGCTCCAATGTTTTTGGAGTTTAGAAGCTCCACAAACTGTCCTCTGCTGGGGTCGCTACCTCGCCAGCCGGGCAGTCACTCTCACAAACCGCTATGAGCTGGCTGGAGCTCTCAAGAGACCAGTCTCGTAGACGAGGGGCTGTTATTTCCTTGTTGACGGATGGTTTGTTTAAATATCACAACACAAATGTCCATTATAAATAAACGGGAACCTGTGATTATCTGCTTTTTTGGAGTTGAAGAGCTCCACAGTCACCCACGGGCGTAGTTAGCTCGCCAGCCGGACAATGACGCTCACAGAACGGCTACAGAGCAGCAGAGTGGCGAGGGAAGAGGCGAGGGAAAGAGCAGCCTCTGATGGGGCAGAGAGATACCTGCTGAGACAACATGAACCTTTTTAACATTACTCTAATATCTGTAGGGAGATCAGTCCACTGTTTTGTGTCTGTAACTGAAAAAGCAATTTGAGTAAATTTTATCGAGCAATGTTTTACATTTCCCGCCTCCCCTCGTAGATGATCATGTTTGTCTGACTTCACTATAAACTGTTAGAATAAAGAGTTTAATGTTGTATTTTCCGATAATATACCAATAGTGGTACAAGTTTGTTTTTGTGTCCAGTGCTTTAAGAGTTGGTTTAAAGGCTTAAGCCTGGTCTAGCATACTGCAAAATATATCACTTTAACATTTTCATACTGCATACTACTCAGGAACACAGTATGCAGTATGTACTGTATACTGCATACAGCGTTTGTCAGTAATATGTAGTAGGTGGTTTCAAATACAGCCATTATGTTACACAAAGCTATGTTTTATTAAATATAATCTGAACTAAACATACTACAAACAACTACTGGGTTGGGTTGCTATCGCTGTAGACCAGCTTTGCTTGGAGACACCTGACTAAACAGAAATACCCTCAAATAATGACTCGTAAAATAGGCTTCTTGGCTGTGAATGAGAAAGATAATGTCCAGTCCCACTGCCCAAGTGCCCCGCTCCACATAAACATTGTAATTAATGAGGTTAAACACGGCGCCATTGTCCTGGTGTCTATTTGCCTATAAAAAAGAAGTTGAAACGCCCCCTCCTTAACTCAAAATGAATTATTAGTTCAGAGGGAAAATGGCTGTTTTCCGAACAAAGTGACACGCTGGAGGACAGTGTCCGCCCGTTATAGCTGCTCTCTTTCTTGTCAGATACCAGCATGGCAGAAGGATGGCTACACTGCAAGAGATGGATGTTGCAGTGCAGAACAACAAGCAGTGCTTTGAAAGATGAGAATATAAAATGAGGGCAGAGAGGGGAAGGGATGAGGGCTGGATCAGAACAGAGATGTGGAAAGCATGGCGCACACACAAACACACACACAAACACACACACGCACACAGTAGTCCAATGTTCCAGCTCATTTCAGCACAACATCATCCGACAACAGAGAAGCTTCAGAAGTGCCTGGTCTCACACTGGTTTCACAGCCATGGGAAACAAAATCAAAAAGCCAATTTTCTTGCAACTCTGGCCCGAAACGCAAACTTTTCTCTGCGAGAGAGAGAAAGAGACAGCTAGGCCGTAATCAAAGCAATGACCTCTTACCAGGTCAGCGAAGATATGCATGGTCCTTCGGCTCTAATTTGTCTTTAATATTTTGTTGCGTATGTACATAATTTGGCACACATCATTTTATGGATGCATTAACCCAAATAAATTTCTATTTTCAGCGAGAGTGGCTCCAGTAGGGGCTACAACCGCAACCTCTGCAGTGTTAGTGTCATTGAAGTTACAGTATTTTGTGCAGAGAATGTGTTTCAGAGCTCTAAACTAACTTTTTTCACCATCCTCCTGTAACCGTCCCGATCTTTGCTTTTCTATATTGGCTTTAGTTAATCACTCAAAGTGACCTTTAACATAAATTGAACATCAAAAGTGAATCGTTCATTTTTGTTCATAAGCATATAATTCACCCAAGACAGTCATTCATTTTATTTATTTTAAAAAGTAATTTTATTGGTTTGTTATTTATAATTTGCATTTTTGTTTTGCTATTGATGTTAACAATGCAGCAAAGTTAAATTAAATTATTTTTTAGGATTTTGCATGCGGGGCCCCTAAAAAGCCGCGACCGGCCCTGCTAGCTGTGCATTTTAAAGTTGGAGGAGCTGCTGGACAAGATGCTCCTGTCATGGGGAGAGGAGCAGCATGTTGCCACGGAAAAAATGGGATGAAGAAGATCTCATTGCAGCCTTATTACCCAAAGGGGATGAAGAGGAGTAAGTAAAGAAGTGGTTAACATTAGTAATATGATTTGAGATGTTACGGAGTTTTGACTCTTCATAGTAACATTAAGTTATCGTCAGCTCATTCACTGTAAATGCAAACATCGGCTGTTGTTATCATGGAGGTTTAATAATAGTAATTTTCATCGCCCTTCATTCGAGTGTTTTTCTTTCAACTCTCATCCCAAATTCATCCCAAAATTAATTTTCATCCTCCCCGATCCTATTTTTTTCATCCCCGGGACAACGGGACGTCCTTCAGCTCGAGCCCTGGGTTGTTTACTTGCTTACTGTAATTGTGCACATTTTTGATACCTCGCTGCAACTGGCCTACGTGTCTGGGTGTTTTATTTGAGCTGCACGTCCCTCACCCTTTTGACCTGACTAGAAAACAGCTGTCCACCACTGTCTCCATCCACTACCCTATCCCTTAGATTAAACCAACTTTCCGTCTTTCGTCCCCTCCATCTCTCTGTAACTGTTTCCTAAACTGCCTCATTCCCCCTCTCTGCCATTATTTCAATTTTTATCAAACCTGTCTCCAGTGTGACAGTGACAGCTCAGGGGTCAAGCATTTTTTGAAGCTAATCTTAGGTCCTGGTTAGAGATACAATGTGATCTTGGCCTAGCTTGTTTTTTAGAGTTTGTTTGGGCTGTCATAGAAAGTTCAGTTTAACATGTTTCCCCCTGAGAATTGTTCCTTACGTCATGTTGTGTTATTGGTAAACTCTTACTGCAGTAGTTTGTCCTTAGGGCTGCTCTTCTACATCATTAAATGTTTGCTTTCAGGACCAACAATGTTTTGGTCCCGGGGTCACCCAGGGGTCATATCAGTTACAGTTACATAACACATATAGCGGAAAATGCTTTTGTTAGAGCGTAACCTGTGTTCAGTCAGAATTGTTCTCATTGTTGTTTACTCTTATGGCAAATACAGTTGATTTTGGTGTGATGGATCAGTTCAAAGCAGCTTTGCTGCTTATCGAAAAGCTATCTCATATTGCTGAAGGCACAAACAAAATCCTCGGTGGAAATGGGTTGAATGGAGCTACGGCCTAACACTCCTGTTCAGTGTTATCTATCCCTTCGACAACGTACTAGAAAGTCGAAATAGACTTACACATTCCTGCTGTATTAGATGTAAATTAGATTTTTAAGTCAGTGAATAAGCTTAAAGCTGTGAAAATGTGAAAAATGGGCACACATTGGGTTATCATTCGAAAAACAGTCGAGGAAAGGTAAGATGTCAGTAGAGTTCTGCATATATTGGTAAAGATAAAATACTTTGTATTGGGGGTGTAATAGTCACTCACATACCACAGATACAGTATGAAGTCAAATGAAATTACAAAGACTACAGTGGGACTTTAAACTGAATAATAAACATCTACACATAGTGTCATTTGAGAGAGGATTTTAAACACAAAGTCCAACTGAAAGTTTTTTTGTTTTGTTTTTTTGCCTGCTTCTACAGCATAGTTTATATCAGCTCTGTACATTACCTGTGTTCTCCCTTTATTGTATTTCATATTTCTTTGTTTTCATGATGGCGCCCCCTATTGTTACATTATTTCGACAACTTATGTTAGGTCTACTTAGAATCCTCCTCTCGCAAGTTTGTTTCATTTGTCTCCCGTTCACTACGGTGTAACGACGGCACTGTGGCAACCTGCCAGCTGCTGTCAATCAAACTCAGACACCGACATTAGGGATGCACCGATCTGACTTTTTCAGTCCTGATACCAATAGCAACACCTAGGTATTGGGTATCGGCCGATACCGAGTACCGATCTCATACTGGTGTTTAATTAATAAGCTGTATGCCTCACTGCGCGGAAGTGACTGGGATCATTATTTGATGTGTAAGGCAACATCAGGCATGACTTAAACAATGCTTTCCTAACTTTGTAAAACAAAATATAACAATTAAATACATAGATATGAATTGACTGAATTGTAAATAATAAATCGTACCCCAGTATCTTGGTAAAAAAAATCTTCAGAATTAACAGGAATTATAATTCAAGTATGAACCTGTTGAATGCAGCAACAAATTGGTTGAAACTTACACAGGAATTGAAATTTCAGTATATAACGCCTATAGTATATAAACATAGAATTGAATCAAATAGGCCGGCCCCATTGTCACTGATATCCAATCTAGCTATTTGAGTCAGAATCGGCCCGATATCTGATACAGTATCAGCATCGGTGCATCCCTAACCGACACGCCCTCCAACCGGCTGAAACGCAAAAGAGCATTTGTGATATTTCCCCAAAGACTTTTTTTCTTGGGGGATGACTACATGTTGATTCAGTTGGACTTTAAATCATTGTAATTTTGTCTTCCTTTCTTCATCTTGTTACCAACATACTATCTTAACTTTTGCACAGCAAAAACAATGTACCAAGCCCTTCTTTTGTCCCTTTTCATTCAAATGAGCATAGTTGTTTACATCTCTCTTTCTCTCTCCTGCATCATACAGTATGTGTTGGTACATTGTCAGCAGTACAAACAAAGTCAGGTATTCGTAATATCATTCCAAAGATGTGCAATCTCCCTACTGCTTGGTCCCTCTAGTGTTAACATGGAGATTTTCACTAAAGTATTTGGTATCGCCAAATGGAAATGTGATGTTTGATTCATTCGCCTCCTCTCCCTTTGTCAGGCATCCATCCTCTCTCTCTCTCTCTCTCTGCCGTTCCATCTCTGATTAGAAAAAAGACCCAAAGCTTGGCAGAGAGGAGAGGAGGTAGGGCTGCAGGGGTCGCAGCTGGTACCCTGGATGAGGACCTGGCACAAGACAAATAAAAAAAGAGCAGAGAAAAGAGGAGATTGAGAAAGAACGGAAAATAGGAGATGGACAGATGGAGGGTAAAATGAAATAGAGGGCTGGAGGGAGGGAGAGAAAGGGATAATGATGATGAGACTTCTGCTGGGCAGAATAGAGCTATTGGCTGGATAAAAGTGAAACTGATTGGGCTGAGAGAGTTATGGAGGGTGAAAAGAGGGAGAGAGAAAGAGAGATGGATAGAGGGGATGGGTAGCAGATGGGTACACCCCTGTTACTCTCTGCTGACCACTCGTTTCCCATCAAAGAAGGATTCTTAGGCACAAAAGAGAGGCAGAGATGGACAAAAGCAGGAGGCAACGATCTCGTACGTTTCTTTGTTATTTCTCTCTTTCTCTCTGATTTTGTTGGGACCATTCACAGCAACCTTTCTTCTCCAATCCATCCACCCCCTGGCTATTCCTCTCTTCTGCTCATTAAACAATCACCTGCCATTTAAACAATATGGTAGCACATTTGAGGGTTTTTCCACAGATTAGTCTGTTGCCTTTGTCTTTTGAAATATCCCACAAAATGACATCAATATTTAAACCTGCCTTCATTGGGGTTTTTTGGCCACTTGGGAGCAGCGCAACAAGCTGTTAACACAACATTAGCTTATTATCACCTTATAAAGTTGTTATGGCATTTTAACACTCTCCTTTATGTACACATCCAGCAGAATTGGAGCAACATGATGATTCAGTTGGAGTCATGTCTCTTGCCACCTGGTGAAAGGAAGTCCAATATTCACCCTCCTTTTAACACTGAGACAAATATCTGGCTCTTTAGCTGCTAAATGCTCCATTATGTTCACCAGCTGAGTTGAACGTCAGAGTTTTCACCCGTTGATACCTATGCAACGCTAGATGCATGTGATGTATATGACCAGCTTGCATCATGCTTTATAATCCCCACAGTAACTGTGTTTACATTCTTTAACTTAGATACAGAGCGACTGTGAGCTACACTTATATATTTATAGAACTGGAGTTACATCCAAGTAACTTCTAACGTTATTTTGCTGTCTCTCGATACTGAATAGGAGACGCCGTGCAATCGCGGTAAGCAGAGAGTTTGTAATCGTTTTATTAGATGTGTGTTACTGAAGGAGAGGACTTCCGAGAGTCTTTTGTTAATGTTCTCTTCACTATCAACAAACTTCACCGGCATCAGAAACAAGCAGCCAATCACAGTTCTTGCTGTCCCCCACGTGGAATCTCCATCAACGCCATAACCCCTGAGGTCTACGCAGTAGCCTACGTACGCACGCAGCCGCCATAGGTGACGCTGCATAGCCCCTTAACACAGGAGTGTAGACATAAGCTTGAGAGTGAACCAGAACAGGAAAGTTTCAGGCTGTTGAAGCAAAACAATGAGCTGAAAGATGCTGAAATCTGCAGAGCTGAGGGGAACTGCAGAGTTGGATCGTATTAGCTGTGATTTCATTCACTACAAGCAACACCTTTCACATTACTCATGCCATTACATCCATTGTTAATGTTAAAATACAGCAGCTTTATTTAGTGTGATTTTGAAACAGGATTTTGGGCTGGGAAATGAAACAGTGAGGGATCAATCTTGACTGTTTTTCAAGAAGTTCAAGTTCCTTATTTCCTGTTTTATTATGTGTATCAGGCTAGTTGCATTACATTTATTTCAAGCAAAAAGAAAAACATCAAACTCCCCATACAGCACAGAATTTTTCTCAGGTAAGACCTTGCCTCTCTACACCTAAGCCTCCAGCTCCTCACACCCACCACCACAAACTCACACAGACGAAAAATGCACACACACTCTCTCCTATCAGATGTACGGAGTTGGCAGTCATCCCGGACATCTGTCTTTCTGTGGTCAAAATGTGCCAGACAGGACCAGCTCAGCCCGGCTCAGGGTCAGCAACATACAATACATCATAAACCTCTCTCTATCTCCATCTCTCTCTCTTTCTGTGCTCCATCAGCCTTCGCTCTTCCTCCATCTGTCTTTCCCAGCAGCTGTCTCCTCCTTTCTGTATCTCTGACTACAAATGCAGCCCAGCTCAGGGTCAGCTGCATGCTCTACATCGCATCTCCTCCTCTCCGCCTCTGTCTCTCTGACTCCCCTCTCTCCACGCTCCCCATCTCTGCTCTTTAGTTTTCTTGTTTTGCACCATCATCCCTTACCATGTGTTTCTTGCCCTCTTGTTCTTTCCCCCTCTCTACCTGTGTTGGCTTTCCTCTCCCCTTCTCTTGCTTTATACTCCATCTCTCTCTCTCTCCCTCTCCTTCTGTTCTGTCTACTCGCCAGCAGAGCCCCAGGGTTAAAACATGCTGGCATCCACTAGTCTGGCAGGTGTGTGTGTGTGTGGTGTGGAAGAGGTTGCTTCATTACACAGTCGACATCTGTAGTATGTGTGTGTGCAGTTCCTATGTCAGTTTCACATAAAATGTCACGGAACATACGAGAGATACCAGTTAACCAGCTGTAGGCTCTCAGCATGGAAGGGATGGAAGGAACATTGCGTGTGAGTGTGTGTGTGTGTGTGTGTGTGTGTGTGTGTGTGTGTGTGTGTGTGTGTGTGTGTGTGTGTGTGTGTGCGTGTGCATGTGAGTGTGTGTAAAATGTAAATGTAAATCATCTTTTATTGTCACACATTGTACACAGCACAGCACACAGTGAAATTAAGCTTCTGCATTTAACCCATCCTAGTATATGGGGCAGTGGACCATACAGCGCCTGGGGAGCAGTTTAAGGGTTCGGTGCCACGACACTCCTTACTTGGTCCGTGCGGGGACTTGAACCGGCGACCCTCCGGTTCGCAAGCCAAGTCCCCACGGACTAAGCTACTGCCGATCCCTATCATGTGTGTGTGTGTCCAGTAGGCTTGCCTGGTGGTGGTCGGTGTTACCGGTGTTACACGGTGGTCGGACACACACCGATTACATTACTTGCCCACCGGCCCCACCGGCCCCACCGGCCCCACCGTCGTTTTGCTTCTTTTTGGGGAAATAAAACCCATTTCATTAATTTTGTGTATCAGCGCCGTGTTATCAATACATAGTCGGACGACGAATACTACAAACTAAAACTAAAAGTGTCTGCTCCGTACAGAGTCTCAGCTCAAAGTAGCAGGAGTCAGATTTCACACACGGCACAAGAGAGAGTTGACATGCAAGACGATGGCGGAAGATTTGGTGTCAAAGTGAAGCAATGCTATAACGGAACCATAACCATTAATGAGGCAATTGCCGCGCGGAGGATGGAGCAGTCACAGCTGCAAACCTGCGGCCCTGCAGCAAAAGCTCGACCAGAGAGGCCAGACACAGCCATTCAACGTTAAACATCAAAGTAGGTGCTCAACATAACAGTCTTGTAAAATGTCCGATGTAATCGGTAACGCTGGCGTTGTCACAAGCTTATTAACCGGAGGAATAAATGTCGTCACCGTGACATCCCTAGTGTCTAGATACAATCAAACACACATTAAACTACTTAATGGATACCAGAATCAAAACAATAGTTTGTTAAAGTTGTTAAAACTATCAATCCAACTGCTAGTTTGTAACCAGAACTGGCTCCTACATTGTCATTTTTACAGGTTAATGGTCAAAAGCAGACAAACTTGTAACCACACACACCTCAAAAGTCGAATAAAAAGATTGCATCTCAGTTTTTTTTTTTTTAATCGCCACCGTGTTAACAGCTCCACTGGTAGACTACTGTTACTGGTGAAAAGGGGTTCTGCTTCGTCTTAAATGAAAACAACATTAAACCAAGTCCTGACACACAAATACAGGCACTTAATTAGACCTTGCACCCAGGTAGACACACACACACACACACATACACACATATATGTGTAGACACTACGATGCTTCAGGCACACACTTGCACTTCTCTGACACCGTCGCATACACACACACACACACACGCCGTGATTAGAGACCGAGGCCATCTGGCGCTGTAAAGAGAGCGAGGGGAAAGCACCCTCATGGATGCTGATGCAAGCCTTGAGACATGTCCTTTATATCGTCCTTTTGCTTCCTGTTTGCTCACTCGCATCTTCCATTATTTGCCTCCTTCCTCCCTCTCTCCGTATCTTCCCTCCCCCTTGCTCGTCCTTCCCCCAATAAAAACACCACATTAAAAGCAAATTGTCCGTATTTCCTCATGTTTTGAAAATGGATGTGGGAGATAACCTGTGTACCCACCAGGTACCTCTTTTCAGCCAGCAGCACTAAACAGATGCTCGGGAGATTGCCGGTAGTAGCTCCTGCTATTGCTATGAGGCTGATGAAAATGTGGTAGTGAAGCACGGCAGCATTTAGTATTATTCATACTAAACACTACACACTGTTGGGATTTTACATTTAAAACAACAGGAAGATGAAGTCATTCCAGAAAAAGAGAGATTCCCAGAAGGAGGCTGAAACTGCAAAGGTGTGTAAGAATCAGACTTTATAAATAGGCTTCCCAAGTATAAAGGGTATAGTTTATTATTTTTTTGTACCAAGGGCGTCAATTCACTAAACCCTGAGCTCTGGAAAAGTTCCTCCACATATTGTCTCCCTATAGCTTTTTGTTGCATTGCAATTAAAAACACTGCTCTTTCAACACGACCTTTTGTGTTCTATGAAGAAAATCAATGACTAGATGTGTTAAAATATCTCTCCCTCCATTTAATAAAGACCAAGCTGAGAATATACTGTATTACGGTTGTTAGGAACAAAGAAAGGCTTAAAGTCAGTGCTTGGCTTGGCTCCCCGAGGCTAAAACTCAAAATAAAAAACTTTGTGCAGTTGTAGATTCAGCTTCAACTTCAGAAAAGTTATAACAGCTGATTGAAAATAAGAAAATCAGCATGTTGCCATTTAAAAATGCAGGAAAATTAGAGAATTCATGATTAGCCTAAACGGCCAAGAACAAAGCCAGTTATCTGCCCCAGAATTAATGGAAACTACCCCGGCGTTTCTCACACATAGGCTTCACTTGGGCGGGATGCCCAGATATATTAAAGGTTGCTGTTAAAGTATATTTGGCGTCCCATTTTAGCACTTTTTTCATTTTCATTTTTTTTTTATCTGTCTGAGAGAATGACGCCATTCGCCCTTGACTATACCTATAATGCATTTACATAAGGGTAGAAATTTTGTGTTTTAATAAAAACAAAATGACCTCTGTGTTGTCGTGCTGCTTAGTACTCTGTACGCATCCTTCGCCTCTCCTGTTCACTTGACCATCCTATAATGATGCTCTCACTAGTCATACTTTTCTACCCCCGAGGTGAAAACGTCACTGCGGAGTTAAACCAACCTATGCTTGACTAATCTAGGGTAAACTGTATTTTAATATGCTGAGCTATATGCTAATCACCAGGAATGTGATGCTGAACACCTACTTAAATGCAAACATAGGACCCTCCATCTGTCCCTGGGGCGAGAGAGGAGGAGGTAATTTACATGATTAATTACCTATACCTAACAAGCACTGGCGGTGTTCAGGACTCCCAGGGTTCCTCACATAGCATGTTGATGTGTGTGTGTGTGTGTGTGTGTGTGTGTGTGTGGGAGAGAGAGAGAGAGAGAGAGTGAGAGAGAGAGAGAGAGAGAGTTCAGCTTTGCAGCTCTACCCCCGACTTCATTGTCTAGTCAAGTAATGATCTAAAATTAATGATGCAGTGTAATTTTGCAATCTTATCATTTAATTTGGAACAGGAAAAGTCGGTTCCAATTCAATCTCAACATTTTAACTAAACTCCCCAAGTAAAACTTTACAAACTAGAAACCAAGGTACAACAAACTCTCACTTTATCTCCGCTTTTACTCAAGAAGTGCTGATAAATGTTGTCTTGCGGAACTTGTACTTGTGTTTGCATTCCTGTAACCTTAATACCATGATCTCATGCATCATTGAACGAGGTGTTTTGTTGTGTCTGTAGGGGCTTACTGCTCACCTTAAACACTAGAGATTCCAGCTGACCAACCTTTTTATTGACCTGTGCATCACTGATCTTGGCCATGTGCTGCATAGACTTTTTGATACAATTGCTGCTGTAGTGAAGTCAAAGTCGATTTGAAAAGCAGGTAGTTAAAGCCCCGTGAGGCGAATTTGTGATATTTGGTTATATAAATAAAATTGACCTGACTTGTTGTGAAGCTACAGAGACCAGAGCAACTTGCAAAAGTTGAAAGTGGGCTGAAGTTGCTGCAGTGCAAAGCCCAAAAAAGTGGGTAAAAAATGTATGTATAAAAGCAGACAAATTAATACAGCCTCAGCAGAGCATCGGTAATGCTGCAGTGTAGTTCTCCCTCTCTCTCTCTCTCTTTCTCTTACTTTGAAACTGACTGGAGACATATGGACTGGTTCATTACCTGTAATATGGCATAATAGCAGCTTCCACATGAGGCATATGCGTGTGGGGGAAGTGCATGAGTGAGTAACCGAGTCTGTGTCTAAGTGCATGCAGCTGTGCATCAGTGTGTGTGTGTGAGTGGCCACGCGTGCATACGAGTGTGTGCATGTTTCTTCCATCAGCATGTCTTTGCGCATGTGTGTGTGTGTGTGTGTGTGTGTGTGTGTGTGTGTGTGTGTGTGTGTATGTGGAGGTAATAGGCTGCACCACAATGCCAGTGTTGTGATTAGGCAGCAATCAGAGGATAACCAGCTTTAGATAGCAGACATCAACACACACTGTCCCTGGAGAGCCTGCTGCCATACATCCTCATCGAGATGGAATAACATGTATGCACACAATGGAATAACTGTCTATAGAAGACATGCTTATTCATTAACAAACACACACACAAGCAAATATAGGGAATGAACAGCTGTGCCAAGTCAGTGAATGTCAAGGGTATGACAGAAAATAGTAGCAAAACATTGTAAAATATTATACAGGAAATCAATTCTAACTAATTTATCCATTGAGGTCTGTTGGGAAAGGAGAAATACATAGATCCATATTTTACTCTAAGCTTTGTAGCAGGGTCAATGATAACGTGAGGATGTTGATAATGAAAATATCCAAGCTAATCCATGCTGCCTTAAAGTGAAATGATGCGGTCACAGATAAAAAAATAAAAAAATTGAGAAGTGAAATGCAAGAGAGATTAAAGACATGCGTTTTCGGGACATTTAGAAATGAACTGGTTAGAGCAAAGAAACCTCAAATCATGAACATTTTAAAGGTGCTAAATGTGAGATTGGGAGCATTTCTATTGCCTCCGCACGGCTCTCAACATGGCGATGGCCGAGCCAGCGGCTCATAGCTAATGGTGCTAACAGCAGTAACAGTGAAAGTAACGGCAACATTGATGCAAGAGCTAAGAGTGTTAACCTGAGGGGGGAACCGGAGGGTGGGTGCTACGCTTCTACAACGGCGCCATCGGTCAGAGCGGCGTTATCAGCCATTATGTTGCCGTATAACACTGCAGAGCGGCGGCCGTGAGCTAGCCAGTGGGGTACGCTCACATGCAAGAACATGCACTAAAAGCACACGCAACCGGCCCGGCTATGTCAACAAAGCAAGGAGAAGCTCGGATTGCAACACACACAGAGGGGGAGAGATTTAATTCTCTGCTCAGGTAGACATTACTCCACTATATCTTTACATAACAAATAGTTGTTTGCTGCTTATATTAATGCTCTGGATATCATATAGAGCACCTTTAAATATTATCTTAAAAGTGTGATTTAAAGGCAGTAGATTCATTGTTTTTAACCTCAGTGGAGGAATTTACCTTAAACTTTACAAATAAATTGTCATCTTATTCCATCCATACCACAGCTTTACACAAAGACACATAATGTACCTACAGTATATACAATACACTTCAAAATACGTAGTATACCTTGAACCAACATGCTTACATTGGAACTAAAAGTGGAAACTGAAAAAAATCAATAAAATACTGGAAATGAATATCTATTTGTTATACTGTAAAAACAAGTCGTACTTTTAAACCACCAACTTTGCATTACTAAAATGTCACTCTTTATACTATTCTCAATGGTTGCTACATTGTCAGTAATGACTAATTTGCACCAGTTAAGTTACTCTCCGTAATCAATGAGGCACTGTCCCCAAAATATAGAACAACAATCCAAACGCCTGACCTGGCTGGTTGTATAAAACACTCATACATTGACCTATTTCTTTAAAGGACCCACATGATAAGTCAGAAAACATCCCTACATTCCCACTGACAGACAGCAAATCAACCTCTTAGTCATTGAGCCATAATAATAATCACTCCAGGGCGAAACAGCAAATATAATGTGCTGGTGTTGAGCCACCTTTAGAGCTGGCCCCATGCTTATTTTCTACATGAATCATAGTTGACTGATACTGTAAGTCATCAAGTCATCTCTCATGATTTCACTACAATAAAAAGGCAGAGGGAGAGAGGGAGAATAAATAGGGGTCTCAAGTCGCTGTGTGGGAGTGCGTGAGAGGAGATTGGGCTCATACATCATAGAAAATGCACAGGTAAGACAAACCTAATGCTGTCCCAACGCTACAAGGAGATTTATATTCGCTCTCTCTCGTTTCAGTCTAACAGAATACACATACAGGAGCATCAAACAATGAGTTAGGCGCGTGAAGACGTTGAATTAAAAGTCTCAACAAGGAGGACATGTTTTAATAATGAAATAGAAATGCAACTAAGATGTTACCAGAAATAATATAAAGCGTGTTCAGTCCACAGTCTTATATAAGAATCAGAAATTAGATCCTTACGACACAGCTTCTGCCGACCCCAACAGTGTGTGTGGGCACGACTCTGGCAGTGTGTGCGCATTTAAGAGCACGTACTTACAAGTGGGCGTGTTTGTGCATGCGAGTGTGTATTTTAGAAACGGGGCGAGCAGTAGTGCATCAATGAGCGCGTGTAAATCAGTGTGTATGTGTGTTCTTTAAGTGCATGGCGAGTGTTTGGTACAGAATTCTCAAGCCCTGCCAACTGTTAAACCTTGTTTTTCTGCCAGTGCCTGCTGTCAGCTCCACCTGTGCCATGAAAAGACACACACGGGCACACACAGCTTTGCAGCTGTCCCACCTCAGTGCAAACAGAGGGAAAGGACACGCTTCAGGTTTTAAAAAAAGACCAAGTTCAGCAAGTAGAAGATATGTAAAAAGGTAACTGTGGAGAGAAACGAATGGTAACTATCAGGAGGTCCAGAAGGACAGGAGAAACTTTTAGATTAAGGTCTTTGAAGTGAACTCACTAAGCTTGTGTTGTTCTAAAGGAGAAAATAACTTATTTGAATCACTTTAAATCCACACACTGACCTCTCTTATCTCTCCACGCACAGGTCTGAGCGCTTTTCAGCACTATCACTCCTTACTTACTGACTTTCTGTCTCATTCCCTGTCTCTCTATTTTCTCTTAAATATCCTACCTCTCTACATCATGTAGGTATGAGTAAGGGTGAGCTGGCACCGCATAAAAATATCCAGCAGAACAAGTCATTTAAACTGGCTTTGAATCTGATGAATGTGAGTTGCTTCCCAGGAGTCTTTTTCGAAACAAATGATGATCTGAATTCTGTCTTGTTGTAATCTACACTCACTATCTATGCACTCACTCTTACTGTAAGCGCTGTTTTGGGAAAACAGTGTAAAGAAACGGCAATTCACACTGTACTTCTTTAGAAACCACATAGCCTCTATGATTGGTTGTTATCGGGAAACTGCACCTAGACACATCATCATGATGACTCACTACCCGAATCAGGACTGTATTGAACGGGTTTCTTGTACGCAAACATTACTGGGTGCGTGCACATTCAAGGGGCAACCGCTTTGGTAGTTGTTGGAATCAACGTAGATTTTGCATTGTCTGTACATTCTTGTTGCCTATACTAGAGCCCTGCAGAGTCCGACCACCAGATACCATTATCATATGACGTATTAGTATGAGATTTGTTTATTATTATCACTGTTATGAAATGGGTAACGTTAGATCAGACATACTGTAAGTGTGATTTGACTCGGGGGGGATCTGTGTCTGTTTGGTTGACACTCCGATCGGCTTCAAGTTACGTGAGCCTGAGCCCATTTGATGGCCGCCACCAGACACTTTTCCTTAGCGATTCATCAATGGGCAATTTGGCCTTGTGTGCTCTAATTAATTTGCAGTTAAATCACCACTCATAATTTTGTTATAAAAACTCAACTCCTGGCATTTTCGCCTGGTGTTTACCACTGTTTTGGAAGAAGGAAATAAGGAGAGATGTTACTCAGGAACGTTAGAAGTGACGCATTTAATTTATTTATTTTTATTTATACTGTAATAGAAAAATCTCAGAGCTGGAACTAAAGTTCTGAAAAAAAAAATAAGATTATGGGGAGAGAAAAGAGACAGAAGACAGGCAAAGAGATCAAAGCAAGAGGGATGACGCAGGTACAATGTGAAGATAAAAATGATGAAAGAAAGCAGGAGAGGAAGAAAGAAAACCACCGCATGTCTCAGAATCAAAAAATGTGTAAAAGGTACAATTTCTATTCTGTATATGAATATTCTGACCAAGATTATGCCCAGTTTCATAAGGGTTTGAAACAGGATTATACACCTATTTTTTGCTGTTAGTTAGCTATATGTATCTCAAACACATTGCCACATGCAGTGTACTGTAATAGAGGTGTCAAAGGGATCATATCTATTAGAGACTGTACTTCATGCGGAAAGAATGTAATTGAGCAAATAATTGTACATTGTGTTAGTGGTCATAAGGTGATCAAAATCACCTTGGTAATAAGATTGCTATGGTTACTTTTGCCAACACAACAAAAATGACTCAACAGGAGATGTTAAGTCAGTTCAAATATTTGTTGGCAAGAAGATGCTATTAAATGAGAATTGAAGGAATGCCTTGGACAACGCTGAGCATAACGGTGGGTTCACATAGGACGCTATCGTCGCCCGAGATGAAGCCTGGCTGTTCACACCAGAAGCGCATTTCTCAGCATCGGTCAACAAACGATTCTGCTCCTCTGCTGTTAACTATAGAGCTCTCTGTGTGTGCACTGTGTCTGCTCATCTCTCTTGCTCTCTGTTTAGACACAACTGAAAGATATGTGGAACAAGTACGTCATTTAAAACCCCACGATCACAAACAGCAGTGACACTCAGCTATTTCTAATAATAGTGGATGGATTTTGAAATGTGATTGGTGGGAGGGACTGGGAGGGAATCGGAGGAATCAAAACGGGGGAGAACAGCAGGGAGAGAGGGGAGGGAAGTGATAAGCGTTCGTGGGATACATATTTTATTATCTAATTAGAAACAGATCATTTATATCACATATGACATATCATTTATAGCGTTTATTGTAGATCATCAATGTATTTTCTTGCCAGATTCGCTCGCGGCACGCAGAGAAAATAGTGGCACGTTGCGTCCTATGTGAACAGTCCATGGCGCTTTCGAAACCTATGTGATACCGGGAGTTTAACTAGAAGTTTATATCAGTATCATTTCATGTTAGTTTAATATGTTGTATGTTATAGAGAGGAACCAGGGTCTGAAATTAGCACCCTCTACCCGTCAATGAAAGTAAATTGTTGGCAGTGGCGGATCAACTCGTCACGCCGTCCGACACTTTGGCAAGCAGTGAATAAAGTTAATTTCAGACCCTGAGAGGAACCCAGCCAGGGAATTTTAAATAGGTCCTCCAAGTCCGGAGTGGTGGTTTAGTGTCTGGAGTTAAATCAGCTCTTTTTATGTTTTATTCGCCTTATTCGAAGACATGGTTATTTTGCTACATTTTTATTTTTGTATCCACCAGTGCAGTAAAAGCAACAGTTGCAATTGCAAAAGTTGCAAAAGTTGTATTTGCAAACCAGTATTCAAACTCCAGAGCAATATCAGAACAGTTGATAATCATTATCTTACTGAAAACAAACTTCCAGTTTGCCATGCACCGCATAACACATTAATTAATCAGCAACAAAAATGGAACCCGCAGAGAAAATGGCCTGATGAGTTGGAGGAAATGTTGAAAATGGACAGACTGTACTGTTCACGAATCAAAAGCCCAAGCAGGAAGGAACGTAGGGGGACAGAGAGAAGGATGAGCACATAAACAGGTAGCCATGACAGCTGGTATTTGGACATAGGCTTCTTTGTACTTTGTGATCCTGTTTGTACAGTTTCTGAAGAGCTATGCACACATCAAATGCTGCAGCATGAGGAAGAGACAAATGAGAGAGGTTTCGGAGTACCCTAAAGTTTGCTTTTCAAAGTTGCGAAACTTTCAGACAAGTTTCTGGACTTTGGAATTGGATCTGATTTTCATTTGTGAATATGTTCAAAACACCAACTGGCAAAACGTATGAGCCCATCGTTCAATAAACAGGAAGAGGCATTATGTGAGTAGTGGTTTGTCCCGAGATACCCCTGCTGAAGACTGCTATGAACTTACTTAAAGTTTGAAGTATTTATTCGTAAGCAGTTTAAAAGGAATAAAGTTATTAGAGCACAAAGTAAGGACGCTCTCTAATATCCTCTGTTGGTTTTCTTATGTTATTACACCAAAGTCATCCTGTTGCTTTCACAGCAGCAGTGTGGATATATTTATATACAGTGTATTGATGAAACAAATATGTATTCTGCTCATCATTCTTGCCTGGGAGGATGCTTCAATCAATTTGGATCCGGCAATGATGCGGTTGATTGAATTGTCTGTCTGAATAATGTAGAAAACACAGGTAACCAGTCTGCCAGTAGGATGTTGGCAACAGGTAGAAAGACGGGAAACAGATGACGGGCAAACAGGTGGGGGTAACAGAAAAGTCTGGAACACTATAGTAGCCTGGCAACCAACAACAGACAATCTGCTAAGCTACTGGTGAAAGCTGTCCACTGTGGACGGGTTGGAGATGGAATGAAGGATGGTGGAGCAGGCAGGTGATCGGGTCAGGTGACTGTAGAGGAGAGGAACTCATCGAGGGCCAATGGACGGCAAATGAGCCATGACTGGGACCACTACAAGAAACAAGCTCATCTTCTCCTGTAAAGTGACATCTTGCAGTTGTTTGAATAATGAAAAGGTGGAAGTGACAGGACTTGAGGAGGTGGTAGGGGTAAATGGTTGAGCGTGTAAAGCATGTGACCTAAACACCGGTGATTGCATCCCGCCTTCTACCGTCAACATTGGTTTCATTAAAGCCTTAAAGCGGCTATAATCAAGATTTTTTAATAAACGTGATCTCAATATTGATCAAAATAATCGTGATTTTGGCTATAATTCTGCAGCCCTACTCTAACAATGTCTGCTGAGTATCGAGGGCTTGAATTGATCTACCGGAGCACAGTAATAAAAACTGAATGTATCTCCACACACAGAGAGCACAGATTTTGACTATAGTACTCTTGTCAGTAGAATCTCATGGCACTAAAATGTCCCATTAATCTGAAGCCCTCCCCCTCTCTCTTATTATCCGTGGCCGTCCCCGCTGATGCCAGATGATTATTCTCCCTTCTCCAAAGTGCTGATTACAGTCAGACACTTCACAGGACACCTCATCATCCATAAATGGAGGCCCTATTTTTAGGCTCATTTCTTCCCTTTTTGAGGTTTTTTTTTTTTTTTTTTTTTTTTTAATTCCATAGTCACCCTTTTGTTCAGGCAGTTTCTGACAATGGAGTAACCCAGCTTGGGGCGAGGGGGGATTAGAGAAGAGAAGGAGGAGGAAGACAGCAGGGTAGAAAGAGATTGGTAGAACATGCAGAGTTGAGTAGAGGAATATGTAACCCACGGTAAAATTATAACACTGAGAACGTTTAACTGGAAAGAATGGAGTCAAAAAAAGTCATAATTGGGAACAGTTTCAACATGTGAAAAGGCACACACATGAAAACACACCTTTGGCCCTGGCCTTTGTCCAACACCTATTTGTGATGATTATTGAAACCCCCTTTGGTGAGAGTTAATCTGGTCAGAGAGAAGAAGAAAGACAGAGAGAGAGAGAGAACACGAGCAGGAGAGGATTAATGCTAACTTGCTCTTTATCTCCCTCCATTGTTGCTTTGAGGCGAGCTCAAAGCACGCAGACACATAACGCTCGCATGCACTAACACACACACACACACACACACACACTCACACACACCTGTCAAAGGAGACCATTGAGGATGGTAAGTGAGTCGACTGCTGCCAAAATGGCTGCCTTTTGTTTACAAATCTCATTATCCTCTTCAGTTCACGGCGAGCACGATGAGTAATTACTCCACCAGTGTACAAGTCACACGGTTGGTGTAAAATTCACACTCTAGTAGGGTGGATAATAGCTCTTGGTAAATACACACCACTTGCTTGGTGATGAGGCCATCGCTCACAATAGAAAGTAATAAGGGTGTAAGGATCCATAATATTCAACTAAATACCAAAACATATGCCGAGGATAATCTTCAGAGAATGCCATTAGCGTGGGATAACATCTTGCAAGTAAGCAAACTTCACAAAGCAGCGTCCAAAGAGCAAGTAGAAAAATAAATAAATAGGTGTGAATTTAATTTATCCAGAGCGATACAATGAGGTTGGAGTTTGTGAGAAAGCCTTGATTCACATGCACATATTTGCACAATGTACACATTTACAATGGCGATTCAAGCCCGTGTCTCAATGAGATTACATGTATAAATACTATAGATGCACCGATCCGAGTCTTTCAGTCCCGATACCGATGCCTGGGATTTGGGTTTCGGCCAACACAGAGTACCGATCTGATACCAGTAATAAGCTGTATGCCTCACTGAGTGGAAGTGACTGGATCAGGCTTGACTTAAACATTGTTTTTCTAACTTTGCCAAACAAAATGTAACTAATAAATACATACTGTTGATAAACTGAATTGTATTAAAATAATAAATTGTACACCAACAACTTGGTAAAAGAGTGTTAACAAGTGTAATCCATTTTTAATGGAGCACAAATCGGTGGTAGAAAATATTTTGTATACAAACAGAATTGAATTGAATAGATCGGTCCCATTGACACCGATACCTGATGCAGCTATTTGAGTCAGTATTGGCCTGACATCCTGTCCGGTATCGGTACATCCCTAATAAATACAGGTTAAATAAAAAATAAAAATTCAGTGCAGACACTTTTCTACAGCTGTTTGGGTATAATTGCCAGTACTTGAGATGAATACAAAGATGGTGGACTGATACTCATTCTTTTTCACCAACTGCATTTTACCAGCTAGTTTCAGACTGGAAACCTTGTACAGATGTTAACCCCATCCATGTATTCGTCTTTTGTGTTCAAACAAAGCGTATACACAACCACGTTTCAATATGGCTCCCAGTGGAAATTGACCTTCTAACATTGGCAGTGTTATTACCTTGCTTTACTCTGAACAATAGTGAATGTATTCACATTCATTCATCACATGTTTGTAAAGTAATAACTCATAATGCTGCTCGGTAGACTTGGAGCTCTCAGTAAACGTACACAAATTGATGTCAGGGCTCTAGCTTTAACCCTAACCTTTAGACACATAAAGCCAGCTTACACTAGTAACTAAAGCATGTGTATTCAATTATAATGTATCTGTCTGACACCATGTATATATATATAGAGTTTATCAACAGAAGTAATATTATGCTTTCTGTAAATCTGACTGGTATCATAAACAATAGCCAAAAGGTGTGTGTCAGTGTGAGTTAATGTGAAGGAATGAATGAGTGTACAAAGTCAGGGTGTCACAGGTTGTGTGTGTGTGTGTGTCTGTGGAGACGACTTGTGGAGAGAACAAAGGTAATGTGACAGTGTGTGTATGTGTGCCATCAGAAAACACAACACTGTATCAGCATAAGTTTGAATAATGTTTACAGCACAATCAGCTCATCGTTACGCTCCGGAGGAGGCATAAAAAGATTTCTCTCTATTGATGTTTCACTGTATAATGTGCCGATTTTCTCACATCCTGATGCTCATGCATACAGTATTTTCATCTGGGGGTATACAGTTTTGTATTACTTGTTTACTTCCTGCAGTCGCTGTGCGGCTCTAATAGGTGAGAAAGGGTGTTTCAAGCTTTGAAAACACCAAAACGTGTGTGTGTGTGTTTCGGGAGAACCACACTCCAGTTTTGCCATTTCAACTGTGCTGAGAGTATCTCATACGATATGAAATATGTTTGATGATCCTAAAAAACAAACTGGATTACTGATTGATAATTATACACACTGTTTTGCATTGAACATATCAAATATAGATGGGTTAATGCAGGGCTGGACACCAACTTTTTTGAACATAGCACTGGTCCTACAGAGGCTGAAAGATTTGTAGCACAAAAAATCAGGCCACAAAATTGTAGCACAAGCATAAAAGTATCAAGTAAGTCTATTGTTGTTTGAGACTATTCAAATTCTGGGCATGGAAGACATGAAAATACAGTTTAAAAAGTAATTTACCATGACCCTTTTAGGAATAAAGTACTGAAAAATACAGGTCTATGTATTTATATATCATTATTTATGCACATTGCATGGACGCGGGAAGTAGGGGGTGCCGAGGAGGCTGCACTACCCCCTAAACACAGGTATTATAAAAATCATCAATTGATAACAACGTTTAAACGTTGTGTTTAAACTTGTTTCCTCTTTCCTACTGGGACACAGTTTTTGACCACATTCAAAATGTTGTTTTTGAAAGGCTAAACGCCAACAAATATGGATTGCAGAATATTTTATTACATAAAAACATGTTGTGAATTTTGGAATGATTACATCTATCTTTTTTTAATAACTCTTGACTTTTGGACTTTACAACATTCTGGAGTTATTATAACTGTTTGGATCACACAAGTCTGAAAAAATACGCAGTCCTGTGCACATTACAAAGAGCCGGGCCGGGCTCGCTCAGGCATGCTTCGAACTCATGGAGTGAGGGGTACAGGAACGAAATGGAAGCAGGATGGAGCAGGAGATGAGGCAACGCTCCAACTTTTTAAAAAATTCCGCTCTGCGCTCCATCCAAAAAATCCTTCCACTAATGCTCCCCACTCACATGCTCTGAAAATAGTCTTTTTTTCTAGATCTTGGCACAAAAAGGATGGATTATCGTTATCGTTTGACTAGAGAAGTTTCGATACCACTTGGTACTGGGATATTTCAGTCGATACCTTAAAGGTATCGAGTACGGATATGCAGCCCTAATGTTCAGTAGGCTTTTTGACAAACTGTTGACTAGTTCATGGAAAAATCTTCATGTATCTTACAAACTTTCTCCTGACTGTCAATTTTGGTTTGTTCCATTTAAGTCTCCTAATTGCATAGTCTGTAAGCTGTTCTGATCATGGTCCCATGACCAAAATGTTCACTATGATTTCATGGGTTTTCACACTGTGGATATGAAATAAATTGATCCCTTTTTGCATCTAAAGAGATTCATGTGGCTTTTTTTTTCAGAGTTTGGGCCTTTTTTCTATATGATGGGAGTTAACAGTAACTTATTTGCCATGCCGCATAAATACCAACTTTAAAAAAGCAACAATCACAGAAATGTGCATTTGTTGGAAACAAGGCAACCGTAAACATGTTCATAATGCAGTATCAACCAATAAATAAGTTAATAAAGTCGTGGCTATGAAGAAGCCCAGTGTAGAAATGAACTGGCAGTGACTGTAGTAATTGAAGGGAGAGAAAGCAAGAGGCAGCTGAGGCAACTGACAGAATGTACATGTCTTATTGTCAAGCTGTCAGGGGAAGTAATTAAAAAAGTATCTGCCATTGATTCTGCTAGGAGGGGAGGCAGAGGAAGAGGAGGAGGAAAGATAGTAAGGAATACCAAAGGGGTCGCACTAAGGGACATTATTATGCATGAATGTATGTGAAACATACACTAATGCACTTCACATACTAAAAGCATGAGTGTGTGTTTTAATCTCATTATGTGTATGAGTGTGCATTAATCCATCTGTGTTTGTGTCTATAGTGTTTGTGTGTCTATAGTGTTTGTGTGTATGTGTGTTGTGTCGTGTGTGTGTGTGTGTGTGTGTGTGTGTGTGTGTGTGTGTGTGCCCCTGCATGTTCCCCATGGGTGCATTCACCAACTCCCTATACTGGGTTGCATTATTGTATTGATTAATTGTCATTGATAACTGATGGCTGCAATGAGTTGTTTTCTTGTTCTGTGTAGCGAGTGGAGATCTACTAGAAAATGAAATATGCCTTCAGTAATTGGTTTTAAATGGAAACGCTGACTTGGGTGGTTTGAGAAGTTTACTGCATTAGTGCGGAGCTTATTGTGTGTGTGTGTGTGTGTGTGTGTGTAGATGTTCCTCTGTGATTAGTGTATGTGTGTTTACTCTTGTTTGTATGGGTGTGTGTGTGTGTTCTGTATGTCTCCATCTTAGGTGGAGTTAAGATACTCATTAATTGCCCGAGGACTCCATTAGCCGGGCTGATTACCCCTGCATCAAACTGACAGGTTACCAGCATGCACGCACACGCACGCGTTTATACACACACACACACACACACACACACACCTGTGAGAGTTCTATTGGGTAAAAATAACATCACAGAAAGCTGTTTGAGCTCTGATTGAAAGCCAAATTAAATGCACTGGGATTCAACCATATGCACTGCACCTGGTGGTTCATGCAAAAAGCAAAATTAGTTCTGGGAGCTGCCAGAACTTGATACAATCAAAAAGTCAAACCTTTCCCACAGGAACCCGTGATATGCAGAGAATATCATTAATATCATTAATGTCTACATACGGACGGTGTCAGCTAGTGAGAGAAAGAATGATGTGAGGAAGAATAAGTTCAACATTTCAGCTCTCTCATCTGTTCTTTTTCCTCAACCTCCCACCTTTCTGCCCTCTATTCCCCAGCAGCTGGACTTCAGGGGTTCTCTTTGAGCTCCCTCCTGCAACCTTCTTCACCTCAAAGATGACAAGTTTTTATTCACAAAAAGACAGAAAAGCGTTTGGGGGTTGAAAGGGCTGAGAAAGATTGGTAGGTTGTGGCAGAAAGTGATTAAGAGGGACACACAGAAGCAGAGGAGGATGGAGGCAGGGAAAAGTGGAGGAAGGGGATGGAAAGTGATAGATATGAAGAGTAAGAGATAGAGAGTACTGCCAGTGAGATAAAAGGATTGTCTGGGTTTAACTTTTTAAGGGGAATAGCAGCAATTTTATGTGTCAGTGATCCAGTCAGAGGATCCTTCGCCAGACAAAAATGATTCACATCTTGGCTGACTGTTATTTTCTTAATCACTACCTCCTGGCGAGGCCTGGTCTCTCTAGCTCTACTTTACTTCTTTACTTTTTCCTCTTTCTGTTCCGTCTTATTACTGCTATGTTTTTTCCATCTTTTTCCATAACAGTTTATTTTCTGTTTACTGTATAGCAAGAGACAGAATAAGGTCAAAGAACTAGTAAAACCTGTAAACAGATGTAATTCTATAAAGATTGGACACATTGTAAGACCCAAAGGTGCCTTTTACTAATTGTTTTAGAAGATTTTGGAGCATTTTAAATAGTACTTAAGTTTAATAATATTAAACTCTGAGCAGAAAAAGTGTCTATCTCACCATAGGGCTGGACAATATGGAGAAAAATCAAATATCACAATGTTTTTTACCAATTACTCAATATCAATATTGCAACGATAGTATAGGGTTGACCTTTGGTGCTTTTACAAAATATTTACACATTGAGATTTTTGATAAATTATCATCAGTAATGTGGCTATAATGACTAAGTGGGTAAAGGCAAATCATGCAACAGCTAGAACAGTGTGGTAGGTTCAGAAAATCACATCACTTTACTGTAATGCAGCCTTTATTACCAGGAAAAGACAACACTTGTGCAATATTACAATATTACAACATGCAAAATCTAAGACGACATTACATACAATATTGATATATTAACAATATATTTGCCCAGCCCTATCTTACCACGACTTTTTCTCGGCTATGCAATCAGGGGAGCAGATGTGTAGGGTTTCCCAGTTTAACTGTGATAATAAAAAATGGTGAAATCCTAACAAGCCAGAGTTATTTGATCTCACATGTAAAAATTAGCATGACATAAAAAAACTTGGAGGAACATCAGTGGGGTACGTTATGTAACCAGCATGTTTCTGAGTGCCTGAACATAGTTGCCATTAAGATGTTTCCATTCAACAGTGAAATAAATTCTTAAGCGAACTTTTGAAATGTCGCAAAAAAAAGAAATATGAATTCAGTGCATTTCTTTCGACTGGTTTGCAGCGAATTAACTAGGTTACAGCTTAGTTTGGTCAGAAGGTGGCGCTAGCGGCTCGCATGGCTGTAATCCGACACTAAACGGAGTAAAAAAAGAAGTAGTGGACCGGAAACAAAACAGGTCGCCTTGGCCGTCTAACCATCTCAGGAATGTGTTTCAATTGGGCTTTAATTGTTCTTTAATTTTAGTTAATATTGGCCATGTTTCATGCTGTTAGGAAACAAAGACAATATAAATATATATCTGCGAAGACGCCAACAACGGAAACAGCTGATCAGTCATGTCAGTTAAATGTTTCCTACGTTATTCGGCAAAGATGTTTCCATAATCCATTTAGCGCATCAACTCTTTTTCAACAAAGGCAAAAATCACCTCAAGTGAGTGAAAAAACTTTTTTCCGCATTTGAGGAAGTGTCATCCAATTTTGCCGTTTCCATGCAGCGTTTATAACGCGATACTTCAAAATGTGCATAAAAATATGTGAATGGAAACACGGCTAGGGTCATTGACAGAAGATTAATGGGTTACCTAGCAACAGCAAGATGTTTCGGGATCAGAGCTGCATTATGGGAAAAAGCAGCAGATGTTTCCTCAAGTCTGGTCTCCCCTTAAAAAGTGCATGTGCTAAAATACCCTAACCTGTATAAATAAAGGTTGTTTCACAAGTTACTGTTACTGTTAGTTTATCTGCCAGGCCTGCTGTTGTATTTACAACAAATCCACCTCTAACATTTTATCTCCACTGTTTGCAAGAGAAAAATAAATTAACTTGCAGCCTTTATCCAAGTAAGCTAGAAAATAAGGTCGTGGTGAAGTCTGGAATAAATGAGTCAAACTCTTTTTTCAGCTTCGCTCTAAACCTCAAGTCATGGGGGAGTAGTACGATCCATTTTACATTATGCTGCATTTATGTTTGAAGCATAGTGCTGCTGAAGAATAAGGGCTTGTTCACATATTCCTCTTTTTTGGCAAATGAAAGCTGCCTGGACATTATTTTGAATGACTACAATAAAAAAGTTATAAACCAGAATATTGTTTCTGATGCTACTAAGGTCAGTTTGTTTAAATAGAAGTAAAACATAAAGCAAGAATTGATTCACAGATTGCATTATTTGGGTTATTAAAAAGGAGAAGAGTGTCTGTATAGCATCAACTCCAATTCCTCTGTGAAAAAGTTATCTATAACAAAAGCAGTTTTCTGAAAACTCTCATTTGGAAAGCCTAAACAGGAGCCAGGTGGAACATGTTTCCCAACAGTGCCAGTCTATCCATTCATCCCTCCACCTTCAAAGTAAAGAGAATTCAGAGCAGCTGCAATTGCCTTCTATCTTTGTCTACCCATCTGTTTCTGAAAGAAAGACAGAGTGGAAGTCTCGGTTAGCTTCCTGACCCCCTCCTGCCCTTTGGAGGAAACCCTCCCTCGATCTTCTACAGAGAAGAGGAGGAGAGAAAGAGGAAGATACTGAGAGCTAGAGATCATTAACTGCATGCTAATTAGCCATTAGATACAGCCTGAGAAATAACTGCCAATCAGCCTGAAACCGCGCTGACACCAGCTGTGTGTGTGCGTGTGTGTGTGTGTGTGTGTGTGTGTGTGTGTGTGTGTGTGTGTGTGTGTGTGTGTGTGTGTGTGTGTGTGTGTGTGTGTGTGCATGTACATGTGCATATATACACTGCAGAGAGGCACAGAATAAATGAGTGAGTGAGTGAGTGAGTGAGTGAGTGAGTGAGTGAGTGAGTGTGTGTGTGTGTGGGAGGATGAGAGGGTAGCACAAGTGTATCATAAGTGTGTGAGTGTGTCCTTCTGCCAACTACCAGCTATGGATGGCACATCAGGGATCAGAATCAATCATTCAGATAGTGCCTCTCTCTCTCTCTCTCTCTCTCTCTCTCTTAGACTTACAGTATGCCAAAACTACCTGGATGCCGTACTGATTTGGAATAAAATCTCCAGTATGCATCGGACCAGTCTACCTCTCCTACTGTATCCCACAATGCAAAGCGCTGGAATGGTACAAGCTACGGTCACAACAACAACAACAACAGCCAAAAACGTCTTGTTTTTTACATTTTTCATCATAAAATTGTGATTATCTGCCTTTTTGGAGTTGAAAAGTGACGCTCATAGACCGGCTACAGCAATGTTTTATATTTCCTGTCTCCCCTCGTTGATGATCCTGTCTGTCTTATTCCACTATGAGCTGTTAGAATAAATTGTTTAAACCTGCAGTATCTTATAAAGTAAACAAACATAACATAAACCAAAAAATCTAAGTTCTATTTTTCGATAATATTGTGGTATAGTATAGTGGTATGAGTTTGTTGTTTTTGTGTCCAGTGCTTTAAGAGCTGGTTTAAAGGCTAAAGCCCGGCCTAGCATGGTGCAAAATACATCGCTTTATCCATTTCATACTGCACACTACTGAGGAACGCAGTGTGCAGTATGTACTGTATACTGCACACTGCGTTCCTCAGTAGTGTGTAGTAGGCAGTTTCGAATACAGCCAGTATCTTTTACTCTTCGTCACTCTCTCTATATCTCTCTCTCTCCCCTGTGACTCTTAACTTTTCCCTGCTGTGCTCACCCTCTCTTCTCTTCTCTTCTCTCTTGCCACAGGAGTTCATCTTCTGCTAATGGGCAGTGTCAGTACGACTGCCAGTGTGTGTGTGTGTTTGCCTGGTGGCAATGACCCAAGAGACTAAGCTCACCTGTGGAGCCATTACAGTAAGCACTAGCCTGGTGTGTGTGCGTGTGCATGTGTGTGTGTGTGTGTGTGCGTGTGCGTGTGTGTATAGCATTAGAATTTGCGTCTTTTAATACCTCTCTATATTTGCGTACAGTGCTGCTACAAAGAGAGAATCTGACGTTCAAAGACAACTCTATAGTATTTATATATCATTTCTGACAACTGAGCTATTCCCATGACGGCTGAGTAAACTCCATCTGCTGAAGAAAAAGCTGGGAGGACCTTTTTTAAAATGTATAATATCTAGGGCTGTCAAAGTTCACCAGATAACACGTCAACGCTAAATCGTTTTAACCCCGCTAATTTTTGTAACACATTAACGCAATCAGTCTTTCGGAGGTTGTAGCGAGCTCAGTTTGAAATCTAGCATGAAGGTACTGGTATCATATGAAACTAGAAAACCTAATGAATCCATTGGTACCAACCATGTCAGCTTGTCACGAAGGAGGTTAAATAACACTCCGGATATGTGAATGAAAATGGGTTCGATGGGTAACCACGAATCTTTCCTTTATAGACATGCCCACTTCATGATAATCACATCATATTTCATAATCATATTTGTCATTGGTTCGTGTTGTTAATTGATTTCCAGTAATAAATATATACATACATTTGCATAAAGCAAGCACATTCGTCCGCTCCCATGTTGATAAAAGTATTAAATACTTGGCAAATCTCCCTTTGAGGTACATTTTGAACAGATAAAAAAAGATTTTTAAAAATATTTGAATCGATCGGCAGCGCTAATTATACCTAAAAAATATAGCCAAATTGATACAAACATGGAATATAACACTGAAAACACAACTGTAGGGTGGAATAAGTGCTTGAGGCTCAGAAACGGTGGAGAACACAGCACGATTTGAACCTGATTGCACTGTAACAGACAGGGAAATAAGATAGGGAAAGAAAGGACAAACGGTAGGTGAAGAAGGTGATGAAGAAAAAGTTTTCTCTTCAGGGCACTTCTCCTTTCATGAAAAATGTAAAATGGGAGTGCAGAATTTCACACATATAAATGGGGACATTGAGGGGTCAGGGGCAGGGAATCTACAGAATTCAGAATGGACAGCCATATTGAACTGAATGTAAAATTCATTGAGCCTTAAGGCCCGAACGCACTGAAAGCACCTCATGTGATGCGCGTCAATTGATGCTCCCATGGCGCACTGCAGGCATCACATTTGAAATGGCAACCGCACGGAATCAGCAGTCTTTTAGGAAAAGATCGCTATTTAGGAAACATTTTTATATATCACAGATACCCCTTAATCTTTTAGCTTGATCTAAATAATGAAAGTCCAGGTTCAAAACTATAAAGTGGATAAGGTTAAATTATTGATATAATAAGGATGAAACTTTAACTAGATAATGTGAAATTGGCGTCACGCGATCCGCTCGGTGGCCTACAAAAAACACCACTCACAGTTGTACAGTGGTGTTACAGAGTGAAACCTCTCTAACCTCATAAACAATCTTTGGCTGGGTACAGACACCGTCCTGCAGAGAGCACACACACCCAACGACAACAGGTTGTTGTTGTTAGGTTAGCTGATGTGACCTACTGCCAGCTACATTTGTAAATTTTAACTAGTGATAATGACGTGATTATTATTTATATCTTTAATAAAACACCTCCTTTGGGGAATAATCCTTAGCTCTTGATTCATTTTATCTCTCTCCAACAGGTAATGCAGCTGCAGAAAAAACAGCTGAGGTCGCCGGGGCCTCATTTGGCAATCCAAAATCGAAACAAGGTCGGAGTAGGGGCATCAAAGCAATTTGATGCACCTCATAAGACTTTTGGTGCGTGTTCGGCCATTTAAAACTATAGTTGTAATTCAAATTGCGTGCGTCAGGTGCTTTCAGTGCATTTGGGCCTCTAGACTTCATTCATGAATGTGTACTTACTATAGTCATAAGAACTTGAGGCAGAAGATTTCAGCAACTGAAGACACTAACAATTTCTCTAATTTATGAAATACAAGACTAAAATGTTTGCTGTCTTCATTCCTTTTTATTTTTTTTTATATTCCTAACTGTTTTCTTTGACAAAAGCATTATTATGAGTCGTACATATAACTAAGGCTGCCCCCTCTTAGTCAATTAGTCGACTAATCGGTCATTTTGTTCTCAGTCGACTAAGACTTCTTTAGTCAATTAGTCATTTTTTATGCTTGTTTTCATGCTGAATGACTTATTTCCAAGAAACTTATGAGCACATCTCTGGTAAACAAACACAAGTGGTGCTTTTGTGTGATTCTTTGTGGAGGAACTCAGTTTTACAGATCTGTCAATTAAGTCAACTAATCAATTAGTCAACAAAATCGTATGAGCGTTCGTCAACTAAGAACGTCTTCGGTCGAAGACAGCCCTACTTATATCAACACCTCTTTATTGATGTGTTGAGGCTAATGTGACTCAAGAGACGTTTTTAAGGGAGAATAACAAGAATCCACTGGTGAGAAATCCAATCCGCTGCCACAGTCACACCTCGATCCTCGCTCAATCCCTTCCTCCCATGAAAGTGCAAAGGCAATCAAAACATGCTCGGACTCCAAATGCAAGTAAAAGCAGATAGATTGCATTGAGGTCATTTAAGCTTCCCCACAGCTGCCGTAACTGCAACATCAGACCGGGGATTTGTTGCAGCAACACAAGTGCTCTTTCGATTTTATTATCTCTGGGCCTCGGCCACTCTTTTGCCTCTAGACGAACTCAGGGCTCAAATGAGGTGAAATGAAGACCGGTTCTGTAATGCAGCGTTCTTTAATTTAAGACGAGTAACCCTGTTCAAACAAGACGATATGAAGAGCAGCACCATCTCAAATCCCGTCCTTAGAAAGTAAACAGGCTCCACTCAACCTCTGTTTATCCGGTGTTTGTAAAGCACAATTTGCAAAGCGGCACTTTAGGCGAAACTACATCTTGTATCCATCAGACTAGTGAGAGCAGAGAACAAAACATGAATGCTCGAAATCTTGTAAAGCCAATTGTTTGGAAGAGAGAAAGAGCGGAGAACAAACTGTAAATGAGTCAGTGTATCGGATGGATACAAAGAGAGACGCAGAGACAAGAGTGAGAAGACGGGGAAAGGCAGTGAGGACAGAAGAGAGAAAATAAGACAGATGTAGAGAGAAAGTGCAATCTCAAGTGTTGCCTCAAGGCAAGGCTGCAATTAGTAGGTTAAGTTCATCAATATTTTAATTCTAAGACCTGTCTCTAAATGCCGACACACACACACACACACACACACAAACACTCACTGTCTCAGATGTTGCAACACACCAACAAGAAGTAACATCCAGCTTGTCTCTTTAATATTCTCCTAGACTATATACTGTACATGCTGATCCAGCTAACTACAATGAGGACGTAATATATGGATTAATGTTTTATTAATCTTTGTGTGTGTGTGTGTGCGCTTGCTAGTATGTCTGAGTGTGTAGCACCGCGTGTTATGTTTTATTCATCGATGCACAAGAGGTGCTAAAGTGCTGAAGAGCAGTGACATTCCCTCATTCCCCCAGTTACTGCAATCTATCTAACAACCATCCACGTTTGCCAGCATGGATAACCAATGCATGTCAGTCTGTCTTATGCATATTTAATACACGAATAATGTGTGTGTGTGTGGGTGTGCATGTATGTGTGTTTGCATATAGAGAAGGCGATCTTTAAAAAGTCAGAGAAGATTGATGAGTAAAAGATTGGTTTACAGTTACAATGATGTGAAATGCATTTATTAGCAAAAGCGCATTATGTTAAGACATGAGTCCCTCTTAAAGTGCTGTGTGTACATACATATGCATGTGGATTTATGTTACTGTGACTGCGTTTAAGCATTTTGAACGTGAGGGTTTTAATGGGAGGGCTCTGATTTTGGATATGGGTACGTTTACAGTACGATTAAATGTCGGGTTAAGGGTTTGTGTAAGAATACTGTATATATACATATACATATATATATATATACATATATATATATATATATATATATATATATATATATATATATATATATATGTATGTATATGTATACAAGTTTCAGAGTTCAAAAGTTTGGTTGTTTTTCAGCAGTTTCATGTTATTTTTTAGCATCTGTGAAACATTTTGATGAGTCTTTTCCTTCAGTATAAATGATTTAGACTATTTTTAATAATTCAAAAGAATGAACATGAGCCACTGCTCTCATTAGTTGGCTATAGTGGGGGGTCCATGGCCCTTCTCTACAGTATCTCCAGTTCAATGGGCAAGCGTTTTCTACACTTTGGGTTGATTTCGCCTGAATTTTTTTTAGAGATGGGGGGAAAAAAATGAATTCATCTAAGTATCCCCATTTATTTTTTTATGAAATGTCTTTATTGTTTTTATTTTTAGGTTGCTGGAAAAAAAAAAATAATTCCTGAAAATGACTGATATATATTCAGGACATCTCTGACTACAAACATGCTGAAAATAAAATATTTTTACTACATTAATATAGAGATTTTCAAAAGTAAAAGTCCCTAGAAGTGTATGATTAAACTTTTTCCTATGGTCTGGTGTTAAAAAAGTTAACAAAAATCGCAATAAATTGTAATATCGAATCAGCATACTTGTTGAATGGCAATACTTAAAAATCAAAATACATATTGAATCGGCACCCACGTATCGTGACAGTATCAAATCAGGAGATAGGCGTATAGTCCCAGCCTAATTTATTTCCAGTATATGAGTTAACATTAAAACTAAATGTAATGTGTGGAGATTTTCTGGATGTGATTTTCTAAGTGTGACCTACATTAAACACACCTTTAAAATCATTGCTACTTCAGCAAACCACAGAATACACAAATGAGTTAAATACTGAACGGACAGTTAAGATTCAGAATGTACCTGAGTGTTAAACAGTTCCTTTTTTTAATTAAAAGAATGAAGTGAGCACACAAGTGCGCGTTCATGCATTATGTAGACGCGTGTACCCCAGCACTTTGCAATGCATGGCTGTGTATGACTGAATATTCTGGGAAGATGCAAAAATCATTAAAACAGAGTCATTCCTCTGAGAAATCCCCCTCTCCAATTCTGTACCCGAGCCAAATCCCCAAAATACTTCAAACATTCACTCTCTCTTTATTGGCACTGTTTCAGGCAATAGAGAAAATGTTTTTGGAATATATTTATGCTAATTCTCCACAGCTGGAGTCACAGGAATTACGATCAATAGGAATATGTGAAAAACCTGATGGAGAACACAAGCAAGTCCCATCCTGATTTTAGGCACCGCTGCCAACTGTCTTGCTAAAGGATTGGACTGACAAAGCACTGTGCCAAAGGGTCGGAGGAGGAAGTTTAACTGTGTGGATCCATACTGATGAGGACTGGTCACGGGGTGATTTGTTCCAGTTTAACAAGGATAAAGCTGTTTGCCCTTCTGTTTAAAGGAAAAGGCTACAGCAAAACAAGCAATCTGCCTTGCACAGCAACTTAGGTGTGCGCACTGGTTAGAATCTGTGGAGGTTGTGCATTGGTTTTAAATGGCAATATGTGGTGGCATCATCTGATTCGATATTTTATTATGATTATATTTTTGTTCCGCAAACTGGCCTGGACTGTTTTAGTAGTTGGTGCCTGTTCCGCTTGCCTAATGGGACTGTTCGTCCATGCCATATTGCATCCTCGTAGGAATCAGACTGAATCGCTTCGGAGAAAGATACAAAATGCAAAAACTGATTTGAACGGGCAACACAGCGCTGCAAATGACAACAGATACTGGCAGTGTTTACCTTCCAGCATGAGGGACAGACACTACGCGCAGCCAAATATTGGTACGAGATGACTGGTGAATTTGTTTTCTCTAACCACTAATTAGGAAAGACAGCTGCTGTTTTGGAGGTGATCTTTGGGATTACCAGTCATGATGCTCAGTTGCAGAGTTAAACAGAAAGACAGTAATTATCTTGTGCGCCATGACTGACTTTGCCCCACAAGTTTAAGACTGATTGAAACAGAAACAGGGGTAGACAAAACAAGACTGACTGCCTATCTGGTTATCAGCCCAGTTTACCGATAGGCTTACTGAGAGCTTAAAGAGTGACATTTGGAGAAATTGTCAGAGAAGTACGAGATGCCAGCGTAGACAGCTGGTAATGGAGACTGGCATATTTTTAGGGAGTTTAAACAGCTTCACAGTGTGAGCTTTAGAAGTAAAGCTAATATTTTACGCCTTGGGACTATTTATACTGTTTCCTCTTTGAGCACTGGCATTCAGCCTTACATGTGTGAGTGTGGCTTAACAAATAGTTGAGTTGTACTATTCAAACATGTAAGCCTGCATTTATCTAGGCATACTGTATGCCAGTAGGAGAATAATACAATGTGGGAAATATCACTGAGCAGGGTGTGTTTGTGAACAGCAGAGTCAAGGTTACCAAGGTTAGAGGGGTATTATGAATGGTTAGGAAGCATTTTATTATATTCATACTAGCTATCTGTTAGTAGGACATTGTTTGCATTATACTTCCCCCTGGCCTCGGGTGGAACTAAAAAGCCTCGGCTTACCATCAGCACAGAACTGTTCTCTTTTAAATGCACAACTGCAGGTCAAAACCCGTTTAAGTGCATTTAAATGCATATAACTACTCAACCTAATCAGATGCAGTTAGCTAGCCCAACTTGTTGCATCAGCTAACTGAGGGTTTTCATCTTAGTTTTTAGTTTCCTCCACCTTAGTTTAGCGTGTTTATTTTCACAATGGCATTTGTGACTGTCTCTCTCACTCGCTCTCGTCTTTACCGTCTCCTGCTGGAGATAGATTAATGGAAAGCAGCCAATGTCGTTTTGGAGGTTTGCCGGCAGGTCCGGATGATGGGGAGTGCACAACTTTCAGTCCGATAGATAACAAAGAGAAAAGTCTCGGTGGGGTGTCGGTGCTGGGAGCTGAGGCGAGAGCGACCGATGCTGGTGGACTGTGCATCTCCAAAACCCCCCGAAACTGTGTTTCAAACAGCGGACTTTGGCAACATGTCTAACCGTCCTTTTCTGCACTGTGGAAGGTGTCCGGCGGTGTGGCTATTCGACGCAGCAGCAGCCAGACGGCAGTAACACTGGCTGGAGGGAGGAGTGGGTGGGGGGGCTTTAATGTTTCTGTTTACACCTGAAAAAATAATAGTCTTACAATGATTCCTTATTGTCCTCATTATGTCCCTTTTATTCTGTTAATCCATCCCCTCTTACAACCAACACAAACAAGAGACTGCTACATTACTCACAATGTTTTGTGGACTTCTGGAACATTGTAGACAATTCACATTCAAAGGAGATGTATGAATCTAGAAACACACACAACCTTTAACCCTCAATCTTTTTTCCCACTATACTCTGTTCTATGGAATTTAAATGTTGGTGGTGTTGGTAAAAAATGTCCGAGCTGAACCTCACAGGATTTGCACTGCCTCCAACGAAAACCTACAAATAAATTGCTTTAGGTTAAAGCAAAGTAAGGCCAGGGTTGAGGCCATAGTTGGGGTCAGGGCCTGCAAGTAAATGGCGTGAGTCCTGTTGTTAAAAGCTCTCTCTCTCACTCTCTCTTAATCCTGTTGCAGCCAGATTCATGTGTTTTGACTTCTATGTAAGTGACAGCACAATATCATAAGCAAATAATGTCTCAAATATTTACACATCCATCTATTTATCCTTCCCTACTCCTTCCCCTCCTTTCCTATCAGCACCTTAATAGTTGTAAAATTGACAACTTCGGGAATGGGAGCACGGCCCCGTCTGCTTTCACTGCTGTGTTAAACTTATGATAGAGATGTGTTTACAGGTGTGTAAAAATCTGTGTTCATTGATTCGTCTGAGTGCGAGCCTCCTTTGGCAGTCGTCTATAAGTGAAGTAATGGAGACACACAAGAGTACACACAGTAATTTCACAACACTTTGTGCTAATCCTTTTGAAAGTTAAGGTGTGAGGAGTCATATTTCTAGCTGGTTAGCATATGAATTGGTTGTTTCTGTGTCTGTGTCACTTACAGTGCTCGGTATCCAGCCCAGGGTAATGACAGACATGATACACTCATCTATTGTGCACTGTCCACACTGGTACTGACTGTGAAACTCAATCAATGTCTCACTTAAATTATTTAAGGCTGTATGTATGTGTGTTTGTGTGTGTACAATGCACCTGTTTTAGTGCCAGGTGATGCATGATGACTAACCGGTTTTAAATCCATCCATCCTTTATTTTAACCAAAATGTATCCCAGCTGGTTGGAGGGATGTTTTTGTTTATTCGTATTTGTCAGTAACACTTCTCAGTGTGTACTCCACTAGCCAAAAACAGTACAACAAACAAAGCATACAGTATAAACTGCACTAATATACCGTACAATATCATGATAAGCCGAAATCAAAATCTTGAATAGACTCGAGCATTTTGGGGAATTTCACACAGCCGTTGCTTTAATACCTTGATAAACATGAAGTCCAAACTAACATTGTTTAGAGATTAACTACACCAGCCGGCTCGAGGGATCAGGCCCTAAAGTAAGCTGATTGTATTTATTGTCCAGTTATCCCAACGTTTTATCTAGCGAGCACAGGCAGCAATCAAACTGCAATTTTGTCCACAAAAACTTGTAGTACACAGGGGTAGACAAAACAACAAGCACAACTTAAAACATAAGGCAATCAACGCCACGAACTGCAAAAAAAATGACTATAAACATGAATACACCTCTTTTACACTAGAATAAGTTTGCCTGAGAATTGAAGCGGCTGCTGATATTTTGTCCACCACCTGTAAATAATACATACAGTAAAGTCATTAAGTGCCATCCACGCTGCGTCCGCTGAGACCAACTGCTGCGTCTGTCTCCGGCTGTGATTCACTTTCGCCCAGACACACAGACACTGTTCACTGACAGTCACACTGCATCACATCACGTCGACACTTTGATAACAAAGTCATCTGCGTTTTGACATTGCCATCCCACTGTGCGACTGTGCCTGCTTAGACGGGACAAATGATGCTGTGCAGGTCTCCCTTGTATTTTGTTCAAATTGGCGGCAGTTCAACAAACAACTCAATATGTTCCCAGTCTATTTTTCAGTAATAATCCAAACCTGTACGCCACCTGCAGCTTTCTTCAACATTGTCATGTTGTCAAATGTCATGTTATAGACCCACTAACATACCCGCTGTAGGGTGCACTCCTTGCATTTATTGAGATATTGGGAAAACGTGTGAAAACTCTCACGAGACTCGCTGCCCAACGACCTATCCTAACCTTAACCATTCAAGGTCAGTCCCTAACCTTAACCATTCAAGGTCAGTCCTTAGCCTTAACCATTCAAGGTCAGTCCCTAACCTTAACCATTCAAGGTCAGTCCCTAACCTTAACCTAACATTAATTGGCTCTCATACTGCAGATTTCAACACAGATTTGTCTTTCCCAATGTAGTACTATCAGGGAAAAAATAGGATGTGTCCCCTGGATGCGTCAATAGTGAGTTTACTGCATCCCGAACACATTTCCTATCATCCCCGGGATGATGGGATGCCGTTAGTCTCGAGCCCTGGCTGTACCTGTGGCGCCTCCGGCACTGTAGAGAAACGAGTACCATCACATTTTCTGAATTTTTGACATTGACTTGGTCCCAAAGTATCGGTTTTCGTGACTTCCCAACCACAAAGGTGGATTTAGGCCATCTGTCCAGTTATCCAAAATCTGCATTTGGTAACCATGGTAACACATAAACAAGATTAGTACAGTCTTTCATCTAAATTATCTACTCAGGAGAATTTCAAGGACTCGTTTTTAAATAATTCATTCACACCTGACCACAGGATCGTTATTCAATTCCAGTTCCTTCAAAATATATTTTAACCCGAGGACATCGTACCATCTCTCCACTTCAGAAAGTGAAAAAAGAAATACATGGATATAAAAGGTTTCTAAAAGACACTGACACCACGCTGTATCAGTTTGATGTGTTGAACAATGCAGTGTCTTTTTGCCTCGGCAAATATTCAACGCTTCAGCATATTCAGCATATAACTTCTCTCATGTCCAATAGTCATCAAACATTCACTCTGTGCCTCCAGCGGGTTAATAATGTATGTTCTGTCCTTGGCAGCCACCGCTGTATAGCTTTAATACATGAATTGATTTTAAATGTACAGTACATTAAATAGTACAAAGGAATAGGTTACTGATGATCATGTGGTTTTGTCAGTGTTTGCTTCGCTGGTCTCATAGTACATGCTTCTAGACATGTCAGACCGTGTCTGCCATCAAATACAATTAAAACACACCAAACTTGAAACCCAGTGTTTTGTAGGGGGCTTTCAGGGCACTGATAATACACAGGGAATAAGCTGTCACAGAGTTTTACGATTACAAGTCATATATATATATATAGTCGCTCATGCAGTAAACGTGGCATTTCAAAGTTTGAGTTTCGTTCAGCACTTTGTAGTGACTTGCTATGACATTTCAGTGTGTTAGCGCATCACTTTATATCACTGTCACTACGGTATATACACAGAAATCCCTCAACACAGATCTGTGATTGTGCAGATCTGTCTATCTGTATAACAATCTGCCCCGTTTAAACACGCAACCCATCCAGATGAACAGTTCAATATTTTATCACACCCGCTGTCATATCAAGAATGTACTGTTTTCTGATATTCTACAGAGAACTTGATGCATAAAAAAAGTCAGCAGCTGGCCATACTACTACTGCAGTCTTCATGAAAAATAGATTTCAACATTTCATCATTTTGTCTGTGTAGTAGATATATGTTACATTTTAAATAGCTTTTCTGACATGCCCCATACAACACCCGTAAGATTGGATTTCCCGAAAGGGATATACAGTAGCCTTTAATGCAGGGGCATTATTTACAGCCTCTTTGTTCAAATAAAGGATTTATACTACATTTAGGCCTTCGTTTTAAATGAATGCATTGCTTCATTTATGCAGAAATTAATATTTTAAATATTTCGTCTGAAATATATGCATCTGCTGCTTCAATTTGGATGCTTTGTCTTTCTGCATACAAATCTTTAAAAGAAAATAGTACATAACCTTTATACCAACACAGTCTCACCGTAGTTTGTGAAATGGACATGAAATTCCATCTATTTGATTATTGTACATAGACACGAATTTCCCTTTTTTTTCGTGACGCTCAGCGCAACTTTCAACAACATATTTGTCTTGCTTTTTCCTACTAATGTCCAGCAACACGTGACACACAAGTCAATTCCTGCTCCAGTCTTTTCAAAATAAAACTACTTAGTTATGTTTAGGAAAAGATCGCGTTTTGGGTTAAAATAACACCGTAAGACAGGCATTGACTCAGAGGCAACTTCCCATTGAAATTAAGTAGCAGAAGCAAAAAATTAAGACAGAACGGAGAAACAAAACAATGCCCTCCAGGAATTAAATGATAAACACGATCATTTTTTGTCTCCATCTCCATTTCTAAAGCATCATTAATAAATCTCATTAATTGGTCTATTCATCTTACACTGCCTTTTGAGCTCATTTTTTATGTAATCTGGTGCCATTTGTGTGTGTGTGTTTAAGATCAAAAAGGGAACAAGGCACCAGCGCACATTATGCATACACTCCCACGCAAACTGAAACTCCAGCTTATTATTTGGCAGCCTGTTGTTCTGTAGGATGAAGCATTAATACAACTTATGTAACATCTGAATGTGTTTTCCTGTATCGTGACTTACTTATCAAGTTCAAACTGTGAACAGATGATACTTTTTTCTTCTAACAGATTTTTCCAACATGCTGTACGTGACTTTGATGGCGACAAGAAAGGCAGGACCAGCTGGAAAATGTGTGCGTGTACGTTGAGAGGAAGGAGAGTGACACTGTCCCTTTCCTAAAAAAAAAGAAACTGTAACAGATCACCGTACTCACTAGCGACCAAGTATGAATGCATTTGAATGTGAAGCAGCAGCAATCATTACTTGAAAAGACGAAGTGCACTCAGTTGACTCTCTCTGGATAGCCTTAAAGTTTAACAAGCATCACCTACTTCAACCTCAAAGGAATCTTTGAAGAATCTCAATTTTGCATAACCTTACACAAACACAAAAAAAAAGGATCCAAGACAAACCCAGTGAGGACCAGCAATGGATTCAATACTCCAGCTGTATCATTAAAGCTCTCAGACCTCGCACCGCACCCCCATAAAGTATCCGGGGCAATTACAGGAAGCTATTATTTCACGCCTATGCAGTGTAAAGTGGCAAGTGCTTCATCTAGACTTTTTGGGACCCCCTCCAGCTTTTCATTACAGCCTCTCTAGCCACTAATGGCTACCCCGGGAGCGTTTCCCAGCTGCAGTCAAAAGTTAAGGAATTGGGACAGTGAGCTCAACTTCGTTTCTGTAGTTGACTCACTGAAATATGCCTGTAGCATATGATTATGAAGCACAAGAAACATGTGACAAGCATGCAATCATGGGTGATTTATAATGCCCTTTATGTCAAGCTTCGTTAAATATTTATACCATCAAGTAGGGGTATAACGATACGCTTTTTTTGCCAAAAATTCAGTGTGACTGTGAAATAAATAGCTGGATACTGGACAGTGCAGGTCAGGATTCCTCAAAGTTCTTCTTGTGAGGGAATCAGGGATACATTAATTATGGATATAAACAAGTAAACAACAATTAATGGCAAATATATACTTTACATACACCTTTCATTTGAAAATAATAAAAAGTGCAACTTCAGGACCCACTGCTCCAGTTCTCAAGATACAAGGCAGTGCAATATTCAACAAAAAATTAAATAAACCAACTTCTATTCAGGTTAAATGAACAGTAGTTTAACCACCAGCTTCTGTTCTCATTTTCAATATAAACAGTTGAGCAATAATGTTTAGCAAAAAATGAAGTGCATGGCGTCTCAGTAGGTGCGTGGAAAGATTGGTCGTGTTGCCGTTGGCAAACAGCGGGCGATTTGTCAAGGACATCTCCCTTTTTGCAAAAGCCAAAATGTTTCCACACGCTGGACCTCAAAAGCGGCTTGAAAATCTCTCATCAGTCTGGCTCTTCCACGCCATCAGCCATGCTTCGTTTTGTTATCATCTCTCTGAGACTGGCGCTGCTGGCGCATGTCGATGACGTCATATACAGGGAGAGTGAACCGGAGTAACGTCTAACATTTCTTTACTCTTAAAAGTGCTAAAAAATACATCCATATTACGTTTGTCGTGCTTAAATACAAGGTGCATATTCTCGATACAATAGATTATTTGGCTTGCGAATCGATTTTAGATTGATATACGTCCCCCGTGAAGGACAACTTGCCGAGTACCTATCACTGCAGTTGGATTGTAGGAATATAAATCGATACATGGATGTCGTAGATGAATCCTTACACCGCTACCATCGAGGCACATAAGCTTCAGCTCACTGATCCCAGTGATGCTATAAACTGGGAATACGCAAATGTCTGCTGGAGCGAGTTGGAAATGCAATGTGATGTGCATTATTTAAATATAAGGGGAGACACACGATAAGTTATACAGTCTGGATCAAATTCAAGGTGACAAACTGGGTCAGAAATGAGGCCCACTTGCACTGTATGTTCTATTCAGATGAAGACAAAGGGCTTGGACCAGGAGAGACATGTTTAAGTCTGCACACACACATACACACACATGCACACTCATGCACACACTTGGCATTCTCCAGTTATCTTTTCAGTGTTTAATTAGTGCATGATTGAGACAGGAGGAAATTTCATTATCTGTACTCTACTATTGTACTCACAATTGCAGTAGGAGACATCTTCACCCTAACACACACATGCAAATTCACGCATGCAGAGTGTATAAACACGTACACATTAAGGTATACAATACATGCATATGCACAAAGGCAGGAAAGCATTACACACACTTCAATCCAATCATACACCCACTACACCGTGCACAGTGAAGTGCATACATGTGCAGGTACAGTACATCAGTAAGTCGATACACATAACACACAAAGTTATTTATGATGTACCCTCATCCTCCCGGCATCTGGGTTCAAATTTGATACTGTGCGTGTGTGTGTGTGTGTGTGTGTGATTGTGTGTGTGTCCTAATCAGTGTAGCCCCATAAAGCTCTCAGCATCTCAGTGGGTGTATTCTAACACCAGATGTGCTTCCCTCTTTCGTATCCCATCAACCATTCTGTCCCTCCCCCAGTGAACTCTGGGATATTACCAGTAGATGCTTTGTTGAAATTTAATAAGGAGGACAGGGAGGAGGTTAATTATCATTTCTTAACACATTTTGGCTTTGAAGGTCCACAGTTAACAAGGAGCTGCATGTCTTTCTTTTTTTTTTTACACTGAAACGGATGCCATTCCCCTCATACCCTAAATCATTCACAGCAGTAGATGAACATTTGTTTTACTCCTCAAGTCCTTAATAATCATTCACAATAGCAATAACTCTTTCAGCTTGAAAACTAGCTTCAGGTGTTATCAGTGGAGGGCTTTATTGGCAAACAGTACAGCGAAACTAATCTTAAAAATAATCTATTAAAGCATTTATACATGAAGTAATGTGCCTTCCTTATAGCTGATGATACAAATCAAGGGTTGCACATACAGATGAGTGACAAATTTAAGGCAAAACCCTAAAAAATTACTGGAGAAACATAATAATTTCAGATGCTTCCATACGAGGGGTCACTGAATGGTTTGGTGAGCATGATATAAATTACATGCTATGGCCTAGAGCTGCAACGATTCGCCGATTAGTCGATCGAATTTTTCCCCAGAAGAAAATAAATCACAAGTGTCTGTACTATTTACCAAGATTTACTATTTGCAAACTACTACTGAATTTACAACAAACAAAACAATGGTGGGAAAGACTCCTAGGCGAGTGCTCAAGTTCCCATAAATCATGTTGCATCATGCTGCAAACAGGATGTTCCTACTGACATCTCTGGGTGCATTCATTTTCTGTGTCTTGAATGATGAGGATAAATACTTTCAATTCACCTCCACCATCTGCCATCAACAACATCTCTTAAAAACCTAAGCCATGTTTCTGCTGAAAAAAAACATGTTTCCTGTTTTGTGCCATAAAATGATGTATGTTTGTGTCATAAATAAATCTTAGAGTAAAGCATGCAACCCCACATTGCAATCTGAACTCTCATTGCTTTGCTTCGATATGGTCTGTTTATAATCTGATATTTTGCTTCTGCACACTAAATTACCTTGCTTTTTTTATGCTGAACTACTGTAGAAAATAGTAGACTACACTGCTAGACTCGATTATAGCATGGTGGTATAAGATACTAAATTATAAAGCAAAGTCCAGTCACAGATGTGTGAAGGGTCTGAAATTACCACACGGCAAATGCGGGTTAATTGTTGGCAGTGGCGGGTAAAATCGTCAGGCCGTCCGCCACTTTGGCAGGCAGGGAAAACGTTAGAGATGGGAATAAAGAATCAGTTCCTAATCTAGAACCGTTGCTAGTTGTCTGATTCCTTGGCATCTCATGCCTCTGTGACTATCAACTCCTCTTATTGATGCTTTACAACAGTTACGCATGCACAATGTGCTCAAAAGCATCGTGCTACTACTACTAAACCTGAGGGGTGCATCCTATTTTTTCCTTGATAATGCTACACTGTGAACAACAAATCCGTGTTGAAAGTTAGTAACGTCACCTGTTAGAACCTGTTACACTATGGTGTGTTCAAGCTCTGCTTTGTAAAAATGAGTATTGGGCGAAGGTAAATTCTAACTTTATCATGATGTATTCAAATGTAATCTCGTAAAATTAAGTTTTTGGCGACAAACCTGAATGAATCCAGTTGTTTGAAGGAGATATTTTCACAGCAATATAAAATAGATAATATAAACTTGTTAAACGTCCTTACACTAGCTCTAAGCAGCTTAAAATACAGAATTAAAACTGATTACTGATTTTTCATTTTTCATTTTTAATCAAAGTAAATATTTAAATAAAAATAGAATAATTTATTTCCTAATCATTTGAATTGTGTGTGTTTGCATATAATTTTTTTGTGTAACATATATCGAATATCGAATGATATAATATCTAAAATGTTATTCTTTCATTTAGCGCATAGATTTCAAAAGTGTCAGATTAAATTTCTGAGTGGCAGAAAAGAACAAATAATTCCCTCCACAGTGGCAGGCAGTGAAAAAAAGTTAATTTCAGACCCTGGTTTCTATAGTAGTAGATACATACAGGGAAGTGTAATCATCCTTCTCATTCTGTCATACACCCACTCCTTCTCTTTAGATCTCATCTCTCTCTGTCATTCCAGCTCTGTGTCACAGTAGTCCTGTCATTGTCCACTCTTATTTACTAACACTAAAAAACTGCCAATGTCTCCTAGAAAATTGAGCATTACTTGAAGGCAAATGGCATCATGCACGTATCCCCCGCCGCCCTCCACAATCTACGTGTCTTTTCCATTAACGTCTCTTTCTTTTTCCTCCGCCCATCAGGCAAGAGTGTGGCAGGTAGTAGTGATTATGCCTCCCAAACCAATATACACTCAGAACAAAGACGTGTTATTGCTTCGGCCCGTTTCCTCCTTGCGCACACAAATATCCAAACCGAGCCATGGTTATTTCCTCCTCAGTGCGTGACAGTTGGTCTTTAATGTTGAATGCGGTGGACTAGCAGCTGTAGTATCTCTTCATTATCTGGTAAGATTGGCTTAGAGTTCTGTGAAATGTCAGCCTCAGTCCGAGGTCTCGATTTCTATCACATAAATACATTTAGTTCCTGGAAATACTAGGGCTGTCCCGAATACCATTTTTTGGGCTTCGAAGCTTCGGTGAGAAATACTCCAAGGTATTCGAAGCTTCGCGGAGCAGCGAGGTGAGGCGTGGATCAGCAGGATAACATGTTCTTCTGTCTGCCTGTCTGTCTCCATTTCCCCCATTTCAGCCCCGGACAGCACCACTGCCGTAATTAGTGTTATAATACAAATAATGAATACTATTGTTGGATTGTTCCTTATTTCATGGGCTATTTGGGGATCTTATATATAAAATATCTACTTCTATATAAAAACAAAGCCTTCGAATAGTGATTAGGAAGTCTACAAAAAAAAAAAAAAAAAAAAAATGGATTACCATGGCAACAGTCAAAGCTTCGAAGCATTCGGGTCAGCCCTAGAAAATACCAAACTGTAAAAAATTTGAATAAATAAAAATGAAAAATCAAAGGTTATTCATGAATTCACTATATTTACTTGCTTTTTTATTCGGGGTCACAAGGATTTGGACTGTATTCAAAGAGGACACAAATACACCCAGGACAGGTCGCCTGTCGTCTGTCACAGGTAACATTGATGGACAGAAAGGCGCCCACGCTCCGAGTCACACCTATTGGCAATTAATTTCCTCTGAGCCACCTCAATTGCATGTCTTCGGACTGTGTGTGGAGTCTGGATCACCCGGAGGAATCCCACGTGAACATGGAGAGAATATAGAAACCCACTGAACCACAGGGCCTTCTAGCTACAGTGGGAAGTGAGCCACAAGAGCCAAATTATTCTGTTAGAAAGCCAAATGCGGAGCCATCAGTGCACAGAACAAGATTAGCAATGAAACAGTCAGTTAAATTTGCTCAAGTTCCCGAGCAACCACATTTTATGTTAAATTGGTATCAGAATGCACATACAGACTGCAAACAGATGGCAGCTGCAACATGCAAATTAGATTCCCATCACAGAACTGCTGGTCTACACGGACATACGATACTGTACATCGCCCCGGGCTGGGCTAATGCAGAGCCACTTGTACAAGCACCGATGAGATGGTGGCGAAAACGCCTCTCACTCTCTTTTTTTTTCTTCATCTCTCTCTCCTGTCATCCTCTTCTTGCTCTTTTAACCAGCGGTGATGAAGAGGGCTAAGTAGAGTCATCAGAGCAGACAGAGGAGACGTTCGGGGCTATACAGCTGGTCCCGATGCCTGGTCCCAGTTCTCAATTCAAACATTAAGTGCACACAGGAGCCCATTTATCCTAATACAAACTGTGGAATAGGGATGTATACTGAGGATATAATACGCCGCCTATGTGTCTTTATGCGTCTATATATTTTTGTAAATGAAAATATGTTTATGATCTACATTTTGTGTACTTACACTTGTAATTGCATCTGCCTGTGTGTGCCAGAGCTTTCTCATCTCTAGTAAAGGTCCCTGTGCTGCCTTGAGGCCAGTGTTTAGCATGGATGGATGACTGCACTACTGTCAACTTGGCCCGATTGTGTGTCTGGAGTCATGCGTGCATTTCATGCCAAAGCGTAAAACTTGGAAACATCTATTTACATGGAAAGCAGACACACACAGACACGCTGTTGTGGGGAACAGCAAGAGCAGTGAGACAGCTTAGGACACACAAGAACAAACATGGACACACAGAAACAGGAAAAAATAACAATTGACACAAGACTTGTATCTGTTTATGGATATAGGATCAAACTATAAGACAAACAGAATGACAACTTACACTAGGGCTGCCCCCTCTTAGTCGATTAGTCGACTAGTCGGTCGTTTTGGTTTTAGCCGACCAGGATTCCTTCAGTCGATTAGACATTTTTCATCCTTTTTCATGCTGAATGATGAATTTCCAAGAAACATATGGGCTCAGCTCTGGTAAACAGAAGATTTAAAGTGCTGCTTTTGTGTGACTCTTTGTGGAGAAACTCTGTAAAAGTCTTTCAGATCTCTCGATTAAGTCAAATAATCGATAATAGTTGACAAAATCGTGAGTGTTAGGGGCCTTACACATGTCTGAAAACACGTGGGAAACGCCAGCTGTGCTGCCTTTTTTCCTTTCCAATGTGCTTGGGCGGTTGCACTCCTGTCGCGCCTGCCGTTACTATGCAACCAGAACCTGCGTGCTGCAATGATGATGATGATGATGAATTGGCAGGAAGCCTCACTGACTAAACTGAACACGATCAAAACACAGATAAATGCATTTCCAGCCGTAAATCCCTCACAGTGGCTCGATTTCTCTGAGTCAATTTGGCTCACCTTTCAACCGAATGTTGTGACGTCCTCAGACAGAAAGGGTGAAGCCAGTAAAATAGTCTGTGGAACAGATCATAAAGCTCTGTGGTAGTCCTGCACACAAATGATTAACTTCTCCCTCCGTATATTTACCATACACTGATATTTACGGAAGAAGAAAACATAGCTGCTGGCTGTGATTGGTTGTTCCTCGTCACATGACATGCTGTGCGCGCTGCAGCGTTCCAAAAGTTGAACTATTTTTATCTCGGGACGCAGCCATTGCGGCCCGAAAAATAGGCTCTTGGGAACGCTTGCACGCCGCGATGGCATCGTTCTTGTGTTTGAGCAAGCCTGCTGCGCATCCACATTAACAATGGATTTGAACACGCAAAAGACGTGGCATTTGAACGGCCCCTAATAATTTGTTTGGTCAGGACCAGCCCTAACTTACGCAGAGTAAACACACAAACACACAAACAAACAACAGGGCTCATAAACGTCTTTCTCTCTCTCTTTCATACACACACACACACACACACACACACCATCTGTGTTCAGCCCCTAACCAGCTCTTAAGTATCCGTGTCTTTCTAGGAGCACAACCCATTAGTTTCCAGAGAGACGCAGCTTTAGTGTGTAAAAGTGTGTGTGTGAGAGAGAGAGAACAAGCAAGAGGGAGCATTAGCACTGTGTTACAGCGATAATGGCATTGTGTTAAGGCCATAACGGCGTCTCGGTTGCATACCCAGTCATGCTATGTGCCAGCCACTGTTGGAAACTGTATTTGGTTCTGGGACACGGGGAGAAGCCATTACCGAATCCCCTTAGTCAAATATGGACAAGAAGCAGCGCAGCAGAATGGCGGAAAATGCCCCCAAGGCCCAATTTATTGTCTCAGACACATTCAGGAATTGGTCAAAAATAAGTTGAAGCTTTAAAAACAGCCTAGAGAAATGTACAGAAATAGAGCGAGACCATATATTTAAGAATGTACCTTGTGGCTTTGGATTAATATGTTTATGCAAGTTTAGAAATGGACTGCAATGAAGTCAGGCTCTTCTGTGCAAAGGCTCCCAGTACCAAAGTGAAAATGTAACATAATGTTAAAGTGGTAGTTTTAGGTTTTGGGGGGTTTTGGGTGGGGATTTTGGCGCAAGCATCTATTGCTGCTTATTGCACCTTCCCGGATATCTCTGGTCAATCAAATAAAGAGGCCGGTAGTGCCAAATGTTATCAGTTCGAAAAGCAGCTGGGGTCCAAAACTGAGTCGTCCAGCCAATACATTGAACTTAACTTTTGTTGCAACGTCATCTTTCACTGCATTGGCCAATCAAATATGTGTAAGTATTGTGTTGTAAAACTGCAGAGATTTACTGTCTGATAAGCATGGATCAAACTGAAGTTCCTGGATCTCATTTAACCGGTTCACTGGTACCTTTAGCAAGACATCCACACCAAACACAGGAAAGCAAAGTTCGGTCTCAAGTCTGCTCCACTGTTTCTGTTCAAACACAAAGTCAACCTTTTTTGGGTCAAGATTCTCACTAGAAAACATATTCAAAGCTGATATAGTTATTCACTTGATTTCATCTAATGAGCTAGAGAGAACTTAAACTTTAGATCATCTATTTTAAAGTGCACATAATGTGATTGTGTCAGAGATAGCTTCTGTTTTGGTCTACTAAGTTTCTAACTCGTCTGTCATTCACTGCTTTCTCACCTGTCTAATGAGGGATAATATGAGCCATTCTGGCATCATCCTTTGAGCGTGCACTTTGATCTCACTCTTTATCTGCCTTTAGACTCGCTGGTTTATCTCCCCAACTGTGTCCTGTCTATCTCTTGGACACACACACTTTTCCTACAGACATATAAAAAATGTCTACGAGTGATTTTTTTCTCACCATTATGTTGACATATGGCCCTCAGAAGATAGCAGCAACAACAAAAAATGACACACATGAAACCAGATTCCACATTTCACCTTACAAAGTCTGTTTTTTTATGAGATGTGCAGACATTTGGAGAAGCAGAGAGAAAGAAATGTAATTTTTTTCGACAAAGTTAGAGTAACAGATGACAAATGTGTCCCAAGACTGGGGCCAGGGAACCATGTATATTGACTGCACAAAGGATGGGGACCACAAAGCTAATATTTCTTACTCAGTGTTACTGCATCAGCCTGTCTGTTGTTGTATACTTGAGTGTGTGTGTGTGTGGCTGTGTTGATATAACAAGCAAAACAGAATGAGAAGATGTACTGTAGCAGCTTAGCTACTTCCCAACTATTTCTTATTTTATGATTTGAGGTGCGGGTTTTGTTCAAATATGTGTTGGCTGTCTGAATGTGACTTATATGAGCACTTCTAGCTAAAGCGTATGAAAGAAATAGTGTAGAAATAATGCCTGCAATCAAATTATATATTTAGTTGTTGCAACTATTACATTTGATATTTCCTGCTTTATTATTAATGACTTTTGACTTAAAGTGTTAATGACTGAGACACTGAGCTATGCATGAACACTCACACCCTCCGGTGTCATATTAAACATTTTAACCTCGGCTGTTCACACCTTAATTCTTCAAAATATAGTAATTACCATCAAGGTTTTAAAGCAAAAATGTGCTGTATAGTGCATGTTTGTGCCCAGCCTTTGCCTCTCTCATCACTTCAATCACTAATAGATGTGAAGGACAGCTTGTCATATTTTTCTTTCTTTCTCTCTTTGATTATGTTTCACCTTTTTTTCACTCCCTTCATCCTTTCTCCGTTTAGACAGCTCTGATGTGACGGGTTTAATCAACTGGAGCTGATTTGAATAACGTGTGTGCGTTTGGTTTGTGTGGTGGCTATGTATGTGTGTGTGTTGTTTCATTAAAAGGGAAAGTGTGTGACTATTTCTGAATGTGGATTGCTTTAATAAAATTCTGACATGTGTAAGGTTGTGTTTTTGTTGAGCGATTCCTCATTTGTCTGCATGTGTACGTGGGTATGTGTGTATTTAATTAAAATGACAGGGACGTGTGTGTCTTGTGTGGGCATTTGTGCATTTTTATATTGTGTGTGTGTGTGTAACACTTATATTTGCAACTAAACACCCGGGAAAACATGAAGAAAAAAATTACGATGATGTTTTATCAAACTAAATGTCTGTTCTGCTATTTTCCATCTCTTTAATAATGAAAGCACCAATTTCCTGGCACCACATGAAGCCATTCAGTTTCCAAATGTATTCTCACAGTTAAACCTCGGGTTGATAACAACTTTTTTCCACTGAAAATAGCTCGCAGCACTATCTCCAAAAGTCCCTAAATCTAGCGAGAAAGTCTCCAAGTCGGCAACTGACAGCCCTTTAGTCCCTTCAGGCCTCCCTCCAAAGCCACTCCTCCAAAATGTTCATTATGAACGTAAACAACGAATGTGGCTATTGTTAGTACTCACAGCTGTGAAGCTAAAAGCTTGTGGAAGACTCCGGTGATGTGCAATGCATGGGCAGAATGCAAGCAGGTAGCAGGTAGACAGGCAGGTAGGCTTAGGAGCACCGGAGGACACACCGGAGTTTCACATGATTTTTTTCAGATTACCTGTCTCATGCACTACTGTCAGGATACAGTGACCGTTTTATAATGGATTTGTCTGTGTGTGTACGGAGGGGTTGTAATTGGGGGCTCAATAAAAATAAATAGAACAATTGAAGCTCAATTTACTGTCACTGAAAGCATCATTGCTATCTAGTCAGCAAAACAACCCCAACATCCCTCACAGTCCAAATCAACAATGCTTACATGAGGAGATCGAGTAAGAAACAGAGATAGGGAAAGGGGGAAGAAAAAAATTCCATTGATGCTCTACTGATTTGTTGTGTTTTAATGTGAATGCACAAAACTTCTTAGGAATTCAGAGACAGTTGCCGCACTTTCTCTGGTTCAAGCTTCTCAAAAGTGAGGATTTGCTGTTTCTCCTCGTCTCACACTATAGCAAACTAAATACCTTTTGGATTTGGACTATTGGTCAAACAAAACAAGTCATTTTAATGACATTACCTTCGGCTCTAGAATTGATTTACTGATGATGAAATAACTTGCTAGCTTGTTAAACTTGCAGCTCTAATGATATGAGTGTAATATTATAACATCATAATAAGTCTGTGCACCCTGTCCACAGTCTCTCGAGAAGGGAAGCTATTTTTAGTTCAGGTAAACTGTCACAGGTGCTATTTTGAAATGCTAAATTGAGCATTGCAGGCAAAAAATATTCAAAACACACCTACATCAGGATCACCACATCCAGCCTAGACTAATGCAAACAGGTATACTCACAATGCTGCAGAATTATTGGACCCTACCACCTGTTTACCAGCATCAAACTAGAGACCTTATTTTAAAAATTAGCCTCCCATCAACACGTTAAACCATAGTCCAGTCTGTTTGATAGTTTTTGACATATGACCAGAAAGTTCAGTACTTACAATATTTATCACTGTATTACTGGATAAAAGTTTTCGTAGGAAAACGACGTGTCCACCGTGAGTTAAACTTAGTTGAGATGAAAAGAAAAAAGTTCTACTAAGTTGCTAAACTCACCCAAACGTTCTTTTTGTACACGGGTGAGCAGACATAAAACAGAGCAACACCCTCCTCGCATTAAGACATGGAACAGAGAAAAGAAACAAGGGAATAAAAAGAATACGAATATTTTAGAGAGGTGGAGAGGAGACGGAGTAAATGCAAGGGAGGAAAGAATTTAAAGCCCCACATTAAACTCTGAAAATGGGCGGGTTGCCACACAGCACATTGGGAGGTTACTGTCACATTAAAAATGCTATCTGTAGATTTTCCTCATTTATAAATCAGAGTGAAATTACGGCGAGTGACACATTAAAGTAGTGGCAAACTGTCTGTGTTTGCAACTGTAGCCCTGAAGATCCTTAGTGGATTCTTTAAGACTCATTTGGGACTTTTCTGGGTTGAATTTGGCTGGTAAGTGACTGAGCGATTCTGAAAAAAAAAATCATATTGGAAGCTTTCAACAGTTCAGTAATAATGTGACCACATATATTCAAGTAAAGCCATCTCCAGGCACTTGAGCTATAACAGCGAAAGCGAGAAACACAGCGAGGGTCACAAGAGAAAAAGAGCGAATGAATGGGCCAGAGGGGTGACGAGAAATAGAAAGTAATCCTAGTTGAAAGATTCAAACCTGCACATTATCTCCCATATTGTAAGGGTTAGTAGCCTCAACTCTGAGAGTAGTACCCCGTCACAAAAATACGCAAGAATCAGATGACGAGAGAGAGGGAATATGAAAGGAAACGATGAAAATGTCAGGTAGGAGAAAGGCAACAGCAGTGAGAGTGGAAGTTAATTCTAGGAGATGGAACTAAAGCCATACATTAGCCTTTCTAGTGGAGGGGTGAGCGAGCAGAGACCGGCGATGAATAGGAAGCACAATAATTGTGCAATTGTGTTAGTACATATGTACTGAGAGATGTATTTGGAGCAAGGATGAGTAAGAGGAGTAAAAAAAGGGTCACTGGTGACTGTGTCAGAGCTGTAGCCTTTCTACAAGCATCTCTCTGAAGCAGAGCTACTCCAGGGGCGCTCAGCCACTATCCGATTTGTTCCATCAGTGTTGGAAGTCGCATCTGGCCAACGGCAGCGAAATGGCTTCATCCAAATTCAGACGGAGCAAAAGTTTCTTCAGACTTCTACAATCGCTAGACGTGAATGAAAAAAATGTGGATGGAAATTTAACTTAATTAATGTGGTGGTCTATTGACAAAGAATGAATCAATTGTTTTACATCATTGTAAACTGAATATCTTTGGGTTGTGGTCGATTAAAGGTACAGTGTGTAGGAATTTGGCGGCATCTAGTGGTGTGGTTGCAAATTGCAGACAACTGAGTACCCCTCCGCTCACTCCTCCCTTTCCAAGACTGCGGTAACGTGAGCCGCCGAGTGCAAAACCGTCGTAACGCTGTTCGCCTCACTCAGAGGCCCTCCTTACCATAATAACACTACTTTAGGAGCAACGGAAGTCAGCGGCTGGCGGTACCACGGTTTTTCACTCTGCGGCTCACGTTACGACAGCTTCACAAGCGTGTCGGAGAACTACGGTGGCCTTCTAGTAACGTAAAAATGTGAAAGGCTCTCTCTAGAGCCAGTGTTTGGTTTGTCCATTCTGGGCTACTGTAGCAACTGCGAAGAAGACCCGCTCCCTATGTAGATATGAAGGACTCATAAGGTAGCGAAAACACAATGATTCTTAGTTATACTGTATATATACAGTATATAGTGATTATACACTAATGAAAACATAGTTATGAATATTATATTCCATTTCTGCTAATAGATCCACCGAAATGGACCTTTAATCGGAGAAAAGCAATTTCAAAACATCACTTTTTTTTTACATTTTATAGAATGAGCACTTTGTCAATTACTGGAAAAATAATCAGCAGATGAATCGAAAATGCAAATAATCATTAGTTGCAACCCAAATGTAGCTATTCCTTCTATTTCCACTCTGCTTCCTTACAGCTTGCGACCCCATCCACATTGAGGCCATTTGGCAATTTCCTATGCATGCTGACATGTGTAAGATGCAGAAAATTGCCGCCCATGTGTCATCATCTTAAGCGAGACAAAGAGAGAACAGAGTGTTCAGATGAAAGAGTTTATTTCAAGCGGCGTTGTTGTAGTAATGAGCAAACGGGAGGTCAAAGGAGCTGCGCTTCTATAAATTATTTTGAATGCAGCTCATTTTCTCCATTAAGACCCATTTTCACATTATAGGGTGTAAAGAAAGATTTCAAGTGAGGTAGTCTGTGACATGGTGAGTTGTTTTCAAATGCAAACAAAAGGTCATAGGGGTGTGGGGGAAGCCTTTTAATAAAGGATGATGTCGTAGCTGGTTCAGCTTCCGTGTCAAGTACGATCATAACTTCCCAAACAGTAATTGTCCACTCAGGAGATATGAAAAGCAATGACAGGGAAAGGAAACAACAAAGAGTGCTGTTATTGTGTGAAACATATCAAAGAAACACAGCGAGTGATTTAGGCCGCGGTGTGTTTGTGTGTGTGTGTGTGTGTGTGTGTGTGTGTGTGTGTGTGTGTGTGTGTGTGTGGTGGTTGTGGGGGGGATGTGAGTGGATGAGGAGGAGGAGGGTGTGTAGAAGGAATTTGAGAGAGATGAGGGGATCAAAAGGAAAGCTGGAGAGCAGAAGAGGGAGAGATTTCTGGTCAGCTGCTGTCATGAGATGCAGCCTAAAAGGGATTATAGCAAGTTTGACAACAAAGTGTGTCTTAAGACCAGAGAGTAGAAAAAAAACAGCTGCTTAATTGGGCAGATAGACAGCAGGCCAGAGAGAAACACACACACACACACACACAGAGGCATGTATGGCACCTAAAGATGCAGCTACTACTGCTGTTAAAGCGATTCTTTTTCCTCATTCGTCTCAAAAAGTAACACATTAAGCTGACATTCAGCTGACTTTTCAACAAAAGACACCGACGAGGGCTGTGAAATCACTGAGCGCAACTTTTCAGAAGACAAAAAAATCAACTTTGAAGGAGTTGTAGCGAGGCACACACACACACACACCACTCCTCCTTTGAAGAATGATATCAATTCTAAAGATTCTCACATATAAATGATCAGTCAGGCAGTCTATCAGTCTATGTATAAAAAAAAAACAAAGGGTTCTTATTAATGCAAACAGGACAAGGTGTTCTTTGTGATTTGAAGTGATCAATAGTGTTCTCCTTCAGGTGACTGATAAAAGCGAGAACAAATGATTCTTTCAAGTGATTGTTCTAACAGCACTCTTTTCTTTCTTCGTTTTTTTTTTTTGTTCCACATCTTCTCCCCTCTACCTTCTTCATCCCCTACTAGGAGTGGGAAAATTATTGATTCAGCTATGTAATGCAACTTTTTGTTGAAGTTGATTTTTTTGAATGCCAGAATTGATATATTTGCTTCTTTTGAGCCCACGCGGAGGAAGAAGGAAGTTACCGCTGTTATTGATGTAGTCCGAGTAACGTGACGTCATATCCGTTCCGTATCCGTCAACCAAAACAAACCGCAGCCGGTTGCAGTGAGCCGAAACAAAAACTCGGAGGGCCTGCGTGGACACAACCTTCACCCTCCCATTTTACATCAAAAGTGGTAAACACTACGCATACAGTAAAGTATGGAAACACTTTGGGTTTCACACATTGCCAGGGAAAGCAGAGCTGGACATCACGGCTAAAGCTGCATGCTAACTCTGTCATAGACAGGAAACGTTATTGTATTGTGGTAACGTGCGGTCAAGCCGGCCATCACTCTCATCTCCGTGGTCAAATCAGCCGACACTACAACTGTAGAGCACCCATATACTGACATTTATGGTAAATGCATTCAAACGGCCCCGATGGAGCTGACCATGGATGTATAAAGAGAACGGAATTGGCGGGAGAGTTAGCGACGGACTTGTTGAAGTTAGCGGAAGTATACATGTGACTACGTCCGGTTTTCAAAATGAGGTGGTAACAAAGGGAACTCTATATTTAAAATACATATATGGAAATAAGATTGATTCGATTTTATTCACAAGATATAAAACATTACATTTCCCTTATAAATTAAAAAGAAAATACCACTAAATTTGCTGAGGGAAATGTCTTTTTTCTTTGATTTTTGGGTTGCTGGAAAAATAATTTAACAAATAATCCCTGACAACGACTGATATATTTGACTTCAGGACATCTCTCACTAAGTACATGCTGAAAATAAAATATTTTTACCGTATTAATTTAGATTTTTCAAAGTTTTTAAAAACTTTAAAAAAAAATTCAATGTAAAAGTCCCTAGAAGTGTATGATTTAATTTTTTTCCATGGTCTAGTGTTAAACAATTTAACAAAGATCACAATAAATCGTAATATCAAATTGCAATACATATTGAATCGGCACACAAGTATCGTGATAGTATCGAATCGGGAGATAAGTGCATCGTCCCAGCCCTAGTGTCCAACACCTTTCACGTCTGCTTTCTTCTCCTATAAGTTCTTCATCTCTATAAACTCATCCTCCTCTGTCTTCCAGTTTTCTTCAAGTTTGGATGTGATCAATTTTTCATCTTTGTCTCCCCCCCTCCTCCTTGTCCTCCTCCGTCATTACCCCTGGATCCCCATCTGTCTTATTTATGACTCCCACCAATGTTGCATTCACATTGTGATTGTAGATAGTAGAAAGTTTACCTGATGTTCGCTGATGTCAACAGTAGAGCGGCGGTAAATCCATCAGTGTTGCAGTAAAGTGACGCCTACTGCATCTGCAGACACTAAAATGACTTTTGTCTAACTTTGCTTTCTGTTTCTGTGGCAAAGACGGGCAGATGTTCAATTTTGTCTCGGCGCTGCTCCTCAATCAAAGTTAAGGACAAAATGAGCAACAAGCCTCTGATCCTATGATTGAACGCTGGGGTCTGGTAGAGCATAATTTCCCTACAAAGTCTGGTTTGATTGAGCCATTTCAAATATTTGCTTCATCCTAAAATTAAGGCTGTCAATCTATTCAAATATTTGATCGTAATTAATCGTATGATTGTCCATGATTAATCAGGTCAGAGGTAGAGGGATTCCTTTTCTCGCCAAAATTTAGTTTGGAGCATTATTTAGCCTCCTTCTCAACAAGCTAGTAGGACATTTTAATTAGTGGCATTAAAAACAAATTTGCGGTAACGCATTATTATCTCCTTAACTTTGACAGCCCTACCTAAAATATAACCTGAAATAGACATTTTGACAGGAAATATTGAAGCCATGCAATGCCATCTAATAAAAGAATATGTTGTATGCCCTTGAATGAATGACCTGGTCAGCCCTCTTGTTCATCAAAATCCGTTTGTTATTGCAGTTAAATGACAAGCGGCATACTAAACCTCTCTCTCTCTCTCTCCTTCATAAGTCCTCTTCCTCTCTTTTTGTCTTTTCTGCCTAAATCCGTCCTCCTCTTCTTACTGATTATCTCGCTGTTATTTCTGTCCATTTCTGCCTCTCTCCGTCTCATACATCCCCCTTTTTTTCCTCCTTAATTCTGTCCATCTTCCCTCCCCAGCCACCCATACTGGCAGAGCAGCGCAGAGGTTTCTTAGATGTTTTAAGCTCTTATATAAGACTGCAGCTCAACCTGACTGTGCATACTGTACGACTTCGAGTGTGCATGAGTGCAACAGCTGATTTCTGCAACCACCCGACAGTAAATCTACATGAAATTATTGCTCATATAGGTACTTCTGTTACCATCTTTTCAATAACTAGGCCATAGGACTTTGGTAAATAATGTATGAGTACCAATCACCATTGATTTAAAGTTATAATCCATAAGGTTTTAATTTTATCCAACCCCATTTTTGATACTATTTATGGCCAGCATTTTTCATCAATTCCATGTATATTCATTCTGTAAATTAGTTTTCATTGTTACTGGTTTTCATTGTTACCTATGTTTGCATTCACCATAAAGGATGCACAAAAAATAATGTATGCACATATTTTGACAAATTGTAGCGCTGATGGTATATGGTAATAATTATGGTAATAATTATGGTTATATTCATGTTTGTTGAAAATGTATCTAAAAAATGAAACAAATAAAATCCCAAATCTGAAAAAAGTTATCTATAAAACATAAAAATCGAATGCGATACAGTATCACAAGAAAATGAATTAAGTCAGAAATTATGTGAAACGTTTATGGCAAACATGAACCTTGACTATGACAGTAGTAAAAAGCTGTCCTCGGAAAGTCTGGTGATAAATTCAAATGACGCAAATGTGTTGCAGCAAGGGCATTTAGTCTCTCCTGCGATGATTGGGGCTATGAACGCTTTACGAGTAGATGAAGAAAACGTGTAAAAGGTCACACCAAGCTTTGATGCTCGCAGTAGGCCTGCTGCCATGTTGAAAATGGCCAAGGCTGGGCTTAAAAGCATTCCACATGTTTACATATTACTTCTTTGGTATAAGAGTAAAGTAATGTGTGCGTAGAGAGTGTGTGGTTGAGCGACAGAGATAGAGAGTGACGCTGGATCAGAGCAGAAAGCTGTTGGCGATGGGAGCAGATAAGAAATAAGTGGTGAAGTTAAAGATGAGATTCACTAAATGAAGACAGATTTATGATCAACGCTGTGTCTACTTGACCTACAGTCCCGTTCTGGCTTTCTTAAATGAATGTCACGATAGTACATTAGGAAATTTGCCCTTCTCCATGCTTGGCGGAGGCATTAGAGTGGAGCGTTGTTGTATATATACACTCACCGGCCACTTTATTAGGTACACCTTGCTAGTACCGGGTGGTCTTCTGCTGCTTCAAGGTTGGACGTGTTGTGCGTTCAGAGATGGTATTCTGCATACCTTGGTTGTAACGAGTGGTTATTTGAGTTACTGTTGCCTTTCTATCATCTCTAACCACTCTGCCCATTCTCCTCTGACCTCTGACATCAACAAGGCATTTCCGTCCACACAACTGCCGCTCACTGGATATTTTCTCTTTTTCGGACCATTCTCTGTAAACCCTACAGATGGTTGTGCGTGAAAATCCCAGTAGATCAGCAGTTTTTGAAATACTCAGACCAGCCCGTCTGGCACCAACAACCATGCCACGTTCAAAGTCACTTAAATCCCCTTTCTTCCCCATTCTGATGCTCGGTTTGAACTTCAGCAAGTCGTCTTCACCACGTCTAGATGCCTAAATGCATTGAGTTGCTGCCATGTGATTGGCTGACTAGCTATTTGTGTTAACAAGCAATTGAACAGGTGTGCCTAATAAAGTGGCTGGTGAGTGTAAATGCACACGCTGTATTGATGACTAAATACAACTGTTGTCACCAAGACTGAGGAAGAAAATGAGAAAAGAGAGATTGTCTGATTGAAAAAGTCAGTTCAGAGAATGTAGGCTGTTGCATAATGTGCTGCAGTAAAAATCTGAAAATGGTTCACTTGAGGGGAGGCTTAGTGACACGCACACAAAAAAAAACAGAAGAATGTGAAGTTATAGAGTAGCTACTGTCAGATGAGGTTGTTTAATGACTGAATTGGTAAATTTGTATTTGCCCCAACAAAATACACATGAAGTGAATAATTTAGTGAAGAGAGAGCGAGAACGTGTGCAACTACATCTACACGTTTTTTTGTCGTTTTATGTTAATTTGAGCATTTAAGTGAATATTTCATGATGAGCTGTGTTAGAAGTCGGGAGTTTGCTGCCTGTGTGCAGCAGCAAGTGGGAGATTAAGTGAACACAGTAAGAAGGAATAATCATTCTGAACGCAGCTCACATCCACACAGATCATGACATGGCAGGCATTAATGATTCAGAGAGAGAGGCATAAAAAGAGTAAAGGAGGAAGATGGAGAGAAAAGATGCCAGGTGGGAGGCAAAGGAGGAGCCAAAGATAGGGAGAAAGGAGAAGGGGGGAGGTTGGGGGGTAGATAGAGAAAGCGGTGGTAAGGAAGGGAAAGATGAATAAGCAAAGGGAGACAGGCTGATGGGGAATAAAGTGGCGGAGGAAAAGAGGAAGCCTTAGAGTTTTTTTTCTTCTTCTTAGCTCCGAGCAATTTTGGTTGGTTCATTCCTTGTGCTATATTTTAGGAAAGCGTGACGAGACAGAATGTGAGAGCAGAGATAATGCAGTCTGACATTACAGCAGTGTGAATACCAGCTCCGGCATTTAACACCTCATTTTCCAATATTTTTCTGCTGCTGCACCTCTGTTTTTTAGGCATTTAGAACAATTGCGGTAATTTATACTGTGAGAGTGTTGACATCCGTCGAATAGGGTAGGAGTCTGCTAAAGAATAAAGTAAACTGAGGTGAGGCTGACAATGCTTGGTCAATATATCAAGGTAATATTGGCAATTTATCAAAACTCTAATTATCAGCAGGTCATGTGGTGCATTTTTATGACTTATTACTAGGGGTGTAAAGATTAACCCATGCGTGTTTGATACAGCTACATCGACATGAAACTCTGAATCCGACTCACATTTTGAGGGGAATCGGTCTATATGTCCGTCATTGACCAATACAGTCAGAAATAGCTCCCCTTGAGCAGCTTTTTATGTGTTATCTGTGTGTATCAGCAGAAAGAGAGAGAGAGAGTTGTCTGTGTGTGTGCGTGGGAAGAGACAGAGGCAGCGAGACCTGATATATATATATATATACTGTATATGTGTGTGTGTGTGTGTTTCACGATGTGGGACACCATGTCACTAACCAATAGCGTTCCATCACATCATCATTACAGATGTACGTAAGACGTGAGCTGCATTGAGCCATATTGGTATAGGAAATACATGACACGTCATAAGAATACTATGAGTTAAACTGAATAAGATCAAAGCTGAATCGTATCGTATTGAAGAAGTGCTATATAGAAACTGTATTGCGTCGTCGTAACATGGTTAACTGTATTGTTTTTGATAGATCGATTGTTCGAGATACGTACTGAATCGCATCGAGAGGGAAAGATGCACAACCCTATTAACAGGGATGTAAGAAAATATTGATGCACGAGTATCTCAATATTATGTTTTGCGATACTGCATCGAGTGTCCAAAAAGCTTTTAATTAACCTCTTAAAAATCTGATGGCCCGCCTGCGGACCCGGTCGCCATTCTGTATATCGGAGGTTGTACTAGGCTCAGTTTTAAAGCTAGAGTGAAGGTACTGGCAACTTATGAAACTAGAAAAACCTAAGGAATTCATTAGTACCAATGGAAAAACTGGCATGGACATTTTGAAAGGGATCCCTTGACCTCTGACCTCAAGAAATGTCAATGAAAATGGGAAATGCCCACTTTATGATAATCACATGCAGTTTTAAAAACCGTGCAGATTTTTGCAGGCAATACAAATGTGTTATTTTCACCTATTCTACAATGGTGTGTTTGAATATTTTTGCATACTAAGGTCCCTAAACAGTCTTGAATAACATAAATTGGGTTTGACTGGAATTGGGAGACTGTTGTGGATCCAGTCAGTCCAACTGTATTCATGTGTGATGATGTTAGTCCCCATAGTAACCATTTCACATAGCAACTTCTTTTACTCAGATTGTATACATATGGTGGAGTATTCTTTATACTCTGACAGTTTTCCTAAAATTAGATTTGAAAAGATTTGCAATATATCGCCTTGCTTGCTTGCAGTATCGTAATATATCACAATACATTGAATCATTACCTCTGTATTATGATATGTATCGTATTGGCAGATTCTTGCCAATTCACAGCCCTATTAATATCCTACCTATTAAATACATATCAATTAGAAGATGAAGGCACAGGGAGGTTTTTACCATGAATTACTTCAGCCTGCTCAGATTACTTGGACAGACAGACAGATAGAAGAATCAGTCTTCATATCAAATTCAGATTCATCAAATGCAGCCTGAAAATAATACAGTGAAAAAGGCTGAGCCACACTGGCATACAGACAGGGTGGCAAGGGCCAGCTGCCAACCCTGTCAACCCGATTACACACACACTACACTTACACACATAGACACACACACTTCTGATGTTTGCTTAGTCCGGAGGGCACACACATACACACAAACACACACACTGGCACAGCATCAAGGTGGCATGGCAAGGCACTGCTAGTGGCCTTGTCAACTCAAGTAACCTCCCACAGGAAACACAGAGACACACAGCCCCAAAAGCACAGATCGTATGCAAGAGAGAGAAAAGAAAGAAAGGCAGAGTGTATTTGGGGGGGTCATATAGAGGGAGAGGAAATAGAAGAGGGAGAGAAAGAGGGAGAAAGAAGACAAGAGCAGCAAAGTGAGGGGAGAAAGAGAGAAAGACAGCAAAATATTGGTGGAGTGAGCAATATAGCAACAGATGGACAAAGAGAGGAAAACAGAGAGGGAGACGGACAGGAAAGAGATTGGTGGAGTGAGCAACAGAGAGACAGAGAGAGAGAGAGAGAGAGAGAAAGATGGTGGAGCAAAAAGACCATCTGCCATTATTGGGAGACTCCAGGCAGACGTTTGTATGATGCCGAATGTGTGTGTCTGTGGGTGGCTGAATCAGTCTCTCACTGTCTCTGCACGTAGATGTGTGGGTGTACAGTATGCTAACAATCATGTGTTTGTCATTGTCTCTCTTTGAGACTCAGCCGAATCCCACACAAGATAACGCACACACACACACGCAGACCACAAATGCATGCCGGCTCATGATATACATCAATACTTGTACATTCAGAGTGACTCTATACTATGAGACAGTCTGACCTTGGTGATAACTCACCTGACCTCATCTGTTTATTTTGACTAGTCTGAAAGGTTCCTCTCTCAGGATTTTATTTGAAGGCTTGTAAACAGGCTATAAACAGTACCTGGTAGCCATTTAGACTACTTCCCAAAGCTTCGAAGTAGGGCTGTCAAAGTTAACGTGATAATAACGCGTTAGCACAATTTGGTTTTAAAGCCACTAATTTCTTTGATGCATTAATGCAATTTGTGATTTTTAGGTTGTAGCGGACTCAGTTTTAAAGCTTAGGAATCCATTGGTACTGTCATACTAGCTTGTCGCGAAAGAGCCTAAGTAATGCTCTAAACGTATAGTACATTTTGGCAAGGAAACACTGGCATGGCCATTTTCAAAGGGGTCCCTTGACCTCTGACCTCAAGATATGTGAATGAAAATGGGTTCTATGGGTACCCACGAGTCTCCCCTTTACAGACATGCCCATTTTATGATAATCACATGCAGTTTGGGGCAAGTCTTAGTCAAGTCAGCACACTGACACACTGACAGCTGTTGTTGGGCTTGAGTTTGCCATGTTATAATTTGAGCATATGTTTTATGCTAAATGCAGTACCTGTGAGGGTTTCTGGACAATATTTGTCAGTGTTTTGTGTTGTTAATTGATTTCCAATAATAAATATATATATACATTTGCATGAAGCAAACATATTTGCCCACTTCCATGTTGATAAGAGTATTAAATACTTGACAAATCTCCCTTTAAGGTACATTTTGAACAGATAAAAAAATATGCAATTATTTTGTGATTAATTGCAATTAACCATGGACAATCATGCAATTAATCGCAATTACAAATGTGATTCGATTGACAGCCCTACTTAAAAGGAACACTGTTTTGGTGTATCAGTCTTTATATTCATCTGAGTCACCAGGCTGAGACCAAAGCTCCTCCTCTCATTATACAACATTAAAACGCACGCAGTCTTTTGCCAAAAAGCCTGCTGTATTACTTTAAAGATGCTTCGTGTGGAAATGTTTGCAATAAAGAACTGACAGGAGATCTTAATGGATTCGCACCACAACACAGGAACAGAGTGCTGTCATTAAGGCACTAACAGAGCTAAAGCCTTAAGAGTTTCTTCTAATGGCAGATGGGTGAACAAGTGGAAGACGGATGGAAAAAATAATTTCCAATATGTGAGGTCTCCTAAATAAAGACAAAGATAAAAGCACATAAACATCAATGTCAGAGACAAGCCTGGAACATGCAGCGAGGTTTATGGGAACATTTGCACTGATCATAGCACTAACAGGAGATGAAAGCTAGCGGATGTGACTGTGATCATGATAGGTAGGAGCGCTGGTACCACAGTCAGTTAACATATAGCACATTACATAATGAGACAACGAAGGAGTTAGATTATGTTTGCATTACATCCTTGAGCAAACGTTCAAGTCAGTACTATGAGGAAATCTGATATTTAAAAAATAACTACGTCAGTATGTCTGCAAGTTCTAGCTCCTTAACTACAAATGACATTATCTACTTAATATTTTTGCTGACCATTTTTGAATGCATACTATTCAGTTTAGGGCTGTCCCGAATACCATTTTTTGGGCTTCGAAGCTTTGGTGAGAAATAAGGTATTTGAAGCTTTGCGGCACGTCTTCATCTCCCCCTTTTCAGTGCCCGAGACAATGGCGCTGTCTCTACACCTACCTCTACACATAACAAACAGCGGGGGAGGGATTATTCCTCATTCTTCATTGCACGGGCTATTTTGGGATTTAAAGTTTATTATTACATACTTATATAAAACAAAAACCTAAGCTTTAGAATACTGATTTGGAGGTCTATTACCATGGCAAGAAGCTTTGAAGCATTCGGGTCAGCCCTAATACAGTTTAAGATATAATCTATGTTTCCTACAGTTACATGCATACATTGGTTTCCATTTATATACAAAGGGAAAATTAGCAGACTAATGATATACACCTAATGCGACATCGAGGCTGTGTGATTTTTAACCATCTTACTTTATCAGTGTGTGGTAATGCTGTTTGATATGAAAAGTCTGACATGTCACAGTCACAGGTTTTTGAGTGTTTGCCAACCTCAAGAGTGGCGTGTCTTACGTAACAGGGCAGAGAGAGGAGTGACATGGAGGGTGGTGTACTGTGGATGAACGCAAAGAGAAACTTTTAATTAAGGCCGTGACAGACCATGGATGATAACCCTCATCCTTCAAGTATTTGGTTTACGTTTTGTCAGCTTCTGCCTGTTAACATAAATTAACTGAAACCAATGAAGAGAGCTCAGTGCAGGGTTGTTGATAAGGGAAGAGCACCAGAGCGGGTCGGCCCGACCACGCAGTCAAGTGAGCAACACTGCAGGAAACGAGTGGATCGCTACTTGAGTCCGTTTGCTGCAGCAACTAAAAGCATTCAGTGTGCTTATTGGCCTGTTAGTAGCTAAGCTAAGCTAAGCTAAGCGATAAGATAAGATAAGCCTGTATTGATCTTATATGAATACAAAGTAATGAAACAGACAGCTCCGCTATTTACTGGCTCACTGCAGCGTAAGCCGAACATGCAGATGACCGGCGCCCCTTTCCCGGGGCTCCTCGCTCGCTCACCAGGCAGCGGCATGGAAGGAGGCGGGCACCGTTCGTCTTCATGTGCTGCCCAAGCTGCAGTGCCACAGAGCCGGCAAAGTTTCCCTTTGGGGGGAATTACATCATCAATCCACTTGACGAGGACGGCTTCAACCACAGCTTTCCCCCAGCGCATTCGTTTCTCATTACCGTCATGATTTCAATATGCACGCAGCACCCGCCTCAGGTATCCAGCCGAAAAGCAGACGGTCCGCGAGGCAAAGAATCAAGAAGGTAAAGTAAAAAACAAAACAAAACATTAGTCTAACGTAGTTTTAAAATGTTTTTCCATTTGTTGTTCATGTATGAAAAGACCCAAAATGAAAACTGTAAGCAGACTACTTGATTACTATAAGCAAATTATTTAAACAGCGTTTGTATAGGAATGATTCTGTCCCAAGCTTTTAGATCCATATAAGCAGTTGATCACTGCTGTGATGACTATCAGCGGTTTCTACTGTATGACCTTTCCCATGAGGGGTCATTGATTTTTAACCAGTTGACTTTAATTGCCATAGTCATTACTTAACCACTTGCCAAGTAGATATCCCGCCTCCATGCTCATTGAATATAATCAATACAGTGTAATCAGAAAATAGTCATCAATGTCAATTTAAATGCTTTTAGTTGGTAGCCAAAGAGCTCATAAGCAGCACTAACCACAGTCATTACTGAACATCTACATACAGCAAAATTAGGGTGATCCCGCTTAAATAGTCAAATCACAGTAAATGAATTCAATACCTTGCTCAGTGTATCGGGCCATGAATCCCTTGAACACAATTTCTCAAGTCAGTAAAGGTTTAACTGGCCAACTTACCAGTGACAAACACAACTTCCCTAAGCTTTAAGGTGCAGCTATATCCTAAGTATAGGTACCCCTGGCTGGTTTCTCCCATTAATGATAGGGAAAAGACCTTCAGAGTGCTAGATTGCTCTGTAAGCTCCATTGATCTGGCTTTATTGGCTATTGATTAGCAGTGCTGCACCCATACAACTGATCTGTTGAAGAAGCCATAATGGCTTACACAGGAGGATGATAAGCCATGCCCTGGGGAACAACTAAAAGGGAGAAGTTATCAATAAGGAACGCTGTCCAACCAGCGATTAAGAAGTCACTGCAGACCCTCTGTATTTGCCTCCTAAAAAAGCTGCCTCGTAATGTGTTTCTTAACTGAACCACGAAATAAGAAGCTGGGTTGGAGCTCTTTCAATTCCTAAAGTATGTCATAATCAAAACATTTTGAACTGCTTGCCTTCCTCTATTATCAAATTCAGCAAATATTTTCTCAGTGTATTAGAACCAAACTGAGCAAAGGCTTTTTTTCTGATGGGTATCCACTTGACAAAAGGTATTAGCATGATTTAAAGTGTGTGGGTCTCAGGAGAAGATTAATTTACGCAAATTGCATTCCCAAGGCTGCAAAAAGAGAAAGTTTTTACTCCAGTTCAAGAGTGGAATGAGATTAAATTCCTTGTGACGGTGACTTATTGGGTTTTTGTTATTTTTTTCTATGATACGACATAGCTGTATCCTATTTTCTAAAGGGAATATAAAGTATAATTCATTTATAGTGAGTGCATAATGACATCTGTGTTATTGTCTGAGGGCTGAAACACAATACAGTATTATGGCTTGGATAAACATTAAAAGCTCATTAGACATCACACAATGAAAAGGAAACTCCGGTTGTGTTTGTGTCATCGAAAGTCACGCAGATTATTATGTTCAGTTTGATTCACAACTCAAACCCAAGTAATTGGAAGATATACACTGCACAATGATTTCACCGAAACTTTTCAACTGAAACTATGCTGCTGCTTCTGTCAGGGGAGGTTTATTAGCATATTATTAGGATTATATTGTCTGTGGTGGTTACGGTCTAAGAACTAATGATAAATGAATTGATTTGAAAGGAGTCAACGATTGGATAGCACTCTTGGGCCAAAACAACATGTAAATATTACATGTTACATTACATTATATTTCTTGATGAGCTTAGTTACTCATTGAATACATTGCAAACTATTCTAAGCAGTAAGTCACTAAAGTGTATTTATGTCGCGGATGCTGATGTCTTCGGATGATTTCTTTAACAATAGAGGATTAAAGCACAAGGCAAATCTCTTGGGACAAAAATAGAGAGATAGACATTATGAAACATCAGTGCTGGGACAGAAAGAGCATTACGCAGCCAGCTTATAGAACAACAACATCAACCACAATCATCCCAGTCAATCAAGGATATTCACTTACAGTCCATTATGTCTCACACAAACACACACACACACAAGCTAGGGCTGGGTAGATACACCCATCTCCTGATTCAATACTATCACGGTACTTTGGTGCCGATTTGATACGAATTGCGATATTTAAGTATTGCGATTCAATATTACGATTTATCACGATTTTTATTAACTTTTTTAACACTAGACTATCGGAAAAAAGTTGAATCATACACTTCTAGGGACTTTTACTTTGGAAAATATCTAAATTTATACAGTAACAGTGTTGGATTTTCAGCATTTATGTAGTCAGAGATGTCCTGAAGTCAAATATATCAGTCATTCTCAGGCATTATTCCCAGTCTACAACAATTTCTTCTACCTCTACATAGACTTAAATGAAGTACATATATTGATTTTGGCATTAAAAAATTTATTTCAAAATCGTAAAAAAAATTACAATACATAGGTGAACTGTTTTTTTTTCCCCTACCCCTAACACAAACATGCACACACTGCAAAATATGTCTTCATCATGTACAGGATTTGTAGTTTAAATCAATAAAAATTGCATTTGTTTCCAAAACTTGCTTTCTTAAAAGGCAGGAATTCTGTAACCATAGAAACAATGTTCAGTATTAACTGCACCTAACTGTGGTAAATGACAACAGAACTGACAGACTGTAGAAAAGCTTCTTTTAAACCATGTTTACACTGAAATACACCAGACAGACACATCCAGGTCCCACATAATGGTTAAAACACTCCCTGTTTAGAAATTAAGTCAGGGTAAAGTCAGGCAAAGGTTTGCTCCTTTTAGAAGTGATTTTGTTGTCAGATGAAAGGTAAATAGCACAACAGAAGAGCAGTAAAACACAAACACAAGTGTTCAGTTAGGGACCAGAATGTCTGCATGAGTTGTGCTTTTGCTGCAGACAGTCTGAGGCATTAACGCTGTATCTGAGACAAAGTGACATAACAGATCAGACAAAGAAGTTGTTCAAATTCGCAACTGAATTCGCCCCTGTGAATTTCTAAGGGGAATTGCATTGAGGCCCACATGAAGTATATAGTTTGCTTGATATAACAAAGAATCATTAAGCTCCTATTAGGCCCAAAAATGTGCATTAAGCGTACATTTCTAGTCTGGAAGGATAAGATCTAGAGAGCACACGTTTATAACATTAGCTTTTAATAAGGGGCAGAAAAATGTAATTTCACTTCAAACGTCTTACAGTATCCTCATTTATACCTCCATACTGTTCTGTAGGTATCCTATCCAGACTGCCACAGGGAGGAAATTAATTGCATTGCTTTCTCATTGTTACCTCCTTCCGCAGAACAGCAGGATAACCCAGGGGAAACTTAATTCATCGTTTATGAAGCTTTTTCTTGCAGTCTTTGAACTTTTGACACTGCATCTCCACCACTTTGATATAGTCCTGAAATATGTGTACACACCTGCTTCTCTTTGGCAGCACCCAAAATGCAGTGAGCATCATAGAAGTTCAGAAACTTGGATTCTCAGTGATGGTTCTCAGAGGGAGCTCTTTCTTGCTCATGGAGCACCTGTTCTTCCCTTCATCCAGTTGAGTTTGGAGTCAATCCAGTTCCCTCTTAGTTGCAGGTGGATTCGCTTTTGCATTTTAAGCATTTTGTTCTGGAATTTTTGTCCAAAATACTTTCTCCATATATTGCTTGGGAACTCCAGAAATAGATTTTGTCTTCTGAGACCAAATTTCAAATAAGAGATGAACAGCAGAAAGACGTGGAAGTGGATTTTAAATTGTGCCTTTCAGACAACATGCATGGGGGAAAAGAAAAAAAGAAATAGCCTGAGAGACCCCGAAAATAACACAATCAGATCAAACAGGTGAGCAGTCGCCGCCGCCGGCAGTGGTCATATTGTTTTGTCTAATACAATAGAACGTTTCTATGTTTCCGTTGCACTTTTTCTAGGAATTTCAATACATTTCACTTCTCTGAATATGTCATCCTTCCATATGGTCGATATACATTCCCTAAGGAATGAGCTCTGTCTTATTCAAAGAAGGAAAAGACGGAAAAGAACAGAGCCGAGAAGCTGTGAGGCAGACAGTTTAATCCCCCGCTCCTCCAAAAAAAGGAGCGTTCAAAATCACAAACATCGGCTTTTCATCATGGCAACCAGCAACGATTCTCACGATTCTAATTTCTGCAAAAATGCGTATGTGTGGGTGATCCTCATTTATTCCAACCTGGCCACGTTGCCTGTAGCCAGACAGGAATTTAAACAGAGAAAGATGAGGTATTATTAACTTGACAATGGTAATCAAACCATGCAATGTTTACACACCTTATTCTCACACACACATAAAGCCGGTATCCACGACTCACATCTTATCTGTCTGTTTTTACACTCAAAAGCACATTGCTCCCCCAGTCTCTCTCTCTCTCTCTCTCTCTTTGGCTGTCTCCTGATCAACCTGTAAGTCTACGAACCCACTCATGTGCCTTTCTAGAGATATAAATATGTATAGAATTAAAATGGAGCTCCCACTGGAAAAATACACACATGCGCACAAATGCACCCCATACATTTCAACCTTGTTTCTAGACATTAGCATGCCAGTGATAAGGCAATGAGGCATAACATTCAGAGAGCCTGATCTATAATGTCTCGGTGACGCCTCTGCAACGTTTAGAGGAGCGTTCGCAAACCCCTCATACATATGCATGGCCTGATTACCACTCCTCCTTGTAGGTAAACATACAGTCAGAGACTGCAGATGCACATACATTCTCATAGGATCTTGTATACACATATACACAGCGGACAGTTGCATACAGAAAAAACTGACAAACAGTAGGCAACAAGATAGGAATTCATGCATACATACACATGTCTGCAAGTACATTTTTAAATGTTGCGGAAAAATCTGGTTCTCTGTAAAGACAAGAAGTTGCATAAATGCTGCATGAATGCTGCATGACTATCAGTGCGGTGAATCACAGTGATAAGTGTTGTTCTCTGAAGCATACATTCTTTCCTCAATGAATGAATGATTGAATAAATGAATAAACAAATCAATAATTAATGGTCCTGGAACAGGAAATATGTCTTGTAGACTTTTCAGTTAACACGTGTAAAAGGTGTGCTTGACAAGTCAACAGAGAATAGATGTAGCAGGCGTGAACTGTCATCAACTTCAAGCAATAACATCCAACTAGCAGGAACACTATGCTCCTCTGTCCTCCAGCCTCTAACCTTTATCAAGGTACAACATCACAGAGGATCTGTGAAAATGTGTCTTACATGAGACACAAAGACAAGACAAAGGAGTCTTCCAGAGAAGTTTGGAGAAAAGAAACTCCTCCTAGCTGGAAATCTTTCTATAGAGAGGTAGAGTCCCGCCCTTACCGATGGACCCCATGGGACCTTATTTTGGAAACAATATGAACGGTAGTAAATGGAGAGAGAGAAATATTTTTTTGAACTTGTTTGAATTGCGCCATGAATCACACATATGATGTTTGTCAATTTAAAACATCATTTTTCAAGTCAAGAAAGTCTCATATTTTTTAGGGATAATATGCATTTTATTAACATCTTAGTTTAATATCTGTCAAGTTTTATGAAGGATTAAAAAATAAGATTGCAGCTATAACTTTACATAGAAATAATCACCTTTAGGCCTGCATCACATTACTTTAGTAGAATGAAGCAAGAGATGGTTGTGCATCATGATTACTTGACTGGATTTCTCTGCGTAAGCATTTCTAATTTGGCAAAAACATCTCGCTTCCTTCCTGTCATCCTTGCATCTCTCCTCCCCGTGTCTGCAAGTGAGGGTGGTTGTGGGGATACAGACATTACTGCTTGTGTTTCATGCTCATCTGCACACACACACAGCTCTCTTTTTTCATTTTACAGTTCCACACAGCCGCAGACATATAAACAAAGACATAATCTTCGACACATACAACTGCACCTAACTGCCCAAATGCAAAAAACAAATAAAGCCGCCTTCTGTTTTCCATACACACAGAGAGTCTATACCCTCCATTCATATGCAGACAGAAACCTTCTCCATCATCCCACACTGTTATTTTCAAGTAAGTTTACAGGGCTCATAAACGGGTTTTATATAGTCAATATGGCTGACTGTGTCTGGTACACTGTGTCCTCTACTCACAGCTCCAGATTGTCAATATGACAGTAAAAATCTCTGTAAACACCCTCTCCTCATACCACTCTGAATCAAGTTTAACTGCCAAGTGCACTTTAGGCGTTTCCGTCCAAAGTGCTTCATATCAATACTGGAAATGGTAACAAGCCTTTATTATTTTTGGAATAATCCATGTTTGGTTTTAGGCATTTATGTTGGAATATTGTTTGTATACGTATTTCCATCACTAGCATCACATTTTACAAGGAACCTCCATGAATGCCCCTGCAAGAACCTTAGCTGTAATATATTTTCATTCAATACTATTTTCTGTTACAGATTAATACACATTTGGTGAGCTGGTGGGCATTTCTGGCAGCAGAATGGTTTATGTGGGATTGACTCAAAATGAACTACAGTGTGCATGTTTATGGTAATGAAGGGACATGTCACCCCGTGCAACAGGGTGTCTCATTGATGTGCTTTTAATAGTTTTTGGACAATGGAGCTCTATGGCACAGAGGAATGAGGCTTTAGCTACGCAGGCAATACTTGTTAGAAGGATCAATTCATTGTTGGTTTTGATCTTTTCATGGGATTTGCTGACTATAAGAAAAAAATATAGAGAATCGCCACCCTTATCCTTTAATTCTCTCTCTCTCTCTCTCTCTCTCTCTCTCTCTCTCTCTCTCTCTCTCTCTCTCTCTCTCTCTCTCTCTCTCTCTCTCTCTCTCTCTCTCTCTCTCTCTCTCTCTCTCTCTCTCTCTCTCTCTCTCTCTCTCTCTCTCTCTCTCTCTCTCTCTCTCTCTCTCTCTCTCTCTCTCTCTCTCTCTCTCTCTCTCTCTCTCTCTCTCTCTCTCTCTCTCTCTCTCTCTCTCTCTCTCTCTCTCTAACAACAGGGGAACTTTTAACTTATAATTGCCTCCGCTGCCCTGTCCAGACAGAGATTCAGAACAAGACCCACACAAACACACACACACACACACACACGTACACACGCACAAAGCTGCTCATGCTGGTCTTCGAGTGGTCCCCAAGGAGAATCCACTGTTAGTAGATAATTGGTTTCAAACCTTCACAATACCATTCCTCCCTCCCATCCCGTTCTCTACGGAAGTCTTGCCATCTTAGCCTCTCTCTTTATACATGTCTGACGCACTAATTGTATGCATTGTGTTTTACTTGGTGTGTAAACAGAGACGTATTTTAGCACAGTTTACTGCTGTATAGGTTATTTAAATTTACAACTTTGTTTAACGGTATTTACTAGGGGTAGGAAAAAAACACCCATGTATCGTGATTTTTTTTTACGATTTTTAAATAGATTTTTTAATGCCAATATTCGTCACCAAAACAAACTGCAGTGAACCAAAACGACAACGCAGAAAATGGCAGAGGGTTTGCATGGATATGACATGCACTCTCACATGTTAAATCCAAATTGGTAAACACTACCCATACAGTAAAGTATGGGAACACTTATGGTTTCAAACATTATCAGAAAAAGCAGTTATCATATTGCTGTAACAGCAAGCCACCACTCGCATCTCCGTGTGTCAAATCGGCTGCCTCTACAACTGTAAAACCCCTATATACTGACATTTATGTTAAATGCATTCAAACGGCCCCGATGGAGCTGACCATGGATGAATAAAGAGAACGGAGCTGACGGGAAAGCTAGTGACGCACTTGGCAAAGTTAGCAGAAGTAAACACGTGTGACTACGTCAATAAGGTGTTAACAAAGGGAACTGTATATACAAAATACATACATGGAAATAAGATTGATTGGATTATATTCACCAGAAGTATAAAACTGTATATGTCCCTTATAAATTAAAAAGAAAATACCACTAATTTGTGAAGGAAATATCTTTATTCTTTGATTTTTGGGTTGCTGAAAAAAAAAAAAAAAAAATACTGCCTGACAATGACTGATATATTTGACTTCAGGACATCTCTGATTATATACAGGCTGAAAATCAAACATTTTTAAAGTATTAATTTAGATATTTTTCAAAATAAAAGTCCCTACAAGGGAATGATTCAACTTTTTCCCCATGGTCTAGTGTTAAAAAAGTTAACAAAATTCACAATAAATCATAACATCGAATCGCAATACTTGTAGAATCGGCACCCGAGTATCGTGATAGTATCGAATCGGAAGATAGGCGTATCTTCCCAGCCTTAGTATTTACCTGCTTTGTCATTGGTGCTCATTTAACATTCATGCTAATAAAGGAGAGTGACTCAGTCTATCTGTTCTGCACCTGTAGCTCTGCCCCATTTTCTGCACTGTTTTAACAGTATGGAGGAGAGAAAGAGAGAATCAGCAGACCTACAGTTAATACAAAGTTTACCTTTTATCAACTTGACTGGGTAGTGACTTCAAACACACACATACACACACACACACACACATTAAAAAAAAGCGTTGTGTTCTCGTGACACAACAATACCCATGCTAACACGTACTCAGGTGCATTTATGCATGGTGAACAATATCCAAGCACACACACACACACAACAAGGAGTTACTCAGCGGTATCATCAATTTCGCAGTCACCCGCTACAGCAGGCAAAAATGTCTAGCTCGCAACTCTAAATATGGCATCCAGTTTCCAACATCCCATATGGGTCAGTTACCATGACAACCACTGCATGCCTGTCCAAGCAGCCTAATATTTACTCAGCAGATGCATGTTTGCTGTCTGCCTCTGCGGTAGGTAATGATACTGGCCCACCTGGTGTTTTCTATATAACAGACTCAATCTATAATACATGAAGTAAGTACACACAGAATTCAGGGCATGCGGCTGGTTCGACTGATTTTAAATCTCAACTTGTTTTTCTTTTTCCATCATCTTTTCTTACTCTGGCATAGAGGCAAATATAAAATGAAGACAAAGTATAACTATCAATTATCCCAAGTGAGCCAGTTTCTACGCAACCACTTCATAATACACTCAAATAAAAGTCTGTGGACATACATGCATAAAGCTAAACTGGAATTATGGCTGGGTAAAGTAGCTCTCTATATTATTTACCTCACTTTCCCCTAATATATGCTAATAAATCTAATTTCTGTGTGTTCTCTTTAAAAGACAATCTGCGTCTCCGTGGTCAAATCGGCCGACGCTACAACTGCAGCACTCCCATATACTGACATTTATGATAAATACAGTCAAACGGAGCTGACCAAGGATGTATAAAGAGAACGGAGCAGACGGCAAACCTAGCGACGGACTTTGAGAAGTTAGCGAAAGTAAACACGTGTGACTATGTCCGGTTTTTCAAAATAAGGTGTCAACAAAGGGAACTGTATATACAAATATATAGAAATACGATTGATTGGATTGTATTCACCAGAAGCAAAAAAATATTACATGTCCCTTATAATGCCTGACAATGACTGATATATTTGACTTCAGGACATCTCTGACTGCATACATGCTGAAAATCAAACATTTTAATGTATTAATTTAGATATTTTTCAAATTAAAAGTCCCTAGAAGTGTATGATTCAACTTTTTCCCATGGTGTAGTATTAAAATAGTTACCACAATTTGCAATAAATCATACTATTGAATAGTAATACTTAAAAATCACAATACATATCAAATCGGCACACAAGTATTGTGATAGTATCGAATCGGGAGATAGGTGTATCGTCCCAGCCCTATATTATACATCAGTCTAGTGTTGTGGTAATGCAATCAATGGGAGAAATCCAATGCTGAACTATAAATCAAAATCTATACCGTGGGTATGTACAGCAGACGTCCGTCGAGTCTACCATAAATCCAGCTATACGATGGCCAGTGCCACAAAAATAAGATCCAAGTTGTAATAAACTGGAACTATTCTAGTTTATTTACAGTAAGAGCACTAAACGTACGCAGAGAAAACAACAAATACGTTTTCATCACATCAGTGAGTCAGTGCATAATTAGAAAGTTACCATCTGCTTTTATCCAGTGAAACAGAGGAGGAAGTCGCTGAGGAAAAAAGCAAGGACACACAGAGAGTAGTAGGACGAAGGGGACGAAGGGGACGAAGGGGACGGTGTGAACACCGTTCCAGGAAGGTGGGATGATAAAACTGCCTCCTTTTACAAGCACTAGATGGTACTATAAAATCTTACCTTGCAGGGTTTTTCCTGCATATAGAATAACGAGGCCTCCAGCTCTCGACAAAACTCTGATGGGTGTCTTCATAATAGACACTATTTTCTAACAAGCGTTGCACTTGGTAGATTTCTGTCATTTGGAACTGCGATTGCGGCATTACGCCATTGTGTTGGCGCTTTATCGTAATCAGCACAGTGCACCAGGAAAGGCGCTGCCAAAACTGCCAAAGAGGAAGAAAGGAGCCTTCTGTTTTTGGCTGGACCGCAGCTAAGTGGGCGCGACAGTGTTTCCGCTGGTAACGTCTTTGCCACCACAGCAAAAAAAACATTAAAGAAAACAACTTTTCCCTGCGGTTAGATGTAATAATATAGTTTTATATTGCCAGCTGGCATTTATATATGCCGTTGCAAGCGGCAGTTGGCGTTTGTGAAAGCCGCTCCATGCACTATGCCGTGAACTACAACGCCAGTGTGCGTCTGTTTCCACCAGTGAATTGTAAAGAAATACATTTTTTTCCCCATTTTATTGAATACAAAAGTTCAAACATGATGTTAGTTCATTACAATGGCCTACATCTGAGAACATGAATGCTACTGATAAAAACAAAGAATTTAAATTATGAAGCAAAATCAACAAATGTTTGCTTAAGCCAGTTGAAGGCATGCTGCCACATGCCTGTGTGTGCACTGTGCACATGATCAGGATGGAACCACCTACGCCTCCATTTGAGCCAGGAAAAAACCCTGCCTAGCCCTTAACACACACACACACACACACACACACACACACACACACACACACACACACACACACACACACACACACACACACACACACACACACACACACACACACACACACACACACACACAAGCAGGCTGGTCCATAACACCCCTCACCCATCCCAATGTGTGTTGGCCTATTGGATCTGGAGCATGAACCAACTGAGGCGAAGCAACACACAGTCTCTCTGTCCCTCACATCCAGCTCACCCTCTCATTAGGGACAGCTCACCATGTTGGGCATTGTCTGTTTAGCCAACTGCTGCACACACACACATGCAATACAGATATACTCACATTTATACTTTACCGATCAAATGCTTGTATTGGAGCACAAAAGCAGAGTATAATACACAGGCAGGAAATACGCAGAAAAAAATGAACATTTTACATTCAGTGATGGCGAGTGTCAAGATGAGTCAATAGATACCTGAACACAAATGTTCTGTAACATCAATGACACATTCTCAGAGAAGCTCTCTTTACATTGTTCAGCAACATTGCAGCGGGAGATAATGAATAATCCGAGTCATCTGTTGACATTTCTATAGGCTGACTGAGAGTGAGTTTGAAATCGATTGAATGGCAGCAGTTTGTTTCTGTTGAACACTCTGTTGTTAGATGCACAGATCCACAACAGTTGCTGTTTAACTAACATCCAGCCATTTGTAAGATCTGTGACAAAGACAACATTGACAAGCATCTTTTGTTTACTCCACTAATTTTGTAATTATATGAACAGTAGGGCTGGGACGATACACCTAACTCCTGATTCGATACTATCACGATACTTTAGTACCGATTCGATATGTATTGCGATTTTTAAAAATTGTGATTCGATATTATGATTTATTACAATTTTTGTTAACTTTTTTAACACTAGACCATGGGAAAAAGTTGAATCATACACTCCTAGGGACTATTAATTTGAAAAATATCTAAATGAATACATTAAAATGTTTGATTCTAAACATGTATGTAGTCAGAGATGTCCTGAAGTCAAATAAATCAGTCATTGTCAGGCATTATATATTATTTTTTTTCCAGTAACCCAAAAATCAAAGAATAGACATTTCCCTCATAAAGTAGTGGTATTTTATTTTTAATTTATAAGGGACATGTAATGTTTTATACTTCTGGTGAATACAATTCAATCAATCTTATTTCCATATATTTATTTTGTATATACAGTTCCCTTTGCTAACACCTTATTTTGAAAACCGGACGTAGTCACATGTGTGTACTTCCACATGACGCATTAAATCAAAGAACGTTTGCCGTGATTGACTGTGACCAAAACCATAGAAATAATCATGTTTTTCTCAGTCTGGGCACAAAAAGGATTGATGGTAAAAAACGTAGCATTTGAATGGAGAAGTTTGGATATGACTTGGTACTGGCTGGGTTATTTCGGTCGATACCTTAAAAGGTATAAGGTACTGAGTACTGATATTCAGCCCTGCTGTGGTCTAACTGTTGTTCATGGAAAATCATCTTTTCTATGATCACTATCATTGAATTTGTTGTGTTTCTTCCAATACTGTTTTTGCAGTTTCACAATTGCTTCAAGTAAAGAACAACTATTTTTTTAAGTGTGTTTAGCTCGCTGCATAGCCGAGCATCTACACACACAGTGAGGGCAGAAGAGAATACGTGATTATTTCTGGATCCTCATCTATTAAATGTCCACATTTACTAAATAAAGACAGAGGACATCACACATTAACAGACATTTTGTTCAATTACATGAACTAAAAGAGATGCACTGAACACAAGCCCTGTTCTGTACAAACTGATTCCAACATAAGAGACTGAAATTGACATAGATATTAAGACAACGTACAGAAACACAAACAAATTGCTATAGTTACAGTGAGCTGACTGTATTGGATTACTATAGCAACTGTCTCCATCAAAGGCCAAATATCATGGGAACCACAAGAGAGAAAACAGTATTGATGCAACAAACAGGAAACACAGTGATCTGCCTGGTTCAGTGGCACACAACCTACTTTTAACTGTGTGTGCATCTATTGGTTGGTTTATGTGCAAATTACGTGCAAATTATATCTGACAGAGAACCTTATAGGTGGATTTGAGGATGTGTTTTGCACGTCTGTGAGTAGCATTAATGTGTGTGTAGCTACAGTAGTTGTCAGTGTGATTGTGTGTATGTGTGTGTGCATTCACATATAGACGTTCAACCATGATTGGGATTTGCTTTGGTTGCAGGCGGGTGGGTGGAAAAGAAATGAAGATGGAGGTCAGAATTGATAGAAATAGAGAGACAGAAAGATAGATAGGCTATTGATAGATTGAGTGAGAGAGAGAGGGGAGGAGAGAGAGACTACGGTGGAAGATAAAGTCATTAAGAAGCGGCTATACCAAGAAGCACGGGGTCAATAGGTCAACACTTAGCGGCAAGTGTCAAGTAGTCAGCCATCACCACATACACCTTCACGGGTCATTTTTCTGTGTGTAGGTATGTGTGTGTTTGTGTGTGTTTCAATGTGTAAAAATGAAGCAATTTAGCTGCCATTTCTGCCCGTCCCTCTGCCGTATGTGTTAAAGGGCTATTGAGGATATTCAGCTTGTGGACACCCAGCAGTGGATAGAAATAAACACGTACTTAAAACACTTTGATGGTAGGAAAGGACAAGAAGGATGTAGAAAGAGATAGAGAATTATTTCATAATGGAGAAGGAGGAGGAGAGAATTGCAAACAAATAACTTGACATCGAAGAAAGGAAGATATGGAGACATAAATCACAGTCAGAGAGAGAGAGAGAGATGGAGAGAGAGATGGACAGAGAGAAAGGGGAGTGAGAAGAGCAAGAGATGGACTTCAGGAGAGAGAGAAAAAATCATTTGGATGCTTTTAGAGCCCACATTTTAAGTCCATCATATGACAATTATTGATTTCCCATTGACTCTAATGGACATGATGGGCCCTATATATTCATCTATAGCCATCAAACCATTAGCTACTGAGCCACACACACACACCAGCATTCAACCTTAACTCAGTAGGAAACAAAATAAAACATATTTTGTTGTTAAATGTCTGTTTGTATCCCTATCCGTGTGTAGTTCGTTCTCAGTGTGCACCAACAGGGAGGCTCAGAATAACTCGTGCTCTAAATAAATGCACAATCATGCAAGTGCCATGTGCATATTCAAAGACGAAGCAAACACTCACACAGGTACACCGGCACACCCCATATTCATCTTTCCCTATCACACACACTCACTCACACACACACAAACACATCCATTCTGCTCCTGTCGAGTGTAATAGAAGACATGGGGGAAAGACAACAGGATAATAGGATTATTATTCTCTTTTAATCTCCATGAGTCAGCACCACACAGTTTGTGTGTGTATGTGTGTCCTCATTTAACTAGTGTCTGTTTCTGGGCACAAATGCCTGTTTATTTACTGATTATATTCTGTTTTTCACTTTGAAAGAATATTAAAATTAGGGCTGTCAATCAATTCAAATATTTAATCGCGATTAATCGCATGATGGTCCATAGTTAATCGCGATTAATCGTAAATTAATCAAGATTTTATCTGTTCAAAATGCACCTTAAAAGGGAGATTTGTCAAGTATTTAATACTGTTATCAACATGGGAGAGGGCAATATGCTGCTTTATGCAAATCTATGTATATATTTATTATTGGAAATCAATTAACAACACAAAACAAAGACAAATATTGTCCAGAAACCCTCACAGGTACTGCATTTAGCATTGAAAATGTGCTCAAATCATAACATGGCAAACTGCAGCCCAACAGGCAACAACAGCTGTCAGTGTGTCAGTGTGCTGACTTGACTATGACTTGCCCCAAACTGCATGTGATTATCATAAAGTGAACATGTCTGTAAAGGGGAGACTCGTGGGTACCCATAGAACCCATTTTCATTCACATATCTTGAGGTCAGAGGTCAAGGGACCCCTTTGAAAATGGCCATGCCAGTTTTTCCACACCAAATGTTAGCATAGGTTTGGAGCGTTATTTAACCTCCTTGGCAACAAGCTAGTATGACATGTCGGTAAGAATGGATTCATTAGGTTTTTTTAACCATGCCAGCTTTTCCATGTCAATATTTAGCGTAAGTTTGGAGCATTATTTAGCCTCCTTTGCAACAAGGTCGTATGACATGGTTGGTATCAATGGATTCCTTGATGATACCAGTATCTTAACTCCAGCTTTAAAACTGAAGCTATTACAACCTAAAAATCGCAAGTTGCATTAATGCATTATAAAAATTAGTAGCGTTAAAACAAATTTGCATTAATAAAAACATTAAACAGAGAATAAACAAACAAGAGTGAGTATTATCATCTTTAAACAACAGACGTTTGTCACCATGAGAAGTTGAAACACTGCAATGAGTGATTATTGTCATGGGATTATCCATATTTTTGGGTGTACTACGCTTCTAACAGAAAACATAGTTACAGTATATATCGTAAATGTTCTCTTGTTGCTAAAAGACTGCTGTTCTTCACATCTTCCCCAAGTAATTAGTGGCTATATTGATGAACCTGATGTTTCAAATTAAGCCTGTACTTGAGGCATTATTAGTAACCATAAAAACAGTTGGCTTCCGCTGTGTTGTCATAAATCCGTGCCACTTAATTTCCAGAAAAGCCAGATCTTCTTCAGCTAAGGGACTATTGAAATCTTAATAAATTGGTACCATTTTAGTTGAAGAAATAATAGGTGCAGCTTGGCCAAGGGAACACTTAAGTCTGAACAGATTTGTCTCATTTTAGCGTGAGGAAACTCTAGCCAGGGGACTATTGAAGTCCTAATGAGTTGCACTATTTTATCTTGAGGAGACCCAAAGACTGATTTGACAAAGGGACTGTCGAACACCTTACAAATTAGTACTATTCTGAGACCCAGGTTTACTTTAGCCAAGGAACTATTGACTTCCTAATTAATTAGTTTCACTTTACTTCGAGAAAAGCCACAACACCTTTTGCCGAGGGACTTTTGCACAAGGTCAAAAGAAGTTACTGATACTTAAAAGTGAGATACAACTTGTGCTGGTGGAATATGATATGTATGAGTCAGCATGCCAGAGTTGGCGTTAGAATGAGTCACAATGGATAATACTTTTATTAATAGAGCTAGTGTAGGAGGCGGTTGGTCACATGTATATGCACACACATGCATATAATACAGCAGTGCAAAAACAATTCAAACATATTTGATTGCCATATCATGCTCAGTATTGTTAGTAATTTTGTATATTTTACATAATTGGGCACTTGAATGCTCCAAACTGCATACAGAACAGCACTGGGATAACACTGCAGTGGCTATGATTACCTATTTGCACAGTGGAGGAGAACAGACGTGAACAAATTAAATTACAACAAGAATGCAACAGTGCTAGATGCCTGAGGTGAAGTAAGCGTCACAAACACTCTATGGTGCTTCTGCGCCTTGCTCAAGGACACATTGACTTTTAACCAGGACATACTGTGCTTCACACTAATGTGCTATCTTCAGGGTTGGAAAAAAAAAAACACGGCTATGGGATCTCTCCAGCAATGATGAATAGAGCAGAAGGTAAGAAGCCAAGGGTTGTTCATGACATTAGCCTGGAGAGGACATAGAGAGGACATGTGCTATACACCTTGTGGAACCAGCCTTTTTTTTGTACCCCTGTTGTAAAGGTCTGTGGACGAGTGAAATCTCATATGTGATGTAGGGCTGTCAAATTTGGCCAAAACTGAGGTTAAGATATTCGCTCTAAACTATTCAAATATCAATTTTTGCACATTATGTCAATGTCCATGACACCGTGTTTTAATTGCCCGTGAGCAACGCAGTTTTGAGCTGAACTTTTGTCAGACGCCCTGTTTCTATTCATCACTGTCGCTCGCTTTTGAAAGCCCGCAATGGACGAGGAACGGCTGATTCGTGAAGTTGAAATGATTAATTCAAATATCTGTTTTTTTTACTATTCAAATATATATTCGAATTCAGAATAATCATTGACAGCTCTACTGTGATGCGGGGCTGTGTGCAGTTTAAATTATTCAATAATAGTGCCACAACAACACCTAAATTGCAATACTTTAGGAGATACAAACATGTTTTTCTACTAAAAGCTTTCTTTGTTTGACAGAAAAAGCAAAATGTCTCCAATGTTAAATGTTGTCTGAACATAAAAAGCCTTATAAGACCAAAAAAACAGTCTAAAATTTAAAGGAATGCCACAATTTAGTATTGCACTGCCATAAAGTTGAGGTAGACAGATTAAAGATTACATAGGATGGTCAACATTGAAGCAGCAGAAGCCAAGATGACTTTAATTAAGCGTGGCAAGCGTCTTTTTTCAATTGTTCCCAGTAAGGAAAGAGCGACTGCCTAGAGAAAAAGCGCTGCATCCAGCGTCCTTTTTCTGAGCACCCCGCCGTTTATGTGTGGCCGCTCCAAGCGCTTCTAGTTTCAGGTAAACTTCTGCTTGGTAGTCATGGTGAAAAAACAATGTCAAACAAATAGATAGTAGCCAAAATATATAATAATAAAAAACAAAAGGGTGATGCTACGCAATCCCTAAGACTGTCCCCTACCTCCCTGTAAACACGTCATTCAAACTCCACACCTGCACTTTATAACGTATAAAGTCTCAAACCCAACATGACATCATCAGGGTTATTTCTTCAAACTTTGGAAAGCTGCCTCCAGAAACACAGAAGATATTACTGTTTTCAGAGGCTGAGTAATATTCCTTGTGGCTGAACTTTATGTGTCTAATCATGGCCCTTTAAATCTGACCCATCAAAGAGCAGGCTAAGTAAACAGGATTATGAATCTGACCAGTCATGCGATACCAGCTTTTTATTTGAGCATTTTTGATAGTCATCGCTACGGGCACATTTCAGTTGACGCCACAAAAAGTAGTGAGATTGAACACCCGGCCCTGCTATGGATTTTTCCCATTTTATGGTTATGAGAACTCACAAGGAAACACACCAACACATACGCACACACTAGATTGTCATCTGTTCCTTTCCTTCAGCAAATGAACAAATGTAGGACACAGTCAGCAGCACATCAGTTTTGCCCGTCTCTCTATCTATTATTTGGGTATATTATCTATTATTCAGACCCTTTTCTCGGTTTCATTCCTCTATCTCTCCTCCTCTCTCGATCTCAAGCTATAACCCATCTCATTCCTCCCTCTTCATTTCTCTCTCTTTCTCTCTCACACACACATTCCCTATCTCTTCGTCTTTTTTTTCTGTCGCTCTCTCCCATTCTCTCTCTAGTGTGCTCTCCGTTATCTTCTGTAAAGTAGATAAACATCGGTTTCCAGCAGCGGGAGGAGAGGGAGAATAATACACACAACATGTTCATGAGAGGTGGAGGGTAGCTGCCGAAGTCAAGGTCGAACTGTGCATGTCGTCTCTGTGTGTGTGTGTGTGTGTGTGTGTGTGTGTGTGTACGTGGTGATTTACAACCCCATCTCCCCTGTCTTTATCTGTATCCTTATCCAAACCTTGGCACCATTTCCTCAGAGAGTAGACACAATATAAAGTGTCCACACACTCACACACACACACACTTGTCTGAGGCAGTGGTAGATCATGAGCAGGTGAATACAGGATGATGCAGAGTAGACCATCTTACATGAATCCTCTCTATTTTCCTAGCTTTTCCCTTTCATTTGTCTTTCTTTTTCCATTCCTGTCTTCCATCTCATCCCTTTCCTCCTCCTCTTCTTCTTCTTATTCTTCTCCTGTCCTTTACTCTGCTCTTCTACTCCCTCCCCATTTCCACTCCTCTAACCTCCTTTCCTTTTCTTGTTTAACCTCATTTATTATCTTCTCTGTTGATTGATCCCTTCCTTCTCATGGTTCCTCTATTTGTTCTTACTCGTCACTGACTAATATCTCCCTTTTACTTATTTATGAATTTTCCAAGATAGGTAATGCATACTTTTATGTATTTTTGTATGTGTTAGGAGAGCTGGATATGTTATACTAAAATGTACATCAACTGACTGAAATGCAACTTGGCGCATAGTGTAACCCCCATTTTTTTCTTCCTGGTTGGCCTCATTGACTTATTTTTTTCTTTTCTACAAAATACAGAAGATGTGTTGTGTGGTTGTGGCTGCTTTCGGATAAGCTGAAAAGTAGAGATGAGTAAATGTAGATAAAATTATGTAATGAATTTAACCATTATTGCTACTGTTGAATAATATCCCTTAAAAATACAAATACAATCACAGACACAACCTAAATACCAATAGCCCTTTGAAACACAAGCAACTTTTTGATGCAATATAACCATAAAAAGTCTGCATTCACTCACAACTATAGCTTTGTGGAAAAAGTAAGATGTGGTTGCCATTAACCACAGATTAAAAACACAAATAGTGGAGACCATCCACAAAGCCTATATGAAATTCATGCTGTTGACCACCAAGAAAACACAACTAAATATGAAATGTGTAGATTGCTGCATTGTATATATACTGTAGGCAAAGCTTTACTGATGAGCACCTGTATGCTCAATATAACTAATCAGTCTAATTAGCTGCAGCTGTTACAGACAAGGAGAGCTGCTCTATCCTCACAGATGAATCACTCACAATACATCTGGTGTCGCCTTTCTCTGATAAATCATGACAATTTACAAAATGCTATATTTTTACATCATAATCCATCAGCATGCCAACTCTATCACACCTGAATTAGCTACCTGGCACCAGAAAGTCACACACTTTAAACCACACACAGACAGCTGGCATGTTAGTTTACCAATTAGCTAAGAACCATCCAGCAGCCCCACAAAGCGTTGCATTGCTCATTAAACCAGCATTACATATTAGCTAGCATAGGATAACACTGGGAGCAGTCTTACCTTGGGACAAGGTGTTTGTGCGTCGCTTTCTGCGCAGAAGAATCCATGCAAATAGTAGTTAGCTACTTCTTTAGACTGCACATTAACTAGATAACTGAGCTAGCTGGTTGCACAGGTGCTTCTTTGGATGTGGCTGCTGACGTCAGCTAAAAAGCATTAATATCAGCTCCAGAGTTGCAGAGTATCTTTACTCTTACTGCCTCGTAGTTGTCCCCAAAGTCTCTTTCCACCGTCGTCCTCATTATCGTTTATTCATTTCCTTCTGTTTTACAACGCATGTGTCCATTCTGCAGCAGCATGTTTCCACCAACTGAGGCTGTTTTCGAAACCGCATACTGCATACTACTGAGCAGCGCATCCTCAGTAGTACGCAGTATGGAACGTAAATCGGTTTATTTTGTAGTACGCGAGGCCGAGTTTCGCGGGCTTCCGGTTTTGGAAAGCTTAAAAAAAACTTAAAAGTTACGGCTTTGCTATGGGTAAAGTTAACGTTAGTAGGACAGATTACGTTCGTTACAGATAGACAGTAGCACTTATGAATTGCTGTCCTTACATTAAATTAGAAAAATAATATGCTATTTTTACATTTATATTCCTCCCTGTCCACCGCTGGCACCGGGATGTTGACGTCCGTCATTTCCGCCATTACAAAAATTTCCAAAAAGTGACCGTCGCAGCGCATTGCATTGTGGGATACAGTAGGCGAGGTAGACTGGTCTGATGCATACTGGAGAATTTTTCCAAATCAGTACGTCATCCGGGTATTTTTGGCATACTGGAGATTTTGCTTTTGTTCGCATACTGCATACTACATACTACATTTTGGCCAAATCAGTACGTACTACTAGTATAGTATGCGGTTTCGAAAACAGCCTGAGTTTCTGCTGTCTCACTGCAAAGGATGTTAATTGCTGAAATCTTAATGGTCACTGGCTCTGTGCTGCGTTTGAGTGCAGTAGTTTTTGTTTGTTTGTTTGTTTGTTTTATAATGCGTTCTTTATTTAACTCATGCTCATTAACAAAACCAGACAAAAAGAAGACAAAACAAAAATAATTACATAAACATGTCATAATGCCAAAGTTTATGTCATATACACCAGCGGTCCCCAACCCCCGGGCCGCGGACCGGTACCGGTCCGTGGGTCATTTGGTACCGGGCCGCACAGAAAGAATAAATAACTTACATTATTTCCGTTTTATTTATTATCTGAATCTGAATGATGTTTTATTTTGAAAAATGACCGGATTCTCTCCGTTACATCGTAGTGATACGTTAACGCTAAAATTTAACCCACAAGCTAGCAAAATGAGTAAAAAACAGACGTCTTTGGAGAGTTTCTTTGGGAAGGGGAAAAGCACCACAACAGCACTGAAAACCCTGTTGCCATTTCCGACATCCTATCTGTGTGAAGCGGGGTTTTCTGCAGTGACAGCAACCAAAACTAAATTACGGAGTAGACTGGACATAAGCAACACACTTCGGGTGTCACTGTCTCCTATTACCCCTAGATGGGACCGTCTCGTTGCAGAGAAACAAGCTCAGGGCTCACATTGATTTAGCGTTATGGTGAGTTAATTTTTTCATGCACTTTATATTCGTTTTTGTGGTGTATCTGTATCTTATTTTTGTAGGCATGTTTAAACGTTACCATAGCGACCAGAGAGCGTTAGGGGGCAGAGAGGATGATACTCATGTTATGTTGTTGGCGCGATGTTAAGAGGACGCTGCTAATAAAGTTGCATATGAGTACACAGTGCATTCACGTTTATTATTATATTTACAATATACCACTGTTTTTATGCCGGTCGTATCATTTTATTTTGTTGTATTTATCCGCCACACCTTGAAGGCCTGTCCGTGAAAATATTGTCTGACGTTAAACCGGTCCTTGGCGCTAAAAAGGTTGGGGACCGCTGATATACACCATATTATGATCATTTAATAATCTAAAAGTCTTAAAGGGACTGTTTGTAAGATTCAGAAATGCTTGTTAACAGCGACACCTGTGGCCGCTAAGTCAACGAAAGTCAGCGTCAGGCTCGCGCTTGCTCGCTCTACATAGACATGAATGAGCATCGCTCAAAACAGTGAGGCGACACACGTCAGCTAAAACCACAATATCACTGTATATTTCAGCTGCTTGGCAGTAATGTTAGCTGACCAGACGAAGGTCTCTCCATGAATCAGTGCTGATCCTAGTGTTGGCTTTTCCTGCTTCAGCCTCTGGTGTCTCCCTCTCCGGCCCTGGAGACAAAAGCTACAGTCTCCCCCGCGTCCTCCGACCGCGGCCAACACTGTTTTGCAAGACGGGCTTCACTAGATATAACTTTGCGGTTTTGGTGCTTCCGTGTAGTTTGTGTTGGAGTCTTGTCTGAACAGCATAGCCACACATGCGAGCGCGTATGGGACACCGACCCAGGTGATTTATACGTGTAAGAAGTTACAAACAGTCCCTTTAATGGCTTTTTTTGTTTTTTAATATTGGTTATGATGGTGCTATACTGTTTGAGTTCATTAATAAAGTGCAGGAAAGTTTGCTTGGTTCCTGACCATTTTGTCTTACAATAAATTGTATTATATAGCTACAGCATGTTATTTCCAATCTTATCTTGACTAAAATATAGCATTACATCAAACATATTTATTTCAACACTCATCTTAAGTTTATTTTGCAGAAAGTTGGCTACATCCATCCAGAACATTTTTGTAAGTATACGGTGGAAAAAATAGATGGGAAATACTCTCTTTTTCCACAGAAACCACACTTGTAATCAATATCCAGCTGGAATCTTTCTAACACACGTTTTACCAGGTAAATTTTATGTAATACCTTGAAAGACACATCCTTAAGTTTGTTATTGATTCAGTATTTATCACAATGTTTCCAAGCTTTCTCCTGCTGTATATCCTCAAATAAGGAAGACCAAAATCTATCTAGATGAAGGGACAGAAACATAACTGAGTGTGCTCCTAATGTTTTTGTGAGCACTTCTCTTTCACTATATTAATACCTCCAATATAAATATTTCCCAGTTATTCTCAGACTGGTATTGCTTTGTGTCTTGTGTAGAGATGTGTGTACAGTAGTGCAGCAGCGGCACTGGCCCGGGTACTGAAATGGGGGGAGATGGAGACAGACCGAAAAACATGTCAACCTGCCGCGCCATGCTGCTCCTCCAAGCTTCCAATACCTTCGAATATTTCTCACCGAAGCTTCGTCCAAAAAACAGTATTCGGGACAGTCCTAGTATATATATATATATATATATATATATATATAAATATATATAACTTTTATAATTAAAATGCACTGCACATGCAAAGCAAAGTATGATAGTAAGAGGGTAGGGTTAGTGATTCTCCAGTACTTTTCCCCTCATACACTTTCCTCCTAGCCTACTCCCTTCCTCCTTTCTCTCTTTTCTTCCCACCGTTCCTCCCCTACTTCTTGCCTCATCTTTCTGATTTCTTGTCTCTTCCCTTAGTGTCCTTAACCTCAGTACTCATCCTTGAGTAATGATAAACATCATCTTCCGTAGATGCACTACATTATGGTCATTTTGAGCTTCATACAGTAGCAGTTAGTGTAAGTAGGCTATTGCACATGTGGCATCAATGGAAGCAAGGACATACCTAAGGATACGCAAAGGATAAACAGAAACTAATGATATAGCTATACTCACATAAAGGTCCTGTTTATCACGTACATGGGAATGTTATTATTATATCCTTACCATTGTTTAATGTCAATATAATATTGCTAGTAAATTGCTATATGGTTAAGAGTCTTCAGATGAAATCACTGCAAAATGAATACTGTACAAGGTTGGACTTTAAATGCTTAATTACAATCATTGTTTGTATTTCCAACCAGACAATTATACTACATTTACAAGGTTATAATGTAAGTGTGTTTGTAGAGAAAGATAAAGTGTATGCAAAAGCTTTATTTTTCGATGCAGTTGCCGAACCATATCTCTCAATTGCTTGACATTTATTCAGACCATGGATTTTTTCAATAAATGTCACTCATAAAGAGTAAATCCCTTCAAGTGTTTCATCTTACAGGTACTTTACTAGACAAATATACTGTACTTATGACAGCAGCTCTTCAAACTCTTAATATTCAGACAAATGTATCTATAAATGTCACTCGACTAAGAACAAAGTGTAGTGTTTTCACCCATTTGCCCTTCTGGCTCCGCTCATTACTTCTTACCCACCAGGTTGCTCAGTGAAAGTGCTCTATATTCAGTTTAATAGGAAAATCAGTGTTACGACATCACAATAGGTGAAAACAAGTAAGACACTATCTACTGTATCTCTCTTTTGCAGGTTATTCATTGTAGAGTTGATGACCCAAATCTAAATCCCCATAGCTCAAAGGCATTGCGATGTCTTTGTGTGAAATGAAAACGGTAATGAGTGTGCGTAACCTGTGTTTTTGTGTACATGTGTATGTGACAAACCAGTATGTGTACTTGTATACATGAATTTGTCAGTGTGACAAGCCTCTCCACAATACTGTGTGTGTGCAAGCATCCGTGCCTGGTTGTTTTTGTTCATGCTGTGTGTGTGTGTGTGTGTGTGTGTGTGTGCAGAAACCATGCTGCATGTTTTTTGCACTTTCTTATGCAACTGTGTGACCACACAGACACACACATACACACACACACACACACACACACACACACAGTATCGGGGAGCTACTTATTCAGTGATAAAAGGCGAGCCAGAGGGAACCCAGTAATTGAACTCCAGTGAGCGAAGCTTGGAAGCACCGTGCCGTATCCAGGGTAATAAGAAAAAAGTTATTATTCACCTCAAAGACACACACACACACACACACACACACACACACATACATATACACACCAACAGCAGAGCACATACACGCATACAAAAAGGACACACTTAAGAACAACAACATAGCATTCACACAACAAAACTCACAGGCCTGCATTTCGTAGGTTTATACTTTCCTGCTGAACCAAGTTTGAAGAATGATGAAGATCAGAGTGTGGAGCTGTTGAATAAGCAAATAAACTTTGAAATTATTGACTTTCACACTCTCTACCTCCTGCTGTTCCACTGAATAAATCAGAGCACTCTCTCTCTCTCTCTCACTCTCTCTCTTTGGATGTATTCAGTACCTTCGCAGGAAGGAATCCACAGTGTGCTCAGCTATCAGTCGGGCTGCAGTACTGCAGTGCACACACACATACACACACACACACAAAAAGCAAAACAGCACACGTTCAGACTCAGATTGCATACATGTGTGTCAATACATGACAATACACAGTATCTGCTAGACTTGCACTAACCAAGTACAGAATATCACCTGGCCATACTGATGTATATATTTATGTATGGTCCTAGTTTTTAGTTGTATAATGTTATTATTTTAATCGCTTGTTACTTCTTTGGTCCATCTATGCATACACAGATGGACGACGCGTCTCCACTTCCTCCCACTGTACAGAAGTGAAGCCAAAATATCCCGGATACAGGAGCTGTCATCTTGAGATTTTCATGTCATTTGGAGCCAGAGTCTGCGCAGTAGTGATCGAGCGGTGGAGCCGTGGTATCGAGCTCACCTGCCAAAACCAATCACAAGCCGAGCATGGCTGCAGCTTGTCAGCGAGAGAGACTCACAGCTGTCAATCATTACGTCTCACCCCCTTTTTATAACATCAAATAACTAATTAAACTATTTGAACATACATCAGTGTGATAAGAACTACTTAAAATGACAGAAACCATCTTTTGGAAAAATGTATTTGACGTATACATTGATTTTTAATTTGGCTCATGTCCCATCCACTAACATGGAGGAGGCTGGCTTTATGACCTGCACTGCAGCCAGCCACCAGGGGGCGATCAAGATGTTTTGGCTTCACTTTTGGGGGGACTGTCATGTCGTCCATCTTTACATACAGTCTCTGGTACAGACAAAAAAGACACAGACATGCAGACGCCTGTCTATTCAGTTACATTGGCATTTCAGGCTGATATGAAACTTCTGTATGACTCATAGTGTGCATCAACGTGACTATTAAAATGAAAAACATAATTATTGTCCATAAAGACAATGGATTTTTCTCTATACTGATGGGGTATTGGTCTGTTAACGATCTCTCCTAAAGGTCAGCATGCTGCCTTCAAATCCTCATGTGAATATCTGAACTAACGTATGAGCACACCTGAATTGACCCATCAAAGACAGTATTACAAGTTGAAAATATTTTATAAACATTTTTTTTTACTCTGAATCCAGAGTTTTTGAGTTGTAACGCTTTCATACTGCAGTGTTTTGGAGGCTTTTTATATTCTTCTTTGGTGGTTTTATTAAGTGTTATTATGTGTTTTTTTGTAATTTAAGATATTAGTCATCTAACGACTACTCTCTGATGCTGCCCATTGATATTTCCTTAGGCACCCACAAAAAAGTAAATGTCAATTCTAGTCTGTATCATCTCATCTTCATTTTACAGTGGATATGAAAAATATATATTTATAGCAAAATCACCAAGACTTCAGACATATAAATAAGAGAAAGATGAGTGCAAAGAGAAGGAAGAAGGGAGAGGGAGAGTAAGTTTTCTACAGCCTCTCTGCTCCCCTGAATTCATTTTTACCACCTGCCTTCCCATGGGACTGAGTGGCTAGTGGAGCCAAGCGCCCAACAAACACACACACACACTGACATGTAACATGCAAATTGGAGCAAAACATAATCTTCTTCCTAAAATGCAATCGTCCATAGTCCACTTTAATCTCAATCCACCCTCACACACTGATACATAACAACCTTGGCTGTGATTATCTGAAGACTTATCGACCCCCTGTTACTGACACCCCATTGATCTATTCCCCAAGCTTGTGTGTGTGTGTGTGTGTGTGTCTGCAAAATAATAAAAGCGAGGCAGTCCTCGCTACTGGCTGTTCATGCTGACTCTCATCATGGAAGGCGTCCTGAATTTTCATCAATGGACTGTGTGCTGTCATTATGAATCAAAGCCTACTACATATGAGGTCAACAAGTACAAGCCATCTCTCATGTCATGTCTCACAACAGGACATGTATAGCTTTGATGTTGATTTATCAATATGGACTATTCAACGGCCATTTAATCACATTAGATACCTGCACTCTCTCAAACACACACACACACACATATTATGTGTAATTATATATAATATGAACACACCTTCAAGTCAGGAAGGGTACAGATGTCATAGTCATATATCAATAGAACCTGAAGACTATCTAATTAATTGTGTGTGTGTGTGTGTGTGTGTGTGTGTGTGTGTGTGAGAGATAGAGTGGCACCCTTGATTGGGATTCAAAGGCTTTGCAGGGTAACAGGTTTTCAATCAATATGCAGTGGGACACTTAACATGGAAGGAGCTCCAAGTGTGACATCAATTGCTGCTTAAGTGTCAGGAAAAGCAGCATCAAACAATAATTATTGGATGAGATAATGGTGTTGTGAGGCTAATCATAAGCTTAAGGGCAGGACCAGCATTGGTGTGAATGCACTGATGCAGAATGAGTTCAACCAGTCAGCTCTGATTCCAGTTACATACAATGCTTCTTCCCATCCCATCTTCTCACCAAGACAACAACAGGGGTTTTATCAGGGGAAACCCATAGACGGCATATAAAGATGGATGACATGACTGCCTTCCTGGTAGCTGGCTGCAGTATAGGTCATAAAGCACGCCCCCTCCATGTTAATGGATGAGACGTGAGCTAGACTAAAAAGTCAAAGTATAATACATTTTTCCCACAAATATCGTTTCTGTCATTTTAGGTAGTTGTTATCACACTGATGTATGCTCAAGATGGAGATGTAACTTTAACTTTCCATAACCTTCAAAGTCTGTGTAATAGAACATGTTAGTTTGATCATAAATGTAGTTATAGAGATATTATGGTGAGTTGTTGTGTCTTTCTAGCCAAACAGCTACCTTGGTGCTAACGAAGCAGCTATGTGGATCACGCTAACAAGCTGCGGCCATGCTCGCTTCGCAATTGGCTCGGGGGACACGTCGTCCATCTTCATATATACAGGGCCTACAGTCTATGGGGAAAACCATTTGACCAACTCACAGATGTTCCACACGTCATGTTGCTTAGCCAATCAGCTAAAAGGGATCCATCGAATTTCATCACCTTTCCATTGGTTACATCAGACGTCAATCAATACAGCGAGGGAAGGAAATAAGATGGCAAAAAAGCCCCAATATTAGTAACAGAACTACGGGTTACTTGAACTACTTAAAATGCAGTGTGGTGCATGTTTCTAAGCATCTGAGTAATGGTTTGAGTTATTAAATGTACTTGTGTTTTTTAAATTTATGAGATCGTGATTCAATTCACCTCCAATGATAATTACTCCCATTTGGAAATTGTTCTGCTTTCCCTCATTAAAAGGTCAGAGGCCATGGTCAACTACAGATCTCTTGCTGAAGCACACTACAAAGGGGTTAATGTCCTCTAGCACAGGGCCTTAAACACGTATCTCACAATCTCTCTAATCACTGGGCCACCCAGCCTCTTGTAGCAACAGGGACATCAAATCCCATTTAACACTGAAGATCTAATTTAATTATATTCAGATTTAATTAAATGTGCTTAAAATCATATTTTCCTCAATTTCAGCCTTATCCATCAACCCTTTGTGTTTGCCGACCCTCTCGGGTGATCCCACGGGGTTCTTCTTTATTCCTTCCTTCTCTTTTTCCGTGACATTTCAGAGCAATTAAAAATTTGGCTTACCTTCGAATTTTACAATTTACCACATCACCGTCACTGCTGTGAGCACATCAAAAAGGTTGATTGCCGCTGTGAACAGTGTGAGTGTGAATACTAAGGTCTTCAAGTGAGAAGTGGAAAAGGCTAAGCAATTAAGGCTGGATTGAAATGACTGCATATCATGAAAGGAGAATGTGTTTGAATAGATGGGGATGGATGGACTCATCATTGACTAGGAGTTAAAGGATGAAATCATGGATGTAAAGATTGGGAATTGTTTCTCAGTGACAACACCAGAGAAAGGCCACACACAGCCAAATCAATAGCAGAGAGCTAGATTAAATGAAACGGCATGCTGACAGCACAAAGTGACAGAGACATTAAGAGAGCCAGGCATAAAAAGGGATGAGTTGAAAATGAAATCAATGGTTAGGGTTTTGGATGGGTGGCTGGATGATTGGAGGGATTCACAAGCTGACAGACAATGTGAGAGATTGCAAAGGACATTTCTGATGTCGGAAACCTAAAATGATTAAGCTATTTGGAGAAAATGTGTTAAAAAATATGAGGTCACCAACAGGGATTTGAAAGTAGGAAACAGGCTTTGTTCCTGCAACCCTTCAATTCACTGTTTCCGTATACATATTGTAGATAAAGCAGTGATTATCACCCAGCAAGGTGAAACTACAGATGGTGGATGAAAGGATGGGAACTCAGACAACCAACTGTGTTTTGGAGGACAATATTGCAGCCACAACCTGGCACTATGCGTCAGGTCTCCTCAACTCAGGTTCTTGTTCATCTGCTGTGATCCTCTATTGACTGGATTGATGCCACTGACCTCCCACAATGTAAATTTTCTGATAATATCAATTGAGAAATTGTTAAAGTATAAGGGCCTGACCCAACAGAGCGTGTACGGGTTGGAAACGAGAGGCGCATCGCACTGCCTTTTTGTTGCTCGATCAGACAGTGTTTTTTTTTTGCAGTTTGCTGCATTTAGTTTAAATCGTTGCTAGGCAACTACACAATGAAGACTAACGTTGTTTTATTGTGCCTTCAAATGGGGTAGTGTTTACCTTGTTTATGAGATGAGGCTCCGCTCATGTCGTATTAAGTGGAAAGTGGAACGTTTCTGAAAGGAGTTGTAACATGTTTGTTGATGTTGTCAGAAATGAAGGCGGCCATGGAAATAATTTTTTTGGTGCATAATAAGTTAATATATTGTCATTTTAGTCATATATCATTTCTCTTCATATTTTTATAATAGGTCTGACGAAAATGTTAATATTCCCAACGGCCTCATCTTCTTCCACTGTCATTATGCCTTTGTAATTTCTGCATTATGTTACCTGCTTGCTAGCTTGCTAAATTGTTAGCCTCTGTGGCTTCTAGACGCTGACAGTAACGTTAATATTAGCATCGGTGTTACTCACGACTTAACCACTTGAACGCCAAGCATACCGTGTACACGACTTCCCATGTTGTAAACACGAGTTCACGGGTTTCATTTCAAGGCACCATTAACACAAACCATGAACTGTACGCTACCTTATAGTAAAGTTTATACCAATGAAAACAACTTATCCGAAGGTACTGCACTAATTTACCTCCTGCTGTTTTCTGTTCAGATCATGGTAACTACGGTTTATTAACTCATATACAGTAGCTTCGGGTATCCTAACAGCCTTCAGGCCTGCTGTTTTTTGTTCAGATCGTGGTAACTACTCTTGGTAAAGTCATATAGCTCCGGGTATCCAGCAAAAGTCACCACAATGAGAAAAAAACGCTAAAGACGTCGGGCCTTTTTCTGGTCTGGGTTGAATTTCAAAACGCTTCAATCTCATTGAAAGCTATTAGAAAAGTCGCCCCAGGCTGCTTAAACCCGCTCTGTCTGATCAGGGCCTAAAATAGCCAAACGGGAATGTCTGTTTTGGATAATCCATCGAATTAAAAACATGACATGTCAAAATACTTAATCACATTGAGGCAAAAATGTCATATAAAAATCCAGTATTGCCATTTCTAGACACTCATCCCCGCTGAAAGAAGTCCTAAGTAGTTACCTGTGTTCAGAGTCTGTGGTTTGTACAATGTAACTCTGAGGTGTGACTGAATATGAAGCAGGTTATTTCATGACAAAGAGGGGGTATAGTCAACCAAACATTTTCTGAATTGTGCTGTCCAGAACAACCGTCATCCCTCCATGTCTGAGAGCTGAGTCAGGGATCATGTCCAATGAATCTGTAACCACAGTGCAAACACAATGGAGACAGTGTGTCAGCTGCGGACCTAGTGGAGAAGTCGTGGCAATGCTGAAGACTTGAGAGCAATGACAAGTATTTTCAAACACAGAGAAGGGAAAAAAAGAATAATGTAACTTTAGCAAAAGATCTTTTCCTTAGTTGCCATCCAGCCTCAAGCAGAGATGACTTTTGTGAGCAGTTTAGTGCTGTCAGCACTGAGAAACTGTGAAAAAAAGAGAGCCCATATGGTCAGTTTCAGAAAGCTATGCGCAAAATAAAATGGACTGTAAAGTCACCTTTGAAAGTACTTCTAAAAGAAGTCAAGTGCATAATGTGAAAAGTACTGTGTGTGTGTGAGTATCTTGACATCTCTCGCTGTGTCAGGGGCCTCTGCTCTGATCCCTCTCCTCCTCCTTCGAGGGAGCGAGGGAAGGATCACTCCTTCTTCAAAGTCTCTCTTTCATCTCCACCCCATCACACCATCCTCTGGGGGGAGGGCGAGGGGGAGCGGCACAAGCAGACAGGACTGGCTTTTTATACATCCATTTCCCCCCTTGTTCCTCTCCTCCTTCTCATTCTCCTTTCCGCTACATGCTTCCGGGGCACCGTTGGCCCGTTTTGACCTTAAAACTTGTTTTCTTTTACTTCGGTTTTCTGTGGTTTTCTCTCCGACTTCATCCATTTGCATTAACCTTGATCTCCTTTCTTCACTCCCCCAGCGCCTCGCTTTTAACTTTCCTATCGTGTCATTTCATCCATAAAATAGGAGCAGCCTTTTAACTGGAGGGAAGAAAGGTACAATGTCTTTACTTTCTGTATGTGCTGTATTGTTTTCAACACTGTTGGTTACTATAATTACTTTCATTACCACCAACAGCCATTTAGCATTCCTCCAAGTATTAGGGTCGTTATAAGCACCATAGATGTGAGTCAGTAGGGGCCTACTACACCCACTAGTAGGTTTTATCATCTATTCACATGGTAGGTCACTGAAAGAAGGTATAAAAGAACACGACAGCGACCTCTAGTGACCTTAGTAATTATGACAGAAGCAGAAGTGACGCACAGTAGTATAGACAGTGGGAAACAGAGGCGATGAATGGGTCTCAAAACACAAGGTTTTCACCCAGAAGGCCGGGGTTCGCATCCTGCATGAAACAATCGTCTTTGTGCTCATAAGCGTAAAGTTACGCTTTCACTTTTTACTTTTTGTTGTGTTCAAAATACAATGTGTCATTCAGTTTTACAACGTGTTAATGCCCTGACACACCAAGCCGAAGGTCGGCCGCCGGACAGTTTGGGGCCATCGGTGAGCGTCCGTCAGCCTAGTATTTTTCGTTGACTCTAATCTACCCGTGTCAGAGGTTTTTCATCCGATTCAGCATGTTGAATCAGTGGCAGAGCCCATCGGTGAGAGATATCACTCTGATTGGCTGTTCGGCTTAAGCAAATCAGTGCAAGAGAAGAGAAACGGACGTGAGGAAAGCAAGCCAACGAGTAAAGTGAAGAGGAAAAACACAGAAGGCTTTCTCATTTTTCATCTTCATCTCATCTAATCACTCCAATACACGGATATTTTCTCAACAACGTGGCCATCTGGAATGAAAGTAAGTGGTGAGTGAGAGGGGTGTGAAAATGCCGCTTTGTTTCATGTACGTATCATAACAACAGCTTGTATATCCACCGTCCTTCCAGTTTCCCTTTTTGAGACGAATACAGACTACCGCCGCCTGCTGGCAGGGAGAGTTATTCATCTCAAGCAGGCGCAGAACGTATGTGCTAACTGGCCATCGGCTGTAGTCTTTGCGGTGTGTTCGAGTGCAACTCGTTGGCCAAAACAAAGGCGACGTGAGGCGACACAACAGGCGACGCAACAGGCGACCTTCATCGCCGCTAGTTCTCTGATGTCGGGTTGGTGTGTCTGGGGCTTCAGAACGTGTTGCTTTTAAGTTTCGCTTTCACTTTTACAACGTAGTAGGCCCCTAACGATCCACATCTATGGTGCTTACAGCGACCGTTAACACCTATTTAATGGCCTGATAACAGTTGTATCAGGTGCGGTTGTGGAGATCTTGCTGATGTATCCAGAAATAAGCACATATACTGGTTGTTTTTTCATGAATTCCCAGACTGGATTAAATTGCCCGTATTTTGCTCCACTTTGGTCTCAGGCTAAAAGGGATGTTCGAGACACCCTGTTCTAAAATGGCACAGCGTGGATGAAGTGTGTGTGGCAGCTATTTTCTAGTGTCTCCTCACTTCACAATTGAGCTGTGTGCTTTCAGAGGCTCACCAACCCCCACCGCATCCTCCCTCCCTCCCTTCCTCCCTCCCTCACCAGCCCTGGGGACAGACTAAATTTACTGCTTTTGGTTCCCAGGAGTTTGTGAAATGCTGTTCCAACAGACTAACACAACCTCAGGGATGGTTAACACTCAACTCCGGGATTTACACTCTGCATGATCATGATGCCGCTTTATCCCACACAGACACAGACACACACACACACACACACACACACACACACACAGACACACACACACTGTGGCTGTGTGATGGTGCCAGTCTCATTGCTTTCCAAGGGGATTTGACTGGGATTAGTGTGTAAAAGCCAGTATCCACTTGATAATGGTGTATGCTTGTTTATGGTTCTAGCCCTCTTACAGAGTGTGTGCGTGTGTGTGTGTGTGTGTGTGTGTGTGTGTGTGTGTGTGTCCCTTTTTTTTTATTTTGGCCACCGGTCAAAGAGGGCACTTCATTATCCGCAGACTGCCTTTCATCCCATGAAAATCTCATTTAAATCTCTCTTTGAGTCTCTCTTCTCCAATATATTGATGTTGTTTTTTTCCCCTTAGACTAAGTAGCTGTCGCATTTTCTCCGAGGTTCTCACTCAACCCATTTCTGATTCCCCCTTGGTGTCTCTATTATAAGCAGAACACACAGCAGCCTATTAGATTTGGAGGGGAATAACGCAACAAGTCGTTGCACTTTCTTTGAACTAATTAGGCAGCAATTTATCATTCAGACAGTTTTCCAGAGATATCAGGTCAGTCAGAGTTGAGACAATTCACTTCTCTATACCATACAGTACTTGGATCGCTTGAAACACTTAAAATACAAATCATGTCCATTCTCTATAGAGCTAAATCAAACTAATTAAGTTGAGCTATTGAGGACACTAACTTTAAACATTTTTACATCTTAAAAGGAAATTCAGCCTCCTCCACAGTCATCTTGTGTAATTTATTCAGAAAAAAACTAAGTTAAATCTCAGTGGGTGGAACTAAAGAAAACATATTTCTTTCTTACTTTTTACTTACCTACATAATGGAAAAAAACAATCATAACAGAGAGTTAAGGGTACTAGCTACTGTTCCCGTTCGTGCCACTAAACAGACGAAAATAGAATCAGGCATTTGGCCTTGCACATTATCTTGGTTGTCCAGTTAACCTGGGTGAACCTCTACAAAAAGAAAATGTAATTTATCTTTGGTGCGACCTGTTGAAGCCTAAGAGAATAGTTTGACATTTTGAGAAATACGCATTTTCATGTAGAGCCTCAGCTGAGAAGATAACATAAAGACTGGAATCAGGGGGAAACAGCTATAGCTCTGACCAAAGAAACTACACATCCCTATTACATTTAGTACTGCAAAAACAGTTTATGTGTTTGACCATTAATGCTGACTTCCAAGCATTGGGATGCTGCTTTCTCATCAGACCGTTGACTTGACTAACGTTAGCTCTAGGGCTGTCAATTGATTAAAATATGCATGATTACAATCGCATGATTGTCCAAAGATTAATCGCAAATTAATCGCACATTTTGTATCTGTTCCAAATGCACCTTAAAGGAAGATTTGTCAAGTATTTAATACTCTTATCAACATGGGAATGGGCAAATATACTTGCTTTACACAAATGTATGTATATATGTATTATTAGAAATGAATTAACAACACAAAACAATGACAAATATTGTCCAGAAACCCTCACAGGTACTGCATTTAGCATAAAACATATGCTCAAATCATAGCATGGCAATCTCAAGTCCAACAGGCAACAACAGCTGTCAGTGTGTCAGTGTGCTGACTTGACTTTGACTTACTGCATGTGATTATCATAACGTGGGCATGTCTGTAAAGGGGAGACTCGTGGGTACCCATAGAACCCATTTTCATTCACATATCTGGAGGTCAGAGGTCAAGGGACCCCTTTGAAAATGGCCATGACAGTTTTTCCTCACCAAAATTTAGCGTAAGTTTAGAGCATTATTTAACCTCCTTTGTGACAAGCTAGTGTGACATGGTTGGTACAAATGGATTCATTAGGTTTTTGTAGTTTCAGATGATACCAGTATCTTCACTCTAGCTTTAAAACTGAGCCTGCTGCAACCTAAATATCGCAAGTTGCATTAATGCGTTAAAGAAATTAGTGGCATTAAAACAAATTTGCGTTAACATGTTATTATTGTGTTAACTTTGACAGCCCGAGTTAGCTCCAATTAGGCCCTCAAATGCTCATTTATAAAAACTGTGCTGAAAAGAGTGGACTCACTGACTCACTACAGTGGCTGCCAACAATGCCAGGTTGTGCTGGTTTTAAGAATCAAAATTAAATTAATGTGAAATGTGCTATGACTAACCATGGCTACCACTATCTAAAAACTGTAATACCAATTGTATTTTATTAATGTCCTCCCTCTACAGCAGGCAGCTACATTATGCAATCTGCACTAATGCTCACATTTACCAAATATATATTCCTACTGATTTATCACTCTAACCCATTGCCTAAAGAACTTGTCCTATACCTGGGGATTAGTTTCACTCTTAGTTTAGACGCCATGAAGTGTTTGATGAATTAATTACAAGCCATTTAAGTTCCAGTTATAAGATACTAGGTGAGCCGGGCGTTGGAACAGCCTCTCCTGTTAATAGGCTACTGCAAGACACAGCTATTGTTAATAATCATTTGTTCTCAGTTGACACACTTGGTTGAATTAAGATTCATTAACTCCAAAAGAAAATATCCTTTATAACCCTTACGCTGCCAGCCTGCCAGGATAAATGGTAAAGTGAGGTGTTTATCTTTTTGGCAGCAGTGTAATTTGCTTGATTTCAAACATTTAGAAGCGACCAAATAAGCATAACGGCACAGTAATTGGGGTATGAAGTGGCTCACACCTGGATACAAAAGTTATGGCTCTCTCTGGAAGAAAAAAATGAAAAATAATGCCACACAAATGCAACACAAGTAAGCCAGTAATTGCTGGTGAAGGCACAGTGTCACAAACCCAATCACTGTCATCATAAGAGCACATTAAATGAACTACAGTGCATTGCTGCCTCATATTTAGAAATCAGCAGTAAATTGGCTACTAGAACCTAGCCATACCCACAAGGACATCTTTCCATTCTCCAAAAATAGTCCATTTTGATCTATTCATTGCATTTCATTCGCTCTTCAACACGTCAACACGTCTCTGCATCAGTCAGATATAAAGAACTATTCTCCGGTGCCTGAAGAAGCCGTATATACAATGTCTCACGTAGTGTAATTGACAGCTGATTTTGTCTCACATATGAAAAGCTTTGAGACCAAACCACGCCAAATAACTGAGTCTCGTCGGCAATTGTCAAGACGCACAAATGGAGAAAGGAAAAGTCAACCAGATATTGTGTTTTCTAACCGAGCTGTCAATTTAGAGATTCCAGGTTTCTGCAGGACAAAGCTGAAAGGCAAATCTCGTACATTCCTTGGAGCACCTTGCAATGGAGAAAGGCTGCCTTTTATGAAACCTGCCAATTTACCCTCACACCAGCACGCAAGTTATTTTCATTTCCGCTATGATGTCTTGCCAAGGCACATAGTGTCTGTCTGCCTCTTTCATCGTCTGGGATTGTGCTTTTCCACAGGTATGCCAAAGCCAAGGGCCGTGCTTTAAATTCATTATCAGCTGTCTTAAAGATGAGAAGCCAATCTGTCTGAGAGGTGTCTGGAAGGCTCCGCAACGCCGTCATGACAGAATGAGCTGTAGTGAAATGCCAACACACTCCCTGGAGTGTGCGCTCTCCTTCTCTGTGTGTGTGTGTGTGTGTGTGTGTGTGTGTGTGTGTGTGTGTTTACGAGTATGAGACAGACACAGCGCTATGAGTAAGAGGGCAAGTGCCTATTGTGTGACAATGCCTGTGTGTGTTAGATGGGTTTTTAATGTTATAGCTTTAGTAATGCAGAGAAGAAGCAATATTTTGGCTGCCAATAAACAATAAAATTGAACAAAATGAGGTAGCTAAGCGCCAGATTACAACACACACACTTGTTTATATACAGGCTGGATATAAAAAAGAAGATTATGTCCATTATGCTTTGGGAAGGTGTTTACATTTGGAAAACAACAAAACCAATACTGCTGATTTATTACTAATTGGATGTGATTAAGTCAGTCTCTTACCTCTCATAGTATAGAGGTTCTTCTCGGAGTACGCCTAGTTAGTGTTTATCACATCTGAGAGAGGGTATAATGACATTTTTTTATTATTTCTTCTCAATGAAATTGAAACTACTTAATAAAGGGATTGGACCTTTTCAGCCACAGCAATGAAGGCCAAAAACAAAGCTAAAAGGAGAGTTAATATTGCAGTTACATCCATCAGCTATGGGCAGAAACATAACTCCCAATGAATGCTTATGTTGCTCCGTGTCTGCTGCATGTGTAGATGTTTCAACACGTTCTCATCCCAACTCATCGCATACTGCCGATTTGTCATGCCCCTTGGCGTCACTTTTGGTTTCGGCAACAAAACCACTTAGTTAGGTTTAGGAAAAAACAACATGGTTGGGCTTGAAAGAACTACATTTGTAAATTGAAAATGAAACTGAACGTTGTGAACACGGGACACGAACAAGCAGCTGATTGTAACATGACTGTGAAACTTACCACGGTCTCGTGGCCTGGTGTTTGTTGGAGTTGTACCTTGGTAAATCAATCAAAGTCCACAGTATGTCATGATATTCATCAGTGAATTCAGGTTGGCTCAGTTGCAATCACCTGACCAAAGTAGGGACTTATGGAACATAGTGGGATAACTAGTGGGATTGTATGTAGAGGGGTGATCGCCACCTCTATCTTTGGTCGGGGTTGGTGTCGGACATGAATGGCCTCCTTGATGGTTTTCTGGATTCCTGTTTGATTTATTAAACATAATTGGTCTGTGATATGTTTTGAACGTATGTGCTAATGTGTGCCCAAATCCATTTATTTACTATGCAAGTTTCTATTTCTGTTCTTCTGCATTAAAGTCTGCAGGAAACATTGTTTACTTTTATTGATAGGGAATGTTATATACACTATGATGGCCAACTTTAAAGGTGCTAAATGCGAATTTGAAAGCATTTCTATTGCCTCCACATGGCTCTCAACATGGCGACATTTGCAGCTAAGGGTGGGTGCTATGCTTCCGCAACAATGCCGTCAGTCGAGTCGGAGTTATTAGCGGTAACCGCCATATAAGTGCAGTGCAGAGCGGCAGCCATGAGCTATCTAGTGGGGCACGTTCACATGTACTAACATGCATTAAAAGCACATGTGGCCGGCCCGACTATGTCATCTAAGCAAGGACAAACTCAGATTACAACACACACAGAGGGAAAGTGACTTCATTGTCTGCTCAGGTAGACATTACTCCTTGATATCTTTACATAGCAAATAGTTGTTTGATGCTCTATTAATGCTCTGAATGTCATATAGAGCACCTTTAATGATGCTAAAATTCGGTAGAGATGACTGGTTATTGGTCTAGCTGCTCTAATTCCAATGTTTTGTGTCATTTTTGCTTTTATTTCGCCATTTTTCAGCAAATTCCCTCCTTCCGTCCCTGTTCACAGTTTACCTCAGCTTACCCTCCCGTTGTAACCTTCCATCCCTCTGCACGCAGTCACTCATTAGTCTTTCAGCAGGGTTGCAGAAAGAGGGTGAGAGCGAGGCAGCCGGCGAAATGACAACTGGCTGACAAAATGACATTCACCCGGGACAAAGGAAGAGAGAGATAGAGGGGGGGATTGAGATGAGAAAAGAACGGCAGGCGCGGTGTAATAAGAGATTGACAGGCGTGGATGGAGGAGAAGAATATCGGGTAAAACAGTGAAGAGCGGAGAGAAAGAGGGAGAGAGATAAAGAAACAGAGGCAGAGCCTTGTCACCTAAGTAGTGTTTTCATTCTGCTGTGTGTGCAGAGATGCCCTGACAACAGCCTTTCACAGCATGATAGCAGTGTGTCTGCTTCAGACCGGGTGTGTGTGTGTGTGTGTGTGTGTGTGTGTGTGTGTGTTTTAGAGTATCTCTGTGTTCACACAATCAAGCTAGTGTCTCTCACTTCCATGACTACTCACTGAGTACATCAAATATTAGCATCATTATTGTAAGGGTTTTTTGGAAGATGGGGTGTTTTTTTAATGTGTGTCTGTACATCATAAAGTGACTTCTCTACAGTAAATGTTATTTTAACACAAACCATAATCTTTTTGTAAAGCTAACTAAGTAGTTTTTGCCAGGTAACTTCCGTACTGAATTAACGGCACTTCAGGTGTTATTTTAACCCAAACCAGGATCTTTTCCTAAACCTAACTAAGTAGTTTTATTTTGAAAAGACTGGAGCGGAAAGTGACTGTTGAAAACCGTGCTGACCATCACGAAAAAAAAGGAATCAAATAGATTCAGTTTTGTGACTATTTCACAAACTGCTGTGAGACTGCGTTGGCTATCGAGAGGGATTATGAATTATGAAAACCCCTGTAAAGGAAACGATTGATAAAATTACAAGTACTAATCCAGAAACGTCATCATGTGATTCATTATTTCTCCAAAATCGTATTCAGTGAGTATTTATCACTGTACCAGAAAAAGAGATGGGTATACTCAAAATAGAATCTAGAAGACTAATCCGATTAGACTGACAAAAGTGAACCAAAAATATTAACATTTGTATTAAAAGATATCTGCTTCTTTGATAGAAAGTCGAAGGTGCAAGTTTTTGTACCTTAAGATTTGGTTAACTCTGACTCCCAAGGTGCATTTCCACTCACCTGCACCGCTAAAAGATTGCACTTTTGACAAAACTGGTTTCACAATGTGCAGCTTGAATCAGTTCACTTTCATTTTTGGGATAAATGTGGTTGAATTCAGCAACTATGGCACCGCATTTTGTTAACAACTGCGTCAAACGAAGCGTTTTCAATTTGCTACCATTCTGAATCGTGTCTCTGACTGGCTTCGTTTTCATGGCAACAACAGCTGAGGCTCATGGGTATAGTATTAAGAGGCCAAAATGATGGATAAAACATGATTTCCCAGAAAGAAAGTTGGATATATATGAAACCATGGTCCTAAAGTAAACCTACATGATTGTTTCGTCACACTAAGTCCTGTGTTATTAGATAGGACATTGCCTCAAGAAAAAAATGTAATGGGAAAACAGGAGAAAAACACTTTAAAGACTGGTATCCAGTGGAAGACTGCAGATTTCAATTGATGTGTGTGAGCCTGATCAAATTCTGATCCTATTACATATGTGTTTTACTCCATTGTGTTCGGTTAATTCCATCTGTCATATGTGTCATAAACTGACATTTCCCATGACTAGCAAGACTTAGACATGTGTTTGAAAGTGAATAAGCTGCTACACTGGTCTCTGCAGCGTGGAATTAGTATAAATTGGAAAATTAAATCAGTCTAAACAGCCACCTGCGATGTCTGCAATGCCACTGCCAATGGAATTAACAGATGGCTTTGCATACAACTAATACAAGCTATTTTTGAGATTCGTATTGCCTGATATTTTGTCAGGCTGTAATTTGTAAAAGTAATTAAAAGAAAACAAAACACCCTGCATCTATGCAATCTTCAATAGTTTGTTTTATATGAAGCATATCTCACCTAAATTAGACTTTCACCAAATGTGTTTTTTTCTAAATGGGATATATGTGGTGCTTCATTAGGTACACAAATATAACTATTGGATTCTCATCAGCAGATTAGTCAATATTCAAAATGTTCTTTACTCAGACTGGAAATGTGGCCGACAAATTGGAGGACAAAATGCCTGCTGGTTTTACCTTGCCTCTTGTTTACCTGTGAAACAGAGAGTCTGAATATATCCAGTATAAGAGTTGCCAATTTGTGTGAATTCTCTCTGTTTTTCTTCTGAGACCTTCAACGTCTCAAAGACTAACATATTAACCAGTTCACATCAACCTGGGCTGCCTTTTTATTGATCCTGTATGTTGCTTTAACTCACACTCGAAACATTTGAAACATCCTTTCTATGCTGCCAAAACCTGCAACTTTTATGCTCAAACTGTACGGATCAATTGACCGGCCACACTGAATGTAAGCACAGAACCCCCAGTCACCTTTTTTTCCAGTAACAAACAAGCTGCTTCCTCAAAAACTGTAAAGGTAAAAAAAGAAAAGAAAATATGGAGCCTCAGATGGCTGGAAGAGGCAGACAATACGCTGTCTGTTCAGAAGTGTAGTTTTACATCACAGCAGCAGTCTCAAGACTACAGCCACAACATTTACTGCTCCAATAATAACTCCAATAATATTAAAGGGTAACTTTGGTATTTCCCAACCCTATTTTCCCTTGTGTTTGTGTCTAAGTGACTAATGAAGATAACACTTTTTGAAACTGGTCCAATATTGAGGGAGAACGCTGTAACCGGCAGCCGCGAAACGAGCTGCGAGGACAAGTGAGCAGCGTCAACGTGACGTTACGTCCACTAAAAGTGCTTGTTTTTGCAACCGACAGGCTCCGATTGTTATCATAAGTGTCTGACAGCATTATGGAAAGGACCCTACAGAGGAATAAAATGACTTTCTTTCCTTTTGCATAATCCGGTCTGTTTGTTTTTGTGTCAAAGTCCCGCTCAAGGAGATGTCTCATTGTGAAATCTGAATATCCGTAAAACTCTGGCTCAAATAAAGACGGGCGGCTCATCCACATTGTGGAAATAATCTAAATATTCAGCCATGATATTGAAAATCTTCTGTTGTCTTCCGGCAACACGTCGCATCGCCAGATTTCAGAATGAAATCAATTTATTGTTGTCCCTATTAGTCAAGCACAAAAACATGGGAAAACAATGTCTAGGTTGAAAAATACTGAAGTTAACTTTCAAAACAAGCTCACTTCATTTTATAACTTTTGACAGCCACCATGAGGGTAATTGGACAGCTGACTAAAATTTCTGACATGCTAGAAATCCATGTGGTTGTCAGAGAGCCCCATCTTTGATCGTTCAGGAAATTAATCAGGCATCGTGACCCCCCTCAAACAGCACGTCAAACCACTGATCAGGCAGAAATTCTTTACTTTATCAACTTTGTACTTTACACAAAGCATAATGAGCCACTGTTGTATTTATACTGAGGTCATTGTTTAACCTATTTCACCTCCTCTCCCATTATATTACGATACTTAATGGCTCCCTGTGGGGAAATTCTTTTTTTTCTCAGCCTTGTCCACAGGGATGTCAGAGGTCAGTGTCATTTCCGAAATAGCACCACTTCAGCTGGCATCGATTCAATGTCACACTTAAGGACATTAAGAAAGGTGGATGGCTGCTGACATGGAGACTTAATGTTCTGTCTCTTTTGGTGGAAAGGAAAATGTCTGAATCAACCACACCGAGAGAGAGAGGTTTCATGTCGGGGACCTTTTGATTTGTGAAGGAAAACACAAATATCCTCCCCAGCTACTGTTAATGAAGCACCGCTGTGGTTGCACATCCAGCTCCGCAGAACAATTCTCTGCTCTGTTGCATATGCTACCTTGTATTTATCTTGTCCGACTGATATAAAAGCCCCAGCACACTGAGCAATTACTATAATAATGAGGAGCTGTTTACGAATGTCTGTTTCACTCCATTGTTAAGGAATTTCAAGGTTACGGTTTTACATTGTACTGTACGCCGGTTCCTTCTCAGAAACTCCCAAGGTTAAGAAGCACATTTTCTGGTGAGTCACCTGAATTCCTTGAATTCCAATGAGCCTCCGCAGTCATGAGGTTAGACAATCAGAGATGGAATCAGATGGAATAATATAGCTACTGATAACACACAAACTGTAAGGCACACACACTCGGCTAACTGCAGAGAACGTTCACACGTACCACACACTAGCGTACCTTTACTAATGCAGGTTGGGTCCCGGAAGGAGGGAATGTACACTCTATGCTCTTTCACCCTAAAGTGGAGAGGACACACTTATTTATGCCTCTGCTTAGCTTTCACACATATATACGTACGCACACAAACACACACACTCACACACACACACACGGTCAACTACACTTAAGACTGAAAATGGAGCGAGAGGAGACTCGAGAGAGACCCTGTAATGTCAGGTTTCTTTGCTGAGAAGATGAAAGGGGGAAGATCAAACAAGCGGCGGTACGTGATACAGGAAATGTCACCCCTCCCCACACACACACACAAACACACACAGACACACACACACACACACACAGTGAACGTAAGCACAGACGGACGTATAAACACCCGCAGGAGAGGAATGATGATGGAACATGTGTGGCTCCACTTGAGAACAAACATGTGCAAGTGGCATCCATGTGGAGTCATTAATCACCAGCAGCTCAGAGCAGCTGAACAGCACAGCATCAGCAGCCTTTTGCCTTTTTAAAAAAAAAAGGAATCTATATATATATATACTGTATATATAGTAGCACTCGTCTGCACTGGGACCTAAAACAAGGTCACAACAACATTAAAATGAGCTCATTAATTACAGTCACAACATGACACCCTAACGAACATGAACTACTGGCTGGTAAAGTTGACCCACTCTAATGCAAAGTATAAATATAAACCACTATACTGTATATTTTTAGAATCAAAGAGATATGATCAGTGGTACTTGAACTTTACTTGAGCATGTCCGTTTTCTGCTACTTTATACTTCTACTCCACTACAGCTCAGAGGGAAATATTGTACTTTTTACTCCAACTACATTTATTTGACACTTTTCTAATTACTTTTTAGATAAAAAAACAAAAACATATGCTATGCTTTTGTGATATGATGCAGTAATGTATTACTAAATCTACCCAGAGGGCCAAGTATATTAAAAGGACTCTATGTAAGAATCAGAAATTGCTTGTAAACAGCGACACCTGTGGCCGTTAAGTCAACGAAAGTCAGCGTCCTGTTGCTCGCGCTCGCGCTTATGCTCGCTCTACATAGACATGAACGAGCACAGCTCAAAACAGTGAGGCGATACACGTCAGCTAAAACCACAATATCACTCTATATGTCAGCTGCTTGGCAGTAATGTTAGCTGACCAGACGAAGGTCTCTCCATGAATCAATGCTGATACGGTGTTTTCCTGCTTCAGCCTCCCGACCGTGGTCTGAAGGCACAGGGGAGACACCGCAGCCCCAGTCGGAGACGATACCATTACTCGCTCTGGAGCCCCGTCTATTCACTCAACAGCAGGAAACGAAAACCTCTGTTGGTCTGGAGGAGCTGCAGCATTTATTTCTGCACAAACGTCCACTGTACATTCACTACATATTACTAACTCTTCTGCAGTGTGTAGTGTGCGCCCATGCACGTGAGAGTGGAGCGAAACAGCGAGTGAGAACGAGCACGGTGTGTGAGTGAAGGCAGGCAGGCAGGCAGAGGAGCAGAGCAGCATTGACTCCGGCCCTGGAGACCAAAGCTACGGTCTCCCTTCTGTCTTCTGACCGCGGTCGGGAGGCTGAAGCAGGAGGAGCCAACACTGTTTTGTAAGACGGGTTTCACTAGATACAACTTTGCGGTTTTGGTGCTTCCATGTAGTTTGTGTTGGAACAGCGTAGCCACACGTGAGCGCACATGGGACCCAGACCTGCAATGATTTATACGTGTAAGAAGTTACAAACAGTACCTTTAAGCATCTAAATGACTCCAAATTGAAGACCTTCAACATTAAAATGTATTTGTTAGTGATAAAAAATGAATAATATATCATTCTATGAGAAAAAAACACATTAAAAAGAGTCATTCTGCATAATGAGTACTTTTACTTTTGACACTTTAAGTACATTAGGTGTCTTCTGTCTCATTTTCAGTTTTTCACAATGAACATCACACAGCCGTCTTGTTCGTTAAACACAATACAAGCGTCCTTTTTAATAAATGTAGCACACCTGTCTTTTTAGTGAATGTAACCCACCCATCCTGTTGCTGAATCTCACCCAGAGGCTTTGTTGAGTGAATTTCACCCGCCTACTTTATTTGATGAGTGAATCACATCTGCTTTGTCTCGTGAACGGAACCCGTCTGCCTTGTTTGGCGAATGTCTGGAACCTAGATGTGCCTGTGACCATGCAGGCTCCTCTGGGTAATCAGGAGATCACACACAGGTACCTGTGATGAATGGCCTGCGTTGAGAGCGGGTATAGGAGGGGTGTCGGGGGTGCTACATTCGAGCTCCCATAATCCCCTTTAATCTGAGGCTGCGCATCGGCATATGGCGAGGTTAACTGCTACGCTAACACACACACGTCACTCAAGACACTCTCAAGGTCACAAGCTCAGAGAGATGCACTCAGAGCCTCACACAGACACTCACTGCTCAATATACGTCTTCTAGTCGGTCGCTGTGTGTGCGTATGGGTCGGTGTGTGTGTGCACAAATTGGATTGGCCTGACAGGTCTCCATTTACAGGGTCAAGCAAACGCATTCAGCATATTCAATTTGTTTTCCCTGCTGACAGAGAGAGAGAGAGAGAGAGAGAGAGAGAGAGAGAGAGAGATGGCAGATAAGAGGTGGAGAGACTTTATCTTTCCTCTGGATGGGTGTGGTGTGGCTAAGAACAGAGGTACAGTATGTTTTTAGGTAATCTGGGTGAACAGACCCTTTAACCTCTTTCACTCCTTGAGGGCGTCGGCGACTTTACTGTCTTTCAGAGGCCAAAGCAGGCTCAGTTTTAGAGCTAGATTCAAGTTTCTGGTATCATATGAAACTAAAAAAAATTAAGTAACCCATTGGTAGCAACCATGTCATGCAAGCAAGCAAGGAAGAACGCTAAATAATGCTATGCAGTTACGTTAAATTTTGACGAGGAAAAACTAGCATGATGATTTTCAAAGGGCTCCCTTGACCTCTGACCTCAAGATATGTGAATGAAAATGGGTTCTATGGGTACCCACGAGTCTCCCCTTTACAGACATGCCCACTTTATGATAATTTCATGCAGTTTTTTTAATGCAGTACGTGTTATTTTC